>NW_026695212.1:3600000-4200000 GCF_021218885.2 Marmota monax
TTTTATTGCAGTACAAGTTTTCAAAATAATTTATAATTATCTTCAATATTTCCGAAGTGTCTGTTGTGATATTTCCTTTTCATCACATGTGTTAGTAATTCAAGTTTTCTCTCTCCTTCTTTTTGTTAGCATGGCTAAGGTTTTATCAATTTCATTTATTTTTTTCAAAGAACCAACTTTTTTTTCATCAACTTTTTCAATTATTTTGTTTCAATTTCATTGATTTCAGCTCTGATTTTAATTATTTCCCGTCTTCTACTGCTTTTGGAATTGATTTGTTCTTCTTTTTCTAGGGCTTTGGAATGTAATGTTAAGTCACTTATTTGTTGACTTTTTCTTCTTTTAAGGAATAAACTCCATGCAATGAACTTTTCTCATAGTGCTGCCTTCATAGTTTCCCAGAGATTTCCATATGTTGTATTTGTGTTCTCATTCATCTCCAAGATTTTTAAAATCTCTTCCTTGATGTCTTTTGCAATGCATTGTTCATTTAGTATCATATTATTTAGTCTCCAGGTGTTGGAGTAGCTTTCATTTTTTATTTTATCATTGATTTCTAATTTCATTCCATTATGACCTGATGAATGCAGGGTAGTATCCCTATTTTTTTATATTTGCTAAGAATTACTTTGTGGCATAATATATGGTCTATTTTAGAGAAGGATTCATGTGCTGCTGAAAAGAAAGTGTATTCACTCATTGAAGGATGAAATATTCTATATATGTCAGTTAAGTATAAGTTATTGATTGTATTATTGAGTTCTATAGTTTCTTTGTTCAGCTTTTGTTTGGAAGACCTATCCAGTGGTAAAAGAGGTGTGTTAAAGTCAGAATTATTTTGTTGTGGTCTATTTGACTCTTGAACTTGAGAAGAGTTTGTTTGATGAACGTAGATGCTCCATTGTTTGGGGCATATATATTTATTATTGTTATGTCTTGTTGATGAATGGTTCCTTTAAGCAGTATGAAATATCCTTCTTTATCTCTTTTGATTAACTTTGTCTTGAAGTCTACTTTATTTGATATGAAGTGGAAATCCCTGCTTGCTTCTGCAGTCCATATGAGTGGTATGATTTTTCCCAAACTTTCACCATTAGTCTGTGGATGTCTTTTCCTATGAGATGAGTCTCTTGGAGGCAGCATATTGTTGGGGTCTTTTTTTTTAAATCCAATTTGCTAGTCTATGTCTTTTGATTGGCGAGTTTAGGCCATTAACATTCAGAGTTATTATTGAGACATGATTTGTATTCCCAAACATTTTTGTTTATTTTTGGCATTTAACTTGACTTGGGTTTCTCCTTTGATTAGTTTTTCCTTTAGTGTAATATCTTCCTTTGTTGATTTTCACTTTTGTTTTTCAATTCCTCTTCATGGACTATTTTGTCAAGGATATTCTGTAGTGCAGGCTTTCTAGTTGTAAATTCTTTTAACTTTTGTTTATCATGGAAGGTTTTTATTTCATCATCATATCTAAAGCTTAATTTTGCTGGATATAAGATTCTTGGTTGGCATCCATTTTCTTTCAGAGCTTGGTATATGTTGTTCCAGGATCTCCTGGCTTTGAGGATCTGAGTTGAAAATCTGCTGAGATAGGAATTGGTCTCCCCTACATGTGATCTGATTCCTCTCTCTTGTGGCCTTTAAGGTTCTATCCTTATTTTGTATGCTAGGCGTTTTCATTATAATGTGCCTTGGTGTAGATCTGTTGTAATTTTGTACATTTGGTGTCCTATAAGCCTCTTGTATTTGATTTTCCAATTCATTCTTCATTTTTGGGAAATTTTCTGATATTATCTCATTGAAGAGATTTTGCATTCCTTTGGTTTGAAGCTCTGTGCCTTCCTGTATCCCAATAACTCTTAGATTTGATCTTGATGTTATCCCCTAATTCCTGGATGTTCTGGTCATGGTTTCTTAATATCTTCATTTTTTTAGCTTTATTTTCCAGATTGTATACTTTGTCCTCATTATCTGATGTGCTGTCTTCCAAGTGATCTGGTCTGTGATGATACTTTCTTGTCATGTATATATAGCTGTAGTTGGACACAATATCTTTATTTATTAATTAATTTATTTTTATGTGCTGCTGAGGATTGAGCTCAGGGTCCTGCACTTGCTGGGCAAGTGCTGTACCCCTGAGCCACAATCCCAGTCCCTGTTAGTGATACTTTCTATGGAATTTTTGTACTTAGTTTATTGTTTCCTTCATTTAAAGGATTCCCCCCCACACACCTCTTTTTTTTTTTTTTTTAGAATCTCTCTTTCTTGAAGTAATCTTTTGCTACCTGTAATTCTTCCCTTATCTGTTTGCTGGTGTGATCAATGGATGCCTGTATTCGATCTATTATTTGTTTATTGGTGTGATCAATGGTCGCCTGCATTTGCTCTCTTATCTCTTTGTTGGAGTGATCAATTTTTGCCTGTATTTGCTCATTTAGGTCATTCTTTAATTCACAAGTCATTTTAATTATGAATTTTCTGAATTCCTTCTCTGACAATTTATCAACTGTGTTATCCATGGGTTCTGTTATTGTAGTATCCTGGTTTGTTTGGGGCACTTTCCTCCCTTGTTTTTTCATCCTCAATTTGGTGAGGCATAACATTCACATACTTTCATTCAGTTTTTCAAAGAGATGTGAAAAGGTTCAGGTTTGACTTCAAAAATGGCCCATCTTTGCATTTTCCTTCTGTGTTGTGTTATATTTCATTAGGCAACAAAGACTTCTTCCTCTCCTGGTAATATGTAGTGATTAATCACAATCACCTGTCACACTTAATTTAGCATCCATTCCATGAAAAGATTTTCCACATGCTCCAAGGTGAAATTTACATTTTAATATCCACAGATAAAGAAGTATAGCAGTATGTGTTACATTTTTTTTCCACTATGAAAATCATTTTCAGGAATATAGACTGTTAAATAATCATTCCTTTTATGAGACTAGCTCTAAAGACACATATAAATTTTGAAATCTATAGTATTACTTAGCAATTTTAGTGCTTTACTTTTTGAAGCCAATCATGGAAGACTTGCTTTTATAGCTTTCTCTGCAGAGTCATCTTAATTATAGGGAAATCCCGTTACAAATGGCTTTCCATTTACAAGTGCTTCAGCTGGAATCTAAAGTTGGTTTTATTGGAAATGATGAAAAATTATACTTTCTGGGACACAGACTTAAGAATCAGGATTGGAAGCAAATTATATTCTTTTAGCTTTAGGAAATTTTAAACTTATCATATTCTTTCTTTCTAAATAGTTTTCCCCAAAAGGTAAATGTCACAAAACATTTTAGATGGTCAGAATCTTAGAAAAATTTTCAAGGTGAAGGGGTTGTACAGATTATCGCATTCAATCTGCCCATTTAACTGACCAATAAGTTGAGTCCTACCTAATTTACAGAACTGGGGTGGAGCAGTACTAAACTTTGGTCTGTGGGCTGCCACTTGTACCCTTTCAGCTACACTCTGCTTCCAATGTGGTCTCCTGCTCCTCTCCCTCCTCCTCCTCCTCCTTCTTTTTTTTTTTTTTTTTTTTTTTTTTTTTTTTTTTTTTTTTGCAGAACTCATGTGGAAATTTTTCTGGCCCCAGCAACAGAGATTTCTTTTGACCTTTCTTCTTAGTTTTCAGTCAAGCAGACATCATATTATAAATATACTCATTTGGTTATTGTCTTTCTCCTCCAAAGAACATAAGCTTCTTGAAGACAAAGAATGTGTGGTGTCCAATGTGTCTGCCATATAGTAGGACTCAATAAATACTTGTTAAATGAATTTTCAAATTTAACCTTAAAGATTTTCATGTAGGTTTACATTTATATCTTGAAATACCCATATTTGCTTTAACCAGAATTTTAAGAAATTAGGTATCTTAATGTCCTCAAGGAAAATGATTTATTAAACAGGGTAAGAAATCATTAAAAAATGATAAACTGTATTACAATAAAGTGAAGTGTTGCTCCTCAACAAGAACCCACCAGAAATAGATTATAAATTTAAATCACAAATCAAGAGAAGCCACATGCATATATAGAAAATAAAAGATTAGGCAGGGGTATAGCTCAGTGATAGAACACTTTCCTTTTATATATATGTGTGTGTGTGTATATATATATATATATATATATATATATATATATTTTACTTGTAGGTGGACACAATACCTTTATTTGATTATTATATGGTGCTGAGGATTGAACCCAGTGCCTCACTCGTGGTAGGCAAGCACCCTACCACTGAGCCACAACCCCACCCTACCACTGAGCACTTTCGTAGCATGCATAGGACTCTGGATTTGATCCCCAGCACTGTAATCTTTTTTTTTTCTTTTTACAAACTTCAAAAAAAAAAAAGAAGAGATGAAGGATTTGTATACAGAATTCATAAATAATTCCTAAAAATCAGTACAGAATATAAATATAAATTACCCATTCAAAAAAATGGTAAAATGTATGAACTTACATTTTAAAGAAACACACACAAAGGGCTAATGAGAAATAAAAGCAAGATCAGCTATCCAACTCAATGAATAATCAGGGAGATGTGAATTAAAAACCATAATGGTACATACCCCAGACAATTTAAAACAGGAACTCAAGGAGATCCTTGTACTCCATGTTCACAGGAACATTATTCACAACAGACAAAAGGAGGAAGCAACTTGAGTATTCAGAGGTGAATGAACAGATACACTAAATGTTTTGTTCACAGATGGAACACTTACAATGGAACATTACTCAGCTTTACAAAGGAAGGAATCCTGTCACATGCTACCTCATGGATGACCCTTGAAGACATTATGCTAAATGAAATAAACCAGGCATAACAAGACAGACACTGTATGAATACACTTACATTAGACACTTTACACAGTTAAATTCTTAGAGATGGCAGGAGACTGTGGTTGCCAGGTGAGAGGGGAGTGGGGTGTTAGTGTGCAATGGGTACTGGAAGATGCAAATGCCTGGATGTGGACTGTGGTGATGGTGGGACAACAATGTGAATGTACTTAATGGCACAGGACTGTGTACTTAAAGAAAGCTAAAATGGTCAATTTTCTCGTGCCACCGTTTTTTTTTTTTTAAGGTATCATTCTATATCCATCATTTTGAAAAAAAAAATCCTCAAATCTCTGATAATAGCACATATTTGTAATTGTTATCCACTAAATTCTGTCTCCCTAAACCCCAATTCATATGCTGGAGCTCTAGCTGTACCCCAGCCCTGCCATGTGATCGGACGGAAGATAGGGCTTTTAAAAAGCTGATTAAAGATAATTGAGGTTGTAAAGGGGGATCCCTGATCTGATAGAACTGGTGTCCTTATAAAAGAGGATGGGATACCCGACACCTCTCTTTCTTTGTCATGTGAAGACATGGAGAGAAAGTAACCATCTGCAAGCTACAAAGACAGCCCTCACCAGAAAAAAATGGTCTTAATGAAATATAAACTTGGACTTTTCAGCCTTCAGAACTGTGAGAACATACATTCTGTTGTTTGAGCCACCCCGTCAGTGATATGTTGTCATGGCAGCCTGAGCAGACAAGGACAGTGGTCATAGAACAACGGCAGTCACATGCCTGACGGGCATGCACACAGGAAAGTGTGCCTGGCCTCGCAGAGCTGCAGAGATGCTCACCCCTAGCAAGTCTCCTACATGGTGCACACTAGTGCACAGATAACTAGTGCACACACACACTAGAGAAACCCCAGCATGTGTGTGACTTGAGACAAGGGCAGGGAAGTTAACCAGAGCCCCATCTGTATTGGCAAAATCCAGAAACAACAAAAATCCACATTGACAATAGAATAGGAGCTATAAAGAGAAATGAGTAAGTAATAAATTTAAAAACACAGGTAGCATTATATTTGGGAAGATAAAGGATGATGAACTCCTTGAGAGGTGTAGAGGAACTTTATATGATCATTAATATCTCCACAGTGGGCATGTAGATGCCTTATTGTTCTTTAAAATATACATATCCATCTGCATATTCTCAATCTCTCTGTGTGTATTTATTAAATAAACTAAATTAAGGACAATATCCATAGCATATAGTTTAATTCTATTTCATTCATGATGGATGAATATTGTTTGCTAATAATTTTATATCTTTCCTCTTGCTATGTTCTTATGCTTTTTAAAATTTACAATGATAAAGAGATAAAGGAAAGTAATTTTATTCAATTTAAAGATCTCAACCTTTTATTTTGTCCATTAAAAAGCTGAGCCCCCTGGGAGCCAATTTCCCACAAGAACCGTGGATGCTCTACTGATTTCATACGTAGTCTTAGTCTTGCTCAGACGCATTATACAGTTTCCCAGCATAAGTGTCTATCATATCACAATGCAGGAGAGAGAAAAATGGAAGGTCATAAATAAATACAATATAAAACTTCAAGTTTCAGGGCATAACTGGGACAGATAACTAAGCAAGCAAAATTCTATATAATAAATTACTTGAACTGCCTAAAAGAGTGGGCTGCATAAATCACAATTTTACCACAAGTGCTACAAAATCCATGCTGGGAATAAATGCACTGTGAACAGTAAAAAAAAATATATATATATATATATATATATATTGTATACCGTCAACCAAGACGTTACATCCTACATGGAAAGTTTAAAGGCCATTTAGCTATATGCCACACACTCATATAGATGGTCTTCAAGGGCCCTTGGGGTAAGAATGCAGTTGGCCTATATGACTAGAAGAGAGAACAACAGTGAGATCTTAGGACGAATGAGAGCAAACAGTTAAAAAAGAATGTCAAGCCCACTAAGAAGTGCCATATTTTACATTTTACTCTATAAGGTAAACAGATTATCTTGGGGACACTGAATGTAACACAAAACTATTTTAGGTGCATTCACATATATCATCTTTTTAATCTTCCATATATCATCTTTGATAGGTATTAGTTTTCCCTTTTATATATGAAAAAAGAGAAAGATTAAATAACCTGTCTAGCGTTACAGTATAGGCAAGTCAGAGTGTTGGGACTCAAGACTTGTTCTTATCGAAGTCCCATACTTTGGCCACTACACTTTTTCCTTCTTGCTGCCTTAAAAATAATTTTTAGAGTAACAGCCAAAATAATTAACCAGGCAAGAGCTAATCATCCAGGTCCCATACTTCTCCCCCACCATGATTTAATGACTTTTCTTAATGTTTTGGCTCAATTCCTGCTCGATAATTAGTTTTTACCATGATAAACTAAGGAGTAAAATATGGAATTGAGTCTATCAACTTAGGACCTTCTTTAA
Source organism: Marmota monax (assembly GCF_021218885.2). Taxonomy (NCBI): domain Eukaryota; kingdom Metazoa; phylum Chordata; class Mammalia; order Rodentia; family Sciuridae; genus Marmota; species Marmota monax. The sequence goes on from NW_026695212.1 coordinate 3,607,268, forward strand.
AACTCAGATTATCAAGTCTAAAATGAGACTTAGAATTTCTTTCTTTCTTCTTTCATTTTCTTTTCTATTTTTGTTTCAGATTTAAACCCTAAAGCTTTATTTATAAATACATAAAGTACTTGTGCTGTAGTTGTGGCCCAGAGTAGGAGCAGGAGTGCCTGGGTACAAACCAAGGGACAATATTTATAGCTCTGTGCCCTTGTCCATTTTAAATAACTTCGTTGTGTCTTCATTTCTTTGTAAAAATGAGGTTAATACTTCATATTTTGGTTGTGAGGATTAAATGATATAAAGTGAATAAAGCAAGTTGTAAGTCCTGAATATAATAGGAGTTTAATAAGTGGGAGGCATTGCTATTAGTAGCAGATACACATATATTCACAAATATGTATCATGTGTATGATTCTTTGTAACACATATCTAATAAGCGTTAGGTATTACTATTAGCATATTTAGAGGACTAAGAACATTATTATTAGTAAGGGAACTCCAGTAAGTATTCTCAGGTGCCATGGGGTTCTGAGCCCAGAGGAAGAAGAAAATTAGGAAGATCTAGAAGAGGCTAAATTTAGCTGCATCTCAAAAGGTGACTGGGAGTTAGTCACAGGAGGTGTTATGTTGTGGGGAGGGTATTCCAGGAAGAGGGAATGGCATTTTGGAAGCACACAGCATGGAAGTGTGATGTACAGGGTGGACTGGTCAGGCCTGATGTCTGCATGGAGGGACCTGTTACGGTATAGTAACAGGAGTCAAGACCCAACTGAGGAGGCCTAGAAGGGCTAGGTAGCAAGCAAAATATGACTTTTTAAGGTAGGTAGGACATGAAGAGATTAAGTAGTTATCCTGTTAGGAAGAGTCATAGAAGAGACAAATAATCCAGCACAAAATGTCCATTTGAACTATCCTCAAATTCTTACTTAATTTTTAATGTTTTGTATTTTCTAGGATGAAGCTAAATTATCAGAGATAAATGTTATAGAAAACACCTACATCTGATGTCCCCATGGCCATTCTTCTATTGAAAAATACCATGCATGAGAATAAGTAAAAATGATTTTCTCATGAGTACAAGAAACCAGATAGATTTGGTATGAGCACTGTCATGCCAGTGGAATTGAAATAGAAGTGGAGATAAATTTGAAGGAAACAACATTAAACATCATTCTTTCTATCTATCCTGGGTTTCCAGGGACCTCTCTTGAAGTGGTGCCTTCCCACAGTCCCTGGAATAGTCTCCTCCCCTCTCCTCTGTCCATGCTCTTCTTAGTCTTAGGAATTCAGGGGTAGGCTCGGATCATCTTGGGAACCCCCTCCATCGTCCGATGTCCAGAGCACCCACACATGCTTCCATGTTAGCATCCTCTACTCTACTCTAGAACATGATTGATGAAGTCATGTATATTTGAATTTCCCACAAACTGTGAGGTTCTTGAAGGCAGAGACCATGGCTCTTCAGAACAGAGACCACACTCAACTCTACACCCGTAATTCTAACATATACAGTTTGTGGGTTCAGTCTCAAGAAAGCACATTTTGAAAAATAAATTTATCATCTTTAGAATAATGAGATGTCTTGTGCATAGATTTCTTACTTCTCTACTTCAAAACTACATCTAGATTATAAGACAAAAATGCCCCAAAGAGAATCAAAGTAGGATGAAATTTGACTCAAACACTGTTTCTCAAAGCTGATTTTGAGAGTGATAAAAATTTTTCTTTGTTATGCCCATTGAAACTCTACTTTGGTTTTCAGATCAATCCACCTTCAAATCAATAGTTTTGATTTTTTATTATTGTGAAGGAAGAATAACTCTCATCCACAAAATAGGCTGTTATACCATGGTCGGATCATTTTCTCCACACGTGAGCATACAAACTGAAAGAGGAACATTCACGGGATTAATGTTTCAAGCAAAAGTCTTTCAGGGCTTTACCACAATCTTTCAAAAGAATCTTCTCTCTGGATCTCCCAAAGCACATTTTGCATGCAAAGGAAAATCACTTGACTTTTAAGACAAAAAGACAAAATATTGCCTGGAAATAGTTTATAAAACCCATTGAAGGAGAGAAAGTTCTTATACAATGAAAATGGAAGAACATTACATTGAATTAAGAATAAAAAAGATCCAAGGTAAGGATGTCTGATGTTTTTAACCCCCTGGAGGATCACTCAAATTTCTGTGGGATGACTAAAATGTTATATATAATAGGCTGAGTTATAAGTACACATACTAGATATAATCACATTTTCCTCATTTTAGACAAATACAGCTTTCTTTTTCTTTTTAACATTTTTTTACTATGTTTTCTTTATTGACTCATAAGTTATTTTTTTAAACGTTTATTTAATTTATTTATTTTTATGTGGTGCTGAGGATTGAACCCTGTGCCCTATGCGCACGAGGCGAGCACTTTACTGCTGAGCCACTACCCCAGCTCCCAATACAGCTTCCTTTATCTGGCACATTCAAGAGAGGTATCCTTCGGGTAATTTGTCAGCTGAGTTCCTTTTACTCAGCTGTGCCAGGCTCTGTGGAAGTAGCAGTTATGGAGACACCGCTGATGGCTCACAGAACTCACAGAAACAGACATATGTCAAAGGGCGGGGAGCACAAAGGCCTGCACAGGTGCTCCCAACAGCAACATCAGTTAGGCCAGAACGTCTGAGGCCAGGCCTAAAGAATGAGCTGAAATAAGTCAGATCAAGGGAAGAAGCTATGGGTATGAGTCTGAGAAATTGATTCGAAGGGATCATCAATGGAGAATTTTGTGAATAACTGAAGGGATCCTCAAGGGTATTAATGTGGTGGGCCACTTCTCTCCACTTCTCTGCCTTATTGTGGACCTACCTAGCAAGGCCCTGATGGTATTGACACCTGGCATTGATTAGATTGTGTTCATACGGATCAGATAAGAAGTGGAAATAAATATTACTATTTTTTATTCTGAGAAAGTAATTCATAAACTAGATCAACAATTTAACAAATGCAGAGGAAAGCAAGCATTTTTATAATAGTCACACTGTCAACAGAAAGGTAGTCCACAGCAGAGAAAAGAAAATACAGACAATGATGTTGTAGACATAGACAATACAGCCATAGCAATGATGGTTTCACTCACTGTTTTGTTAAGGTGAATTACAGTGGTAGGCAAGGCACAGAGCTTAGATGACCTTATCAATCCAGGGAGGGAGACAAGCCAGGGACCAGTTTCTTATAAGACAGTGTTAAATGCTTTCTCAGGGCATGTTGCAGGTGCTAAGGGAAGACACAATAGGAGCAATAAACCAGACTTTGGAAGGAGAAGGGAGGTGTCAGGAAAGAGATATCTAAATTGAAGCCAGAAAGAAGAGTTTACCAGAAAACAGGGAAGAATGAGGGAGAAGAGATCTCTGGCTAGAAGGAACACTGGGCGAAAGGCAGAATGGCATCATGTGCACATTACAACCAGGGGCTAGAGTCAGGTCAGGATGCTGGAACACAGTGTCTGGTGTATGTGTGTGTGTGTGTGTGTGCGCGTGCGCGTGCGCGCGCGCCCATGCACGCTATAGCAGTAATGAAAAAAATTTAACTGGTTGTTAAGTAGAAGCCAGATCACTCATGGCCTTGAGAGCATTTTAAGGGGACTGAGCCTTATCTTGAGAATAATGGGAAGTCGTTACAGTACCTTTAGCCCACAAAGACTGTAGCAGACATATTCTTTAGGAAGATATGACTGCAGGGTGGAGAATGGGGTTGGCAAGGCCCAAGAGGGCAGTTAGGGCTCTAAGTAACTCAAATACCAGCATTTGGAAATTGTAAAGAAGGATTCTAAAGTCCATTTGAAAAAAGAAGTGAACAGATATAACTTCTTCTAAAATCTACACCCCTGTCCCAACCAAGGTATTTATTTAACAATTACTGCAATTAAAATACAGTGGGAATGGTAGAGAAATGGTGTAAATGGATCAATGGAAAAAATTCAATAGCCTAAGTTTATATAGTAATTTAAGTGCTGTCAAAGGTGGCCAGAGGAATTATTTTTTCAAAATAGCTAAAATTTCACCTTATCTAACAAAACAAATTCGAGATGAAATAAAGATTTAAATGTCAATCAACACTAATACTAAGCAATTAACAAAAGAAGAAAAGCAGATGCTAAGTGAACATAGCATTTTACCCAGCAGATTGGCAAGGATTAAATAGGTACATAATACCCATAGGCAGTAAGTACAGAGGACTAAGGACCTTCTACTACATTACTGGGAGTAGATAAAATAGGTACTCTCTTTCTGGAAGGCAGCTTAACAACATGATTCAAAAATCTTTAAAATGTGCATTTTGCATGACCTAGAAACTCCATTCCTAGAAATTTTCCAAGAAAACAACTGGACAGCTGCCCAGATGTGTATATGTGATGATGGTAATAGCAATATTTTGAATAATAAAGACATCAATGACAACCAGAATGCCCTGATATAGATAATGGATTATAATAGAGTCATTTAATGTGAAGATATAGAACAATTCTAATGACATAAAATGATATTCACAAAATATTGATGTGTGAGTAAGCAAGGTTAGAGAATGATGAGGGTAGATTAATTCTATATTTGAATAGAAAAAGGGAAATTTATGCAGAACTATTAATAATTTTCTCTGGTACTAGATTCCATTTGGTTTCTGTTTCTTCTTATGTGTTTTCTGGAATTTTCATGCCATGAATACCTATTACTTTTATAATCCCCAAAAAAGCAGGAATACATTTTTCTGTGTAAAGAGGTGCCAAGAAATAACATTGATGGGGGAATTAATAACCCAAGATGACCTAAGGAAAGAGCCACTGTTTGTATCACATTCCAAGTCATTTATAAGTGTCAGTTAAATAGGCTCTTCTTGCTGGAATAAGGAGAAAAACTAACACAGAAAACCAAACCTCAAAAATAATGAATGAAAATTCTTGTCAGGAAAACCAGCAGTATTACTGAATAAATTATAATTTATTTTGCACTTTGACTGCATAGATAACGTGGACACTTAAACCCATTTCCACACTCAATACCCATTTATCAAAACATGTTGTATATCATAAGCAAATAACTTATCATAAAAATATGACTTGTGTAGGAATATATCTCACTTGCCTGGATCCTCATTTAGCTATGTTTTCTAATTTGAAAAATAATAAATAGTTTTACCTATTCTATCTTTGCATATCCAGTGTATCATATAATAACATGGTAAAAGTTTCTGTAAGAGTCTAAAATCAATAATAATAAATGCCACCTTACTTTTGTAATGTATAGTTTTCTAACAGTCGTTTGGGTGCCTTGACATATAATTTTTAAAAGACCATGTTTAGTGGAAGATCAGACTTCTTCATTATTAGTAGCACTATTATTTTTTCTACTCATATAGATAAGTTACTCTCAGAGAACTTAATTTCCCCATTGGTTTCAAAGTTAATCTACCACAAATTCAGATTTGTACCCAGTTTTGCTTTCATAATGATAGTTTTTAGCTTCTACAAATGACAATTTTTTAAAGGAGAAAGAGTGGAGTGGACCAATTTTACTTTTCTGCCATGTACATAATTCAGAGTTTTAAATTATGGAGCCCACACAAGTCAATCTCTTCATCTTATTGACAAGGAAATTAAAGCCTAGGGAGAGTAAGCAACTCTTCTCATATATCCACTGTTATTAGCAGGAGTGGAATTAGACCTTGAGCCGCCTGACCTCTGTTACAGTGTTCTTTTCATTGTGCCATAGAAAGCATCCAAGGTCACTGCATCTGCAGTAATTGACAGCTTTTTCTCAATCATTTATTTCCCACCATAATCTTGTGAATTAGTATTAATACTTACTGCTATTCTCATTTCACAAAGGGTAACTTTGGCTTGAAGAATTTAAGTGACTTTTTTAACATTTTCGGTCACAAGGCCCAAGATTTTTTTTTTTTTTGCCTCTCTAAAACTAATGCCGTGATTTGTTTTCTGTGATTAACTCTCAAATCAAAGGAACCCATTGCTGAATAAGTTTTGGAACCATAAAATTTTGTAACAATCTTATGAAAAGATTCACAAATTGTAAGACAATTATTTTCCAAGGCGGGGGGGAACCTTTAGAGCATATACTCTCTCAAAGCATCAGCTTTCCACACATAATTAAAAATTGAACTCAGAGAATAATGAAAGCTTACCACTGTTTCGCTTAGTGAGAAATTCACGAGGACTCTGATCCAGGCTAACCTTTGTATCATTAATATCAGGAGGCTCATAGTTTAAGAGGAAATCATCAATGTAAGCATCTAGGGCTTCAGAGGCAGAGAAATATGGCTTTTCTTTGTATTGTATGGAACCATCAGTGTTAAAGGAGATGCTGTTCAGGATTAACGTTGCTGGAAGACAAGATGCAGGAGTGATAACCTGATGTTTCTTAAGTGACTTTGCCATGATTTTCTTAAAACTGGCTGGAATGTCCACTCATCTTTCAAAAAACTCTAAACACAAAAATGGTACACAAGATTTCAGTTAAATAGGAATAGATGATAATATTCATGGAATCCTTTTAATCTTTCATCATGTGTAATTACTTTCTAGATATGAAATTATTCTTTGTTCCTCTTTGGCTGTGTGAGTAGTGGGCTTTTAAGCAATGCTTGTTGACTGAGAGATGGTTAGTTTTGACAGCATAACTACAAGTCTAATCTGTACTCTAAAATATATTAGGGAACTCAGAATAGGAGACTTGCTAAGTGGAGCATAAAATAGAGTAGTTGTTTTCCTTTCCTTTCAGCTTTCCTAAATTGAATCAGTTGTTCTGGAATCTTGAGATACTTTTACTTGCCATATTACCACAAGGCAAGCATCTAGAATCACGCCCTGTCGTCTTCTTCTTCTACAGATGGGCTAGAGAAGCCATACACGAAGATAAGAAAAGGATGACAGGGTTCCCTGGCATGACACTGATGACAAATAGAAGCCAGGGAGAGGAAAATAAAGAAGAGGTAATTAGTGAAAGGAGAATTTAGTGGAGGGTAATGGGTCCTCTGATCTTCTGCCACTCTGAGCAGCTGTAGATGTTTTCATCACCACTGTACATCAATCACTTACTCTACACAAAATCTATAAAAGATCGGTAGTATTAGTACCTTCATCTCCCAGATGAATGCCATGGTAAGTGGAGACCATCTTATACAAAGGTATAGAGTAATTAAGCAACAGCTAAGGCTGAAACTCAGCAGTGGATCCTGAGTTTGATCTTAACCACTGCCTCATCTCCAGTGTGCAGTAATTGCCCACAGGGCCTGGGATCTCTAACGGTTTGACATTTGACACAGCTAACAGACTGGTAACACCTGACAAAGGTGGATGGCTAAGTTCTGTGGTCCCTAATTTCTCTACATTGCTTGGAGTATTCATTGGTATTTGCAGGGGTAAGGTGGGGGGGATGCTGTTCCTGTGATAATAAATATGTAAGTGCCAAAGAGCAAATACTCACTGTTGAAGTCTTTTGAAATTCAAGGGCAGATCTTATATTTTTAGAATGTTAGATTGTATGACATCATAATACTCAACTTTGCATCTGTGGAATATTTTATACAGAGGCCTTTGAGAATTGGACAAAAACCATGATTCACCTTCCTACAAGAATGCACCTTGGCCAAAAGACACAACAGATTCTAGGATCCCTGAAACTCATTTGTGGTCCCCCTGCATCTGAACCCTAAATTACAAATTTTGGTCTTAGTCAAAGAAAAAATTACTTTCTTTGATTAAGATGTGGAAATAAAGGAAGAGAAAAAAGACTAGGAAAATAACAAGAAGAAAATTCTTAGAACAAACCTAACTTAATATCATATATTCGTGGAGATATAATGATAAAATATCTCTTGACTTTAAAAGCCCAGTTCAAAAAATACTTTCTTTGTAAATCATGATCATCTATTCCTGCTCCTTCTCTGAATTTGTCAATAAGAATGACTTATCCTTACAGATGAAAGACAATGGGTTTGAAACAAAGGAGAACTGGATAGAATTCAGTTTAGTCTTTTTTGGCTGTGTCTCAATCCCCTCCCTAATGTGTGATTTCTTTATTTTAAATTATGCTTAATATTTAGCTTAGAAAGTGGCTGTTTGACACCTGCTGCTTTGTACCAGGAGGGCTGCATCAGGGTTAAGATACTGAAATACTTTCAAAACAACTGGTAAAAGCTGCTGTCCTTCATCTCCACTCCCACACCAAATGCTCCTTGCTGCCCAAGCCCTGGCCTACCTCCCCCAGAGGTCCTTAGACCAGCCAATGATCCAGCTGCTCACAGGGTACTGTCTGGTTCTGTAGGAATCTGCCCTGAGCTGGAGCCAGTGCCCATTTTGTCTGGTGTCTGGCCACAGGGATTGTTAAATGTTTTGAATATCATCCCTGACAGGATGTGGTATGCAGTAAGTTGTTGGAGTTTTTCCTTGTCTTGTTGTTTGGTGCTCTGCCATTCTCTATTCTGACTGTTCATCATGGTTTGACCTATAGGACAGCTGGTTGTATGTCTTGTTCTCTTTCCAAGCACAAACAAAATAAGGAATGTATGGGTTATCTTCGGATTCCAGCCCATGGCAGTTGTTCGATAAAATGTTTGTTGAATTGAGTTTCAGCCAAAATGTTTCTTTCACTATAAGGCATTCCACTGTTATTACTAGTGTCATGAAAATGTTCTGAAAAGCACAGTCTTTTGGGTTTATTAGTAGTTGCTGAGAAGCAACAATATAGGTGAATGCATTCATGTATTCAAGTTAAGAACTCAGTCAGAGAATGGTTGAATGCACAGAGAACAACAAGTCAATGAATGAGTGAGATTTTCACCTGTATTGGTTATATTTTTGAAGTTCATTTATGGCAAAATTTTAGCACCAGATTGCCCAATGTATACCAGCAGTTCAAAGTCTAATTTTTAGCTGGAGATTCAAGGTGTTTTGTATCTACCCATTTGCATAAATAACACTGTTAAGGAAACTTGATAATTAAATATTTCTAAAATAATTTAGAAAGTCAATGTGGAAGATATGTCAGTGATCCTGAAAATTAAACACTATTTATAAGCTTATTTTATGACTTTTATTGGATTATACATATGGCAAAGTGCAAATTCATTCTCTTGGTTTTTCACTCTAATGGGTCACAGGGGACTAAGCAAAAAAAGGAAATGAATATGCTTGTAATTTAGAAAGCAAGAGGAGAGGATCATATGCAATAACTAAGAAAAAAAGAATTAATACATTTTTTAACTGTAAATCAAATAAAATGTGGATTGTTTGGCTATTTCCCCTTGCAATTTCATGTCTGAAATTGGCCTGGCTTGATTCTCTTTGATAGTATCTTTAAAAAATGTATTCAATCTATAAAGTCCTCAGGGTATGCCCATCTACTAGCAGGATTCCTGAAGAATATGGAATACCAGAAACAAGAGGGCTAGAAAAAGCTATCAGCTCTGTGTCCCTTGTCCCTTAGGCTAAATCGGACTCATCAAATAAGCTGAGTCCCTCAAGCCTACATAGAGAAGGGTCCAGAGATTTCCACAAAGTTCGGCCTTCCTCTCACATTCAATTCAATTAAACACACAATTATTGACTGCCAATGTGCAAGGAGCTATATGCTAAGCCCCATATAGGGAAACAATGGAGGATCAGACCAGGAGCTAGTGGCCCAGGAGGAAAGATAAAAGCAGAATATAAATGAGTCCAACCCAAGGAAGAGCACACTAAATGTGTTCAAGAGCCCCAAGAGTACCTGGAACACAGCAAAACAAAGATATTACTTCTCTTTGGTAGAACTGAGAAAAGTTTCATTGTAGACAGGTTATTTAAATCAGACCAGTTTTTTTTTTTTTAAATATTTTTTAGTTGTAGATGGACACAACACCTTTATTTATTTATCTTTATGTGGTTCTGAGGATTGAACCCAGGGCCTCACATATGCTAGGTCCGTGCTCTACCACTGAGCTACAACCCCAGCCCTAAACTAGGCCTTTAATAAGAAGTAGGTATCAGACACATGGAAATGAGGGAAAAGGAGATGCCACGAAGAAGGAACAACATCATCAAAAGCATTAAAGAGAACCACCCCCCAACACACCCACGTAGAAATATATAGGATTTCCTTGAGTCATCAGACAGAGGCTGGAACTACCATGTTATGAGCCAAGGTGGTAAGTTTCATGGCTAGGTATCTTCCAAAAAAGGAAAAGTGCAACCTCGGAAAGCAGATTCTAAGAGTATTCATCTAGCAAGTGATAAAGAGTTGGGACTTGAAACTTCAAAGTTTATAGTCTTTCTACAACTCCATAACATCTACTCTCAGTCTGCCTTTCCCAAGGAAGCCCACCTGCTTCTATGCCTACCTCCTTCCATGACACCATGGTGGGTACCTCCAAACCCAAGTGAGGGCACCCTACCCCACCTACAGATTTCAAGGGAAATCTGTACCTCACTTGAAGCCATTGATGGAATAATTCTTTTAAAAGTCTACTTGGGTCATTTGGCCAATCTTACCAGCCAAAGTCTATCAGCTTTCTTTTACTATAAGCAATATCTGAGATAATCAACTCAAAAAGCGAAAAGGTTTGTTCTAGCTCACAGCTTTGAAAGAGTCAGTCCATGAGCCACTGACCTGTGGCATTCATGCCTATGGGGAGGCAGTACGGTGGGAGGTGTGAGGCAGAGCAAAGATGTTCACCTCATGGCTGTTAAAAGTGAGAAAGAGAGGAAAAAGACAAGATCACAATGCCTCTTTCAAGAGCAAACCCTAATGACCTAGCTTCTTCCACTTCTCCCACCTCCTAAAATGACTATTACCTCTAAACAGCACCACAGGTTGGGGACCCAGCCTCCAACACAGGGGCCTTTGGGGGTCCTTTGAGAGCCAAACTACAGTGATCAGCTGTATTTCAGGATGCTTTAGGGAAATAAGAAGCAGCAGGATCTTATGGGGTTTGTCTTATGGGGTTTGTCCAAAGAATTTAGTAACAAAATAAAGCATATTTTATTGGAGATATTATCTTAAGTGTTCTGTCTTCCAGAGCAATTATGAGCCTTCAAGAATCCAGCTATGCATATACTGTTATGGAATTTGAATTTGGTAGAATAAAATCAGTGATGTTTTTCTAAAGGGAAAAGACCTGACGGATATACTATTAACATCATCTCAATCACCAGACACTGTGACAAGTAATGCTTTCTTTGAAAACACGGCTTATACATACTGGCCACCATTCTCAGTGATTCAGAATTTAGACCACAGGCTGGTTTAATTATTGAAAATAAAAAATTGAAGGAAAAAGAAAACTTAAAACAATGTTTAAACACATAGAGATCAAAAATACTCTTGAGATTTTTCTGTGAGTAAACAGAGAAATGATATCCAATGAGCACATATACTGGTGCTACTTTTGTGTTATAATTTATGGTTTGAGGTATGTAATAAATTAGATTAACAAGTGATTGCAGTGTTATAGAAAATTCTTTTACAAACTTAGTGGCAACCCTTACACACTTGAGAATTAAAACTTTTCTCTCAAACTCCTCCTCCTCCTCATTTATTTATCAGAACTTTATTGTCAATATAGAACGGTAACACAAAAGAGAGGTTAGGAGTCTGGTGCTGATACCCTGTTGACCATGTTCAGATTGAGTAGTACGACTTTTAATTTCTTCACCTCTAAGGTGGGCGTGGTTATAATACCCAACACACAGTACTTTTGTAAGTATTAACAGAGTTCATATAGGTGAATCACTTAGAACAATGAGTAACATACATGGAAAGTGCTCAGTGAACACAGTAGTTACATGCTAGGCCCTCCTGCTAGAACATTTGTTCCCACTGGGATGCATAGTTTTTGGTTTTAGGGGATTATTTATTTTGCCTAGACAACAAGTGGTATATAGCAACTTTGGAATATTAAGCACCAAAACAAAAGAAAGAAACCTAGAATTTTATTCATTGTATCCATTAATCTCCTTAAATTCACATCCCATAGATGAAAGGATTATCCTAAAGCTGGATCGATACTTGGTTCATTTCACATCTTACAATTTTTTGTACAGCCTAGGAAAGCCTGAGGCTGAAGAAGAGGCATCAGCAAAATTTAAATGACTTCCTAAATCTTAAGCTTTAAGAGCTATTGTGTTCTGCTCTAGGGACTGCTTTTTCTTCCCATGCCATTTAGCTTTTCCCCCAACATTCTCAATTTCTCTTTATTTCAGATTCAGAATACGTACAATTATTGTTCTTTTTAACATGGAGATGAGCGTTTCAGCAGAAATAGCTGCCAAACGACTTTGAAAGATTTTATTCACTTTAATACACCATGACTAATTGGGGAAAACAGCAAACAACCACATTAGGATTATGTGTGTGGGTCTATAACCATTCACTGGGACAGTGGCAACGCGTTAAATAGAATCTTACAATATTGGGTAATGAGGGGAAAAATCCTTTTCTTGCTAGAAATCTCTATGGACATAATATTAAGGAAAAAGGAGAACTTTTATTTATTTTTTTCTAAACTAAATAATATCATCCATCACTTCTGAATATAATTTTTTTCATTAAGGAAAAAATATTCAAATCAGAAAGGGAGCATACAGGCTGCCTAGACCTGCTTCCTATTGTAATGTACACCATACTTTAAGGGTTTTCTTAACAAAGGTTGTAGCATCTGGAGAAAAGTTTATATATCCAGAAGGAAAGAGGGATCCTATGTTTAATTCAATGGAAGAAAAGCATGCCACTTTTTGGGAGAGGCAATTTTGAACGAAAAATCTGAAGACATGAAATAAGCATATTCCTTTATGACAGGTCCAACAGTGGGAGCCATGGAGGAAAATGAGGAAATATAGGAGATAATGCTTTGCCTTCAGGGGATTCTAATATGTTGGAAGAGAGAAAAAAATTGTGTGAAAGTTAGCAGTAAGTTCTGGGCAGGTAGTACTAGGTTGTCAATGAGCAGAGTCAATGATGTGCCAGAACGTGGTTGTTGCTAAGTGGGGGCTCTGCACAGAGAGTGCTGGAAAGTGCCACTGGTGAGCTGCTGTGATGTACCTGCCCTCATCACTCCATGTGTTGCCCCCTTTAACCAAAGCTGATCTGAATAACAAGAAGTCTAGCCTTTCCCCTACTTTTTTTTTTTTTTTTTTTTTTTTTTGGTACTGGGGATTGAACTGAGGAGCCCTTAACCACTGAGCTACATCCTCAGCCCTTTTTTTTTTTGTATTTTATCTGAGACAGGGTCTCTCTGGGTTGCTTAGTGCCTTGCTTTTGCTAAGGCTGGCTTGAACTCATGATTTCACCCTCTTGTCTCAGCCCCCAGAGGTGCTAGGATTGCAGGCATATACTACTATGCCCAGCTCCGCTTAGAATTTGATGGAAGAGTTCTACTCCATGGATTCATTTGAGGTTTTCATTAGGGCCTTGCATACGGTGGAAAGATCTAGATGAGTATTATAAAACAGCTTTTCATTTTCAGGAGTTTTTGTTTGTTTTAGCTGCAAAATAGGAATGCCAATTGCTTAATTAAAAGATGCCAGAAGCAAAGCTGGACATACTGGCAGATGCCTGTAATCCCAGCTAGTCAGGAGGTCGAGGCAGGAGGATTGCAAGTTTCAAGTTAGTCTGGGCCACTTAATGAGACCTTGTCTCAAAATAAAAAGTAAAAAAGGGCTGTGGCTGTAGCTCAGGGGTAGAATGTGCCTGGGTTCAATTCCCAATTCTGAAATTGAAACAAAACAAAACAAAACAAAAAAAACTCCAGAGGTAAAGAGGACCACTGATTGTTCTGAAATAAATTCTATTGTGCTCACAACTAGATTTTGTGGCAGGAAAGTTATGACTGGTTAATGTGTGATACCTTTGCACTTCCTGGTAAAAGCTCAATCCTGGGATTCCTTGGTAGTGGTTTCTAGACTCTGGGCTCTTCAGTTGCCACATACAATTATCACTGAGTTTCTAAATTTGAAAGGAAATAAAAAGTCTCTTTTCTACAAGTTCTAGGATGTAATCAATCCTTAAACTACCTTGTTACAACTGTCCATATTGGGAAAAATGATATGTAGCTAAAACCAGCCTCTTTATAAATGCTAGGTGCCCCTGTAAGATGAACAGTTTTCATTTTGGCACAATATTTAGTGACTTTGTATTAGCCAACTTACCATGTTAGCCAACTGAACATATCACTAGAGTGCATATTAATTTGGGAAATATAACCAGAGAACAGTTTAACATCCTTGGATTAGCAATGCCTCCACTTAGTATTCCAACTTGTTAGAGAAGCTTCATCTCAGTAAAGCCTTTTCTTTAGCTTCTTAAGATGTCTAAATTGTCAAGTCAGCATTTCCCTCACTGTGAGAGGATATCGAACCCAAGAGTTGTTGATGCCCACTAGACCTATGTGCTGTAAGAATTTAGCACATCCACCATAAACCCCATCCAAGAGAACCCCCTGCCTGAACTCTCACTGCAATTCAGCAGATACTTCTGATAAAGACTGTGATGTCAGTCCACACTGAACTCACTGCCCATGTTAAATGTACAGCATTGAGATTCATAAGAAAATTAAGGGGACATAATCACTCTTAAACACAAGATAATTATCTTTGTGAATTAATATTTAAAATGAAATGTACATCATTTTAATCCTGGATGGGATTACAGGAGCAAACCTATGGAATTTTGGATTAGACAGAGGTTGTAGTAACCTGATGTTCACAGCCTGAGAGAGCAGGGACTAAAACCTCTTCACACACAGAAGTCAAAAGGCATAGAATCACTGCAAGAGCCAGTGAGCCAGGGCAAGACATCTCTGCCAGCACTCGGAGCACTGACTGACTGGGGGAGAGGAAAGGCACTGAGCTACGATGCACAAAACCTAGACAGTAGATTTAACTTTCTCAGACAAAGAGAGCAATTCCTACCAGTCAGAAGACAACCAATTCCTCAGTTGTTGACCCTCCAAGGCCCAAAGGAGACAACTAGAAAAAGTATGAACAGGAGAAGTGACTTTATTTTTTTTAATTGCTTTTATTTTTTAAATAATGACAGCAGAATGCATCACAATTCTTATTACACATATAGAAGACTTTTTTTTTCATATCTCTGTTTGTATATAAAGTATGTTCTTTAAGGAAAGGGAAAAAAAAACCAAATCAAACCTCAAAACAACAGCAAAACAAATCTTCTACTCAAGATGAATTTATAAACAAAAGGCTTAATAAAGTACTGGCATGAGTGCAATCAGTGCCAGTAATACAATTAGGAAAATAAATTATGCCAAGTCCTATGGAAGAGGTAAATTTGGAAAATAGGCTTGCAGAAGGGAGTCTGGAAAGGCACAAAAGTAAGGGGTATGTGGTGAAGAAGAAAAACGACAAATCATGGATGGGTGCTTGGATTCCGGGAGGAGTGCACTGCAGGATTGAGGAGAAGAGAAGGGTTAGGGAGAGTTGGGGAGTTGCACTATGGTGCTGCAAAACACTAGGAAGGGAAGATGAAATTGATTTGGGAACACAGGGAGCAGTACAAAGGTGTGAAGAATGGAGTGACAGAAATGTAAAAGATGCAGCAAGAGGAGGGATGTGGAAGTGAAGGAGTGGTTCAGACACTGTAGGGTGGCGTCGAGGCCATTACGTAAGAACGGAAAGAGGCACTTCATATACAACAGACTGGGTTAGCCACTGGGGGAAAGTTAAATATTTTAAGTCAGCAGGGAGGTTAGAACCACTCAAGCAATGGTGAAAATTAGAAAACGCATTCCCCCTAGGGATAAATAATCTACTTTAGTCATTTTTCACATTCTCATATTGCTTTTATTTTCTATTTTAAATAGAAATTTGCTTTTATTTTTTATTTTAAACACAGAGAAGACAGGGGATTCCTAAGCACCCATGATCAAGAGGTCACAAAAGTTTACATTTTGCCAAACTGTGTCTGATATTTTTTTTAAAAAATGAGATGCTGCAGCTTCATTCTGGATAAACATCCTTATCTCCCAATCCTTCTCTCTCCTCCCTACAGGCAACCACTATCTTCAAATGGATGTTGCTATCCTCCAGGTTTACAGAGTTTTATACTCTCTCCACATTCGAATGTCCCTATAATATATAGTATTGTTTTGTGTGCTTTAAAAATTCATATTAACTCATGCAGAGGCAGGAGGGGATGGAAAGAAAAGGTATTGGGAAATGAGATTGGTCACATTATGTGCATGTATGAATATGGCATAATGAATCCTGCTGTTGTGTATAATTGTAACATACCAATAATTTTTTAAAAATTTAAAATAAGTATTCATATAAACTCCTTTTGCATACCTGTTTTAAAGAATTTTTTTTAAAGAGCAGTTTTGGGTTTGCAACACAGTTGAAAGGAAGGCACAGAGATTTCCCATATACCCCCTGCCTCTGAACACAAAGCTTCCCTCATTACCAACATCCCCCATCAGAGTGGTACTTCATACAATTGATGGACATACAGTCACATCATTACCAAACAACACCACAGACACCGGAGTCGTTCTTGGAGTTGTACATTCTGAAAATTTAGACAAATGTGTGGTAACATGTGTTCAACATCCATATGTATTCATTGAAACTTTTTTCTTTTTTTTTTCCCTCACAATTTTCTTTAAACATGTATTCATGTTGATATAAAAAGAGCTACTTTATCGATTAAACCATATTTGAAGAAAGTTAGATATACAGAAATTCAGACGAGAGACTGGAGTTCTAAGTATTGATTTGAAGCCTACAAATATATAGGGACCACTGTGAGTGCAGATTTGTCCTCCTGGCAAAGGTGAAGCTTCCACTAGACTCAGTTCTTTGAGAACAATGATCCTGTATTATTTCTCTCTGAAAGTCCTGAAGTACCACTCATGGTGTGATACTCAGTAAATGATTGTTGAATTAGTGAATGAATAAACAGTTTTTTTTTCCTTTAGTAGAATATGCAACACAGCGTGGAAATTGGCAACAACAGGCAAAATTCAAACTGTAAGCAAATTTTGTTAACCATAAAGTTTTGTTTGTTTGTTTGTTTTTTAGTAGAAATGAATGTTTTCTAATTGGGAGATTTCTTGACAAAAATCAGATTCCTGGGCTATGTTGCAAAATCTAAGACTTTGACAACACTGGCTTTGCCTTCATCCTTGAACAGGCAAGGCGAGCAGCTAACAGCCAATTCCCAACAGGCCCTGTGTTCCCAGCATGTCACCAGCACCAACCCTTGTGCTCTGACACCAAGACTAATTGTCAGTGAGCATCAACTTTTGTTTCCATGGTGGTTTTTCTTGTGATAGGACACATTTCATTGTACCTTGGTTCTAAGGAAGAGGGAAAAAATTAAGATAGGCTGAGAGGGCCCAGTATTTTATGAAACTGGGAGAGAGTGCACTTTTTTTTGCAAAGGTGAAGACTTTGGTTTTTGTTTTTTGTACTGGGGATTGAACTCAGGGGAATTTTACCACTGAGGCACTTTCCCAGCCCTTTTAAGTTTTTATTATGAGACAGGATTTTGCTAAATTGCTTAGGGCCTCACTACTAATTTGAGGCTGGCTGCAAATTGCAATCCTCCTGCCTCAACCTCCCAAGTTGCTGGGATTACAGGCATGCAACATACCTGGGTTTTTAACAAATCATTAGTGTGAATAGGTCAGATAGTTAAGTTTATAGGGATGGTATTACTTACTTATTAAATAAATTTTAAATGTCTGTCTCCTCTAGGGATTTCAGTTTGCAAGCCAACACCTTTTACTCAGATACTTTTAGGAATAAACTTTAAAGAAAGGAATTTCCCCTTTATTTATTTTTTTTTAAAGAGAGAGAGAGAGGGGGGAGAGAGAGAATTTTTTTTTTAATATTTATTTTTTAGTTTTTGGTGGACACAACATCTTTTATTTTATTTTTATGTGGTGCTGAGGATCGAACCCAGTGCCCCGCGCATGCCAGGCGAGCACGCTACCACTTGAGCCACATCCCCAGCCCCAAGGTTTTTAAAATTTAGTCTCACATGGTTTTCATCCCAATAGAAAACTCTCTCTAAAAACCTGAAACCTTCCTAATCTCCATTTTCTCCATTATATTGACTCAATAGGACTAGCCGTGAGTCTGGCAGAACTTACTGTCAGCATACATAATGTTTCTGAAAGTTGTAAGTAATTTGATGTTTACTTTTATTATAAGAAAAAATGGGAGTGGTTCCTTATAACTCTAGCATTGTCACTTGTAGGGATTTAATCAAATGTTTGGTTTGCCTCATTAAATTGTTGCCAATTTAAGGCTCTCTAATGACAATTTTTCAATTGAGGATTTATTACCAGCAAGGAAGAAGAAGAGGAAGGTAATGAGAGTAGCTGTCCACCTGTGCTGTGATCCCTCAGCCAAGTCGCCACCCAGGCATCAGGAGGACCCCAGGTGCAGATGAATGCCTTTTGTCTTAGGGAGAAAAGACAGCAGCTTTGGTGGCCAACCTCATAGCCCAACAGAAGGGGGACTCAGTGTGATGGGGCCTGGCTGGCTTTCTGGCTCCAAGTGAGTGTCCTTGTGTCCAAAAATAAATCTGCATTCAACCTCTACTTCAATACACTGCTTAAATGAAATAGGTCTTTTAAGGTTCTTTATATTAACAGAAGATTATCTTTGTTGAGATAAAAAAAAGCCTTGATTAGAAAGTACTGCTCATTAGGCTCAAGAGTAGAGGAAATCTGCTCCTTGTTGGAGAAGCAGATTCTAAAAGTGGTCTCATCCCTCATCCCAAGCTTACATATTTAGAGAGTTTATTTTCACCTACAGTGGGTTTCTTCTTTACTGCATTTTAAAGACTTTTCTCCACATCTAGCACGTTCCCAACTTCCATGAAAATGAGAAAAAAAAAATCTTTCTACCTAGATAAGAGAAAGACAATGCATAAAGTACTATGGCCATATAACGCTTCAGGACAACAAGAGGAATTGTTTTGGGTGATTTTTAATGTTTACACTTAAACATCTAAAAACGTCATTGTTTCAGAAATTTAAGTTTTGGTTCTTACAGAAAGATCCAAGATATTTTAAATTTTATCAGTGAATATTTAACAGTGTTTTCTTCATCATAAGGAGGTAATTTCTTTCTAATAAATCCCCAAGTGCTAAATTTTTCAAGTTCAACATGTAGTTAGTGGTGAAATCAATGGTGTACAATTATTTCAGGAGTTAATAAACAGTACATATGATGAAGAATGTTTATACAATTGACAGGGTAATGCAAAAGACAAGACAAAAGAAATCAATAAGAATAAGGCAAACAATGCACAAGATTATTGCTACTATTAATTAGCAAATTACTTTGAGAACTTAATGCAAACTATGTTAACTGTAGATCTGGGATAAGGACTCTCTTTATAGCTAGAAAATATTCTTGTAAATGTGAAGAAATGCCTCATAAGTAGAGAAAGCTATTAAGTAAAATTGTAGTTTTGAATTCCATACCTTTTGGCACCATCTCAGGGGTATGACTGCATATGTATATGATAATCAATTAACTTAAAATCCCTTATTTGCAAGCAGCTCCCAAGCTCCCGCCTTACTCCCTGTTCTTTAGCAATCTTAGACCCTGATGATCTTTACATGCTGAGCTCATTCCTGCCTCGTGCTCTTGCATTTGTTGTCTGTATGGAGAACACACTTCCCTGGGTACTCCTGTGGTTTTCAAGTCTTAACTTAAACATCATCTCATCAAAGGTTGCTCCTGACTACCGCATCTCAAAGAGTGCTTCCTCCTCAGTCGGCAACCGCATACCCTCTTTCAACCTTCCATGTACTATTCAGAGTGTGCATTTATTTGAATATTTATTTATTGTCTTACTCTCCCATTGGAACTGAAATTCCAAGGATGCAGGACAATGCCTGTTTGGTGTGATGCTGTGTGAACACTCACCATGCAGAACTTTAACTCACACATAGTAGCAGATGCTCAAAAAAATATTTGTGAATGAATAACACTCACTGTATATTTCTTTTTGAAAAAGTCTTTGTACTATTTCCTATAAAATAGAATATATAAAAGCCGCATTCCTATGTGCGTGTAGTACAGTATGACACAATCTTTGAGGATATGAATATTAATATATTTTTTCCATTTCATAGGATACTAGAAAGAACAGATGCACTAGTATCTGTATGGATTTTAATTTAATACAACTGTACATTGTATACTAAACTCAATCTAACAGAACAAATCTTTTCTTGTTTCAAAGGGTTTTTCATTCTGACAGTGTATCTGTTATGATTTCTCAACATGGATATTTAAAAGACACATTTCTTGAAGGACTCAGTTTTGTTCCACAGAACCACTAGAGGCTCAATAACTATTAAGTCTTGGAGAATTGTTGTCTTGTAGTTCTTCCATAAACTGTCTCTGATGGAAAAGAAAAAAAAGTTCTACCTTGCTTTAGACCAGAAAAAAATGACCTTATATAGTGTAACTCCACAAAAATCTATCAAGTTAACACAGATTGTACACAAAAAAGGAATGTTTTTCTATTAAAATGATTCCGTTTCACCATACAAAGATAGCCATTAAAATAAATCAATGTACATGCTTCTCTAGAGATAGAAACTAAACCATCTATTATTTTCTACAATTTTCATGTTTGTACCTAAAATGTATAAGATACAACAACTTCAGCCCAAATATTCTCTGGTGAAACTAAGGAATCAATACTGCATTCTCATTAGAATTTTCTTCATCCATCTTCAGACCTTAATTTGGCTACTAAAATAACACCTATGCCCTAAAATAAAAGCTCAATATTAAATATTATAATAAATATCATATAGCATGCCTACTATTACAAATGATGTGCTTCCATATTCAAATGAATGGCAAGATACTAACACTAAAATATTTACCAAATTGTTTCCTGTATCATAGCCAAACATTCAGTGCTGTTCAAACAAGGAAAAATGATTAAATTCATGCTTTATCCTTTTACTGATATTTTAAATCAAGAAGTTATATCTTAGCTAATGACCTCATGTTTATTAGCTATTATTAATCAAGCATCTGTTACTAAAATAATACTTGTACAACTATATTATAACATTTCAAATACTTATATTTCATGGAACTATGTCACTATTAATTATCAATATTTAAATATAATTTTACAAAGCAACTTCTTCTTTGGGGGGAGGGTACCGGGGATTGAACTCAGGGGCACTCAACCACTGAGCCACATCCCCAGCCCTATTTTGTAATTTATTTAGAGACAGAGTCTCACTGAGTTGCTTAGCTCCTCACCATTGCTGAGGCTGGCTTTGAACTCACGATCTTCCTGCCTCAGCTTCCCAAGCCGCTGGGATTACAAGTGTGTGACAACATGCCCAGCCAAAGCAAGTTCTTATAAATTATTTCTAATCCACTCTTCCATATAACAACACCTATTAAAACATTTCTGGTTTTGGGAATGATATGTAAACAGAAGGCCAAGTCAGTACTTTGATTGTCAGTTCAATTCCATTTAGATATTTATGTATTTGTCAAATGTCTGCTATGGTATGGGATAGGTACTGGAGATATGGAGGGGAGTACCATATGGGCCATGTGCAATAGAGTAGTAGTTATTTAGGTATGGCAAAAGTAAATGTATTTTTTGCAGAACATTCAATAAATTTGTAGTTCTGTTTGTCCATGGATATATGTGTGCATTCATATATACATACATATATCAATTATATACATATGCCTCATATGTAAATGTGTATTATATACTATGTATAAATATAATATCTAAAAATTATCCCTAAAATTCAAGCCCTGATTATACTCTGAATACTTTTTTTATTTATTAGTTCTAATCAGTTATGCATGACAGTAGAAAGCTCTTCGATTCATTGTACACAAATGGAGCAGAATTTTTCGCTTCTCTGGTTGTACATGAAATAGAGTCACACCATTTATGCCATCATACATGTACCTAGGGTAATGATGTCCATCTCATTCCACCATCTTTCCTACCCCTTTGCCCACTCCCCCCTCCCTTTTGCCCCATCCAAAGTTCCTCTACTTATCCCATGCCCCCCCACACCTTATGGATTAGCATCCACTTATTAGAGAAAACACTCAGTCCTGGGTTTTTGGGATTGGCTTACTTCACTTAGCACAATATTCTCCAACTACATCAATTTACCTGCAAATGCCATAAACTTATTCTCTTTTAATGCTGAATAATATTCCATTATATATATGTACCACAGTTTCTTTGTCCATTCATCTATTGAAGGGCATCTAGGTTGCTTCCACAGTTTAGCAATTGTGAATTGTGCTGTTATAAACATTGAAGTGACTTCGTCAAGGTAGTATACTATTTTTAAGTCTTTTGGGTATAGAACGAGTAGTGGGATAGCTGGGTCAAATGGTGGTTCCATTCCAAGTTTACTAAGGAAACTCCATATTGTTTTCCAGATTGGTTGCACAAATTTGCAGTCCCACAAGCAATGTATGAGTGTGGCGTTTCCCCCACATCCTTGACAGCACTTATTGTTGCTTGTATTCTTGATAACTGCCATTCTGACTGGACTGAGATAAAATCTTAGAGTAGTTTTGATTTGCATTTCTCTAATTGCTAGAGATGTTGAATGTTTTGTCATATACTTGTTGATTTATTGTATATCTTCTTCTGAGAAGGGTCTGTTCAGTTCCTTGGCCCATTTATTGATTGGGTTTTGGATGGAGATTTTTGAGTTCTTTATATATCCTAGAGATATATAAAGTTATATATGTATAAAGTTATATCATAGAGATATATAAAGTTATATATCCTAGAGATATATGAAGTTAGGAAACCTCTATCTGTGCATGTGGTAAAATTTTGTTCCCAAATTGTAGGCTCTCTCTTCACCTCACTGATTGTTACTTTTGCTGAGAAGAAGCTCTTTAGTTTGAATCCATCCCATTTATTGATTCTTCATATTAATTCTTGTGCTATGGGGTATTATTAAGGAAGTTGGGGCCTAATCCAACATGTTGAAGATTTGGGCCTACTCCACTTTTTCTTCTATTATGTGTACGGTTTCTGGTCTAATTCCTAGGTCCTTGATCCACTTTGTATACAGTGAATATATAAGAATATTTTTAGAAAGATAAACACTCGAAATAATGATTAATAGTGGCTTTCCTAGAAACGCTGGAAATATGCTCAAGTTTCCTGTTGTGATACATGTAGAAATTGAATGGGATTTGAATAAATGAATTCTATGAATTAATATGAAAACAGAATTGTCCTTAAGGGTAGGATGTGACCTTCACTGCTAATTTGAGAAACTCCAGGAAGAACTTTCTATACTGAATGTCAGTGGATTAGGGTTTAAAGTGCCACCCCTGGAGATTCAAATCTTTATGAGGGAGGGGCTTTGCTCATGCAGGATTCCCAATAAAAAAAGGGCCATGTCTTTGGAGGGGAGAAAAACAAAAGCAAAACAAAACAAACAAACAAACAAACAAAAAAAAAACAAAAACAAGGTTCCTAGGAGCTCATTCTCAAAGGAGTGACTATTTCCATGAAAAAAAAAATACGTGTATGTGTGTGTGTGTGTGTGTGTGCATTTATGTAGATAGCTGTGAGAACAAGATCCTGTTGAAGTTAGGAAACCTTGGTTAGATTCTATCAAAATTGGGGAGGAGAGAAAGAAACCCCCCAAATAACACCTACTACTATTCAATTTGACTTGGTGGAAGCCCCATTTGGAAAATTCAGCATAATTTTCATAAAACCTCAGAAGGCCTTTATTTGAGTATAAGAAAGCACAAGACATTTTATATTCAGTATTGTTTACAATTTTACTCAAGTGATGGGGAAGATCAGATAATTTGCCCATTTTGTTTTTGTTCCTCAATGGATATTTCTGAGTTATCCTCTAGTGAAGACTGCGAAAGACCATCTCAAGCTTCACAGTGGCTGCACACTATATAGTTATCTACCCATTTTTGTTCCCATCTCTTTCCTTAAGATATTTTAAATAAGATTATTAATTCATCCTAAAAACAGTCTTTGGCACTTGACATAACCTTCCCAAAATTTCATCAGTGTATCAGTTAGCACAGGGAAATTTCAGCTAGATAAGATTTAGATACAGCAAGGGAGTTTTACACCCCACTTTCAAGTAACATTGCAGCCAGTCCACCTGGGTTGAGTGAGATAATCAGGCACTTGTGTTCTGTGGTACTCATACTCCAGTGCATGTAGAATGACACTAATTGTGTCCTTGGAAGAATTAAGAAAATAGTCACTCTAAACATTATCAGATGAAGCACTCTGACTGAAGTTCAGATAAGGAACCTGAGGCTGAGAATGATTGGGATTTGCTTCATTCAAAGTATCCTTCTTATAGGCTGGGGATGTGGCTCAAGCAGTAACACGCTCGCCTGGCATGCGTGGGGTGCTGGGTTCGATCCTCAGCGCCACATAAAAATAGAATAAAAATGTTGTGTCCACCAAAAACTGAAAAATAAATATTAAAAAATTCTCTCTCTCTCTTTAAAAAAATATCCTTCTTAATGAAATTATGGCTTTTGCCAGTAAAAGGATGGAACTGGATGGAACTGCTAAGTAAAATAAGCCAATCCTCCCCAAATCAAAGGCTGAATATTTTTTTTTTTCTGATAGGTGGATGCTAACTCACAATAAGCAGGGGTGGGGGTAAGGGTGGGGTGGGAAGAATAGAAGTTCAGTGGATTAGACAAAGGGAATGAAGGGAAGCAGTGGAGGGTGGCAGGAATAGGAAAGACAGTGGAATGATTCTGACTTAACTTTCCTATGTGCATATATGAATATACGACCAGTGTTACTCCACATCATGGAAAAACTGCAAGAATGGGATCCTAATTATAGTAAGCTATACTCCATGTATATATAATATGTCACAATACACTCTACTGTCATATATATCTAAAAAGAACAAAGAAAATTAAAAAAAATACTTAGTAATGGTACATATATCACTTAATTTTGCAGTAATCATATGAAGTTGTTATTATTTAAACAAAATGAAACAAAATATCCTTCTTAGGATTGGGGATATAGCTTAATAGTACAGTGTGTGCCTAGCTTAATAGAGCCCTGGGCTTGATCCCAATTATTGGGGGTGGGGGAAGTCCTTCTAGACAGATTTTCCTCTAACCAAGGTTGACCAACTGATAATCTTTTTTAATTTTTTTTTTGTACCAGGGATTGAACTCAGGGGCACTTAACCACTGAGCCACAATAGTAGCCCCTTTTTTTGTATTTTATTTAGAGACAGGGTCTCACTCAGTTGCTTAGTGCCTTGCTTTTGCTGAGGCTGGCTTTGAATTTGAGATCCTCCTGTCTCAGCTTCCTGAGCCACTGGGATTACAGGGGTGCACCACCACACTCAGCAATTATGCCAAAACTTTTAAAATTCAAATCTTTACAGAATATCATATTCCTTGGTGGGGATAAAAGTTCTAATAAACTCCTTCCAAAGACTTCTGATTTATGTGTCAAAATTCTTGTGCCCTGTTATAACTTCTCCTGGGAGAAGTGTAGAAGCTTACATATCTTCAGATAATTGAGAGAATGATTGTATGAGGCTTTTTTCACATTTTTGTGGTTTATAGGCCTGTACTCTTTCAGGATTTGGTAAGTAATGCCTTAAATTTTTCTATTACTTACTAAAATGTTGAAAAACATCTTATAAAATTCCTTGTTCTACCAGATAGTGAGATTCTATCCTTTATTAAAACACAACAAAAAAAAAATGGTAAGCCTAAATCACTCCATCTCATATGGTGCATTAAGGAGCTTCAGTTGATTATGGCTCTACTCTTCCTTATCATACTGAGGCGAGGTTAGACTTATTGTCATGTTCATTGATCTTTTTTGCCTTTGATTCCATAAACAGGAACTATCTATGAGTCAAGCTGTACAATCTTGGATTAAAGCCCAGGCTATTAATGCTTTTTCAAAGGGTGCACCATAATACTGCTGTCAGAATCAGCGCGGATAAGAATGCTTGTTTGACAGATCAAATTCTAATTCTAAATGGTGTGGCGGCCCCTTTCTTGTTAACCTTTATCAAGACAACTTGATAGTGTTTTGAGATCAATTGGAATTATGCCCACAGGCTCTGCCAAATTGAAAGATGACTATCATCTTTAATGCAAGTGTTTTATTATCAGGATGTATTGATTAATTATTGTCCTAAAGAACTCTGCACAAGATTTACTACTGAGAAAGTATTTATACTTGGTAAACATTCCTTAATATGTAAGTGAAAAATTGAACACCTTCCCCATCCAAGTTTATTCTTTTAACTATATAGAAAAGGTACAGAACTTAAGAACATACTTTGCCTGGCTCCTCAAAAATGGTTTATGCAAAACTAGATAGTATATGAGGGTCATCTAGCTCTTTGATCATTCTGGGCAGTCAATTAATGATAGCTCCCTTTTAAAGTTTTTGAATTCAAGTCATCTCTTTCATGCATCATGACAAAGAAACAAATGGTTTGATGCAACTGACTCGAACTGATTTCATAGATTGAAAATGCAGCCAGCTCTGCACTGGGAGGTGTTGGGATGGGTGGCATGAGGTGGGGGAGAGAGGGTTTGGCAGGGAAAGAGTCTAATTCAGCTGTAAACATTCCTGCAGTTTATTTCTGTAAGGGTGCGAGTGGAAAGACTCTGACCAGGAAAGAATTTGTCAAATTCTTAAATTTTTGTATGAGTGTAAACTTTGCCTTCTATACTTCTCAACTCCAATGCATATGGGTCTAATTTTATAAGCAATATTAGAGAATACTGGCACTAAGGTCAATTCTCAAAATTCAACTGTGATTTCCCCACCTTTTAGCACTTGTCAAGAGTGCATTTGAAATGACTAGTATATGGAAATTACTCTCTGAAGATATACTAAAGCCCGGAACCTCAATACAAGGTGCTCCAGTATGTATGGAGGTAAACTACCGTGTCTCTGAATCTGTTTCTGCAGTGTTAATGTTACTGGAAAAGAAGTCCAACTGCCAAATAAATTGGGAAATACTGGGTTAAACAAAACTAATTAGCTTTATTTCCCACTGGACTTCTAAGGGTCTTTAATATGCTAATATAATTTTGAATGTACAAAGGGAAGATTACACTGTGTTGCATTTTCCAAGATAATTAAACTTAAGCCCATTTTCCATGAAGTAATGATTAATATCTAGCAGAATTTTAATTTTCTGAACAACAGAATTGGGCAACAGTAAGCAAGAGCTCCAGCAATTAGAATGCTCAGACTCTACTATCTGAAGAAATCACTTCCCTGCATGATGATACAATATCATGCATGCCCTTGGCTTTGAGAGTGAGTCAACAAGAGAAAAAGTTTAAAAATAACTTTATTATCTTTTAGCCATATCATAATTGTAGTGTCCAATATACATTAGATAAATGCTTTTACTCAGCATTTCTTTTAGAATTTATTGCCAGGTACTAATGATCTTGCCAGGCTTTTTAATGGACAATAAGATTTATTACAATAAGAGTTCCTCACCCAACACTCCTTGAATGCTAGGGAACCCCAATTCTAGTGTGTCTAATATAATGAGAAACATAGTCTAAGTTGTTGAAATTTTTTTCTTCCTAATTTATAGTTTTATGTCATTTGTATCCTCGTAGTCTGTCTTGATGTTTAGCTTCCTTTTCATTAAAACTGGGTTAATAAGTTTCATATTAATAAATGTGGTAAAGAATATGAGGTATGAAGATTTAATTGAGATAAGTTGCATAGAATATCCAATTTAGTATCTCAATAATGCCAGCATGAAATGAATGGTAGCTATTATTAGTAGTAATATTAATATTACTTTTAATAATTTTGCCTCTTTTTAATGTTGATAGTTCAGAAAAGTAAAAGATGAAAGTAAAAATTCTTTCTTCCCTTCTTTCTTCTCCTCACTCCCATTCTTTAATAGAGTTTTCTTTTACCGTGTCAGTTCCCAAAGTTATGAAAATGCTAAAATAAATGTTAACATTTCTTTACTTAGTATTTTAAACAGTTATTTGTCAATGGCCTGTGAAAGAGAAATTGGCTTAATTTACATAACCCTCCTTTCCTCGCTCCTCAGTTCTGCTAGTTACTAACTCTTCTGCTATGTTTGTAAAATTTAAAGAACCATTAAAGGTTATTTTTTGAATTTTAGGTCTTAAAAATATTTTTTTTCTTAAAATATAACATGTACATAGAAAGCACCAACTGAGTGTGAAAAACTGGAAGAAGCTTTACCCAGCGGACATACTGATCTAAGAAAATAGACCAATGCCAGCATCCTGTATCTTCTTTCTGACTCACCGCTGGAGTTAGCGACTCTTCTTTTATTCTTGTGAAATAATTTTGCATGGTTTTGAACTTTTTTCAGGAATTAAATCATGCATATTTTTGTGTTTAACTTCCTTGACAAAATATTACGCTTTTGTGTCATCCCTTTTTGCTCATGTAGCAAGGTGCTATTAAAAAAAATTCCATACAGTATGACATTAAGTACTGTAAAGCATTCATTTATCCATTTTACTAGTAAGGGACATTTGGGTTGTTTATGTCTTTGGCTAGGATGAATAGTGCTGCTAGGATCACTCTTGACAAATCTTTTGAGTCCTGTTGGGTATGAAACCAGGAGTGGAACTGCTAAATCATAGGATATGTACGGGTTCTGCTTCAGTAGATACTATCTAACAGCTTTCCCAAACTGTAGTAGTAACAAACTATATTCCCCTATGAAACTTCCCATAACTTCATATCTAGGCCATTTTTTCATACAGTCGGTCTTTTTGTTGACCGTATATTCTTCATATGTCAACTTTATAATATATTCTACGTAAGTTGAGGAAAGTAGCAGCCTTACAGACTTCCCCCATTTGTGTTTCCTCCATAACTCTAAGATTAACAAGTACATAATTATCTTTATTTTTCAAGAGTTTATAACATTTGCATTATATTTCTAATTATATTTTTTGTGCTTTCTTTGTGTAAACTATAAAATACAAAGAATTGCAATTACAAAACCACAATTATATGAATATTATTCATTATAGGATCAAATCATATTATGAGATCCCTAAAGGCAGGAGTTACAATTCTATGTTACTAAATCTATGCCACTCAATAGAGAATTTTCCAAGTATAAAGGTTAAGTTCATTTGCCAATTATTTAAAAACATGACACATATCATATTGCTTCATATCTGGATTTTCATTTACTTATATAACTTTCATACTACTTGGAGTTTCTAATTGCCTTTCTTTTCCTTGTGAACAAAATAATAATTTTTATCTTCATTTCATAATTATTATCCATTAATGAAAATATATATTAGTAATTATATATATATATATATATATATATATATA
Source organism: Marmota monax (assembly GCF_021218885.2). NCBI lineage: Eukaryota > Metazoa > Chordata > Mammalia > Rodentia > Sciuridae > Marmota > Marmota monax. Next base: position 3,636,669 of record NW_026695212.1, read on the forward strand.
TATATATAACAACAATTGATTAACTATTACTTATTAATTGCTATAAGAAATTCATATTTTTTGGAAGATGTTATTCAGGGTCTCTGACTCTGATGATATATTCTACATTTGTTGTTAGCCAAAGGGCAGTGACGTGATGATGATATGTTCTAATTTAGACTAACTGCTCTCTTATAACATAACAGTCATTCTTGTTATATCATTCTTAAATTAGAACCACTACTTTTTTTTTTTTGGTACTGGGGATTGAGCCCAGGGGCATTTTATCACTTAGCTATACCCCCAGTCCTTTTTATTTTTTAATTTAAAACAGGATCTCACTAAGTTGTTGAGGCTGTCCTGGAACTCGTGATTCTCCTGCCTCGGCCTCCCTAGTTCCTGGGATTACAGGCATGCCCACCCATTATTAGCAGATCCACTATTCTTGACTTTCATTCTTTCTTCTTTCCTGAAATTTAACTATATTCTCCAGTAATTTTTTCTGAAAGTGTGGGTTTGATATAAACTTTCTGATTCACTGCATGTCTAAAAATGTCATCCTTGGTCAATAATTCTAGGCTTCAAAACTTTTCTTCTCAGAACTTTAAAAGCCTCAAAAACATTTTCCTAGGATCTAGTGTTGATAAAAGTCTGATACAAAGTCGGATTCTAATTCCTTTGTAGGAAACCTATTTTTGTTTGTCTTGAAAATCTCCTAGGATCTTCCATCTTTTTTTGATGTCCTGGAATTTCAGGGGAATTTGTTCAGGTCTCTTTTCAGTCATCATGCTTAGGGTTCAAAGGGCTATTCAATCTGAAAACATGTTTTAATCACAGGACTTTATATAGCAATCATTTCTATTATGAGTTCTCTCTTCTTCTTTCCCCTATTTTATCAGTATCTTTTAGCTTATAATTTCATTCCAATTGATCTTCTATGTACTTAATTTTTTCAAATATCTGCCTTTACTTTCTCAGCTGGTTCTTTTAATGAATATTTATTTTATTAGTCATATTTTTATATTCAAAAAATTCTGTATGTTTCTCTTTTGCCCCTGATCATTATAGCTGGTCTTGCTTTGTGGAGGTAATACTTTCTTAAATGCTTCTAAGGGCACTGATTAGAATTTTTAAAAGTGTTTCTAAACATTTCTAAATTGCCTCTGTTTTCTGCATGGTAGTTGTTTGTTCAAACATCAGTGACCTGGTTATGGATTTATATTTATAGTAAAGAGCCAGGCAGCCTAGAGTAGCTAGTGCAGGCTGCATGACTCTCCTAACCAGCCTTAACCCAGAGCGGCAGCATAGTACTGGCAGGCACACCAGGAAGGCCTCAGGTGGCATGGCAGCTACTCACTTGCTTATGCCTCACAAGCTCCTTGCCAAAAATGGGGAGGGCTTTCCCCTGGGGGTCACCATCCCTGCAGATTCATGAATTTCCTTAAACACTGGCTTTCTGATTTCAATTATGGAATTCCACTATAAGGGGAGATGATGGAGGAGTGGTATTGAATTTTCCATCTGCTCTTTCCTTCAAAAATTCACCTGTTCTTTATCTTCTTCTTCTGCCTGACCTCCCCAAAGCAGCACAACTTGGCAGCCTCTCTGTGGCACCACTGTCAGGAAGTGTGACACCCCACCCCGCTTTCACTTTTTTGGTATTTGCTCTGGACTGTAACGTTGACTTTGGTTTTTCTATTTTCCGTCTTCCCAAGTTTGTGAAAATCCCTGGTTTCTTGATATTTATGTGGCCCATTAAAAAAAATTTAGTTGTAAATGGACACAATATCTTTATTTATTTTTATGTAGTGCTAAGGATTAAACCCAGTTCCTCACATGTGCAAGGCAGGCGCTCTATCACTGAGCTACAGCCCCAGCCCCTCTGTGTCCCATTTTTATATTTTTTTATTTTATGTTATTTTTTATTTTAAGAAAATTGTGAATTCACATGTAACCATAAGAAAGAGTACAGAGAGATAACATGCACCCTTTGTCCAATTTCTTCAAATGGTAGCTATGTCAAACTATGGTATAATAACACAACCAGGTTCTAATCAATCTTCACAGTAGAACATCAACATTTATTAGAATTCAATCTGTGTCCCAATTTATTTATTTATTTTTTGCGTGGTGCTGAGGATCGAACCCAGTGCCTCACACTTGCAAGCAAAGTGCTCTATTACTGAGCCACAGCCACAGCCCTGTGTCCCATTTTAAAACTGCCCTTTTAATTTTCATACTGCTATTTGGAAGGTAACTGAAGCAAAGGTGTGTGGTCAGTGTGTCTTGAGCTGCTAATCTCTATATAGGTTTAGGCATTTTGGAAGCATAGGTTTAAAACAAACAAACAAAAATAGCATCTGTATAAAATACTATTAGGAATTAATCACTCTTAGAAATTGTCTTCTCAGGTTTCATTGCTGAATCTTCATAGTTTATGAACCAAATTTATCAACGAACCATTTAGAAAACAAAGGCAGTAAATGAAATTCATTTTTGATCCCTATGAAGTCACCTTAGCTTGATAGAATAGGAAAGATTCAATTCAATCAGAAACTCTGTGGGGCCCTAAATATTCCCCAGATTAAATTCAAGGGGGAATTGTGTCGTGCAGAATTTAACAACAGTTTGTCCTTCAGCCTACAGCTCCCCAGTGCTGCTCCTGGCCTCCTGCCAGTACCTTCCTCCAGACTGCCCTGAGCAGGTTTGGAGAGGAGGAGGGACAGGAGGAGGGCAAGGGAACACCCCTCTAGTTAAAGGGAAATTGGGAAATTAGCAGGTGTTAGAGAATGTTCAAGCTCCTCAGAACATCCCTGGAGCTTACTTCATTGTGTGTGAGGAAAACCTGAAAGAATATTTTCAAAAATCAAAGATTCAGGTGAAAAGGAAGGGCATTTCCTGAGGCATGCTCAGTCTTAAATGTGTAAGTGTGGTTAATTCAGGAGACCTTTAGAAGTGAACACTACCCATTCAATAGATATTTACTGGGTTTTTTTTTTTCACCAAATACTTTGCTGGTGACATAAATGATAGGTAAAACATGAATGCTAGCTTCAAGAAATTCATAATCTGGTGGTTGTATAAGGATAAGCATCTAATTACCATCCAATTACTCAGAACAATATTATCTATTCATTGATATTTTGGTAAATGTTGAACAACTGGTTTTCTGAGGAGTTAAGGGGAGTACTGATTCATAATATCTGCCAATTTCCCTAGTATAAATACTCCTACCCTAGCCAATTTCAGGTTATCAACTTATGTCATTAAACGTGAAGAAGGTAGGAGATAGGCAGCAGCATGCTACCACACAGTACTTTTATCACACAGATGCAGATGACTTTAGGAGCATAATTAATAAAATGTAATAAAGTAATAATTAGGAAGTAAGGTATTGAAGATATTTATTACTTTTGTTTTTAATATAATTTATTAAGTCATAAATTTATAAAATTTTTACTAACAGCTGTGCTTAACAACTGGCTTACAAAATTCTTAAAAAGTCAGCCATTGGCTCCATACTAGCTGGCTCTAGGATGAATCTACCCCTAACTACAGTTGACAGTGACAGACTTCCTGCAGGGTACAAATGAGGATGAAATCTTTAGCCATAAGTAGGTCAATGCCATTTAAAATTACAAGAAGAAAGATTACAGGAGGAGAGAGCAAGTAAAGAGAAGACCTGATGATGCCCAAGGAAACAGTGTTCTCCACACACCAAAGCAGGGCAACTGGTCACCCTGCTTTTCAATTATTCTCATGTTAAACAACAGCATTCTGCATAGGGGGAAGGGAATCAGTCCTTTGCTCCCTAAACAGGAAGGACAGAAAAATCACATGAAAACAAAATCTTTCTTTTCCTTCCTCTCTGGCCATTTCTTCTAGTTCATGCTGATGTGGACTGCCAAGTTCTGATGACTTGGCCAGCGGACCAGAAAACTCAGTGACCCAGTGGGAATGCCCGAAGCACCAGTGACCTCCTAACACAGAGCTGGGGGACCAAGACCTGTTGAGGATGTGCTCCTGTTCACACTGTGCCCGGCGGAATATAAGTGATTCTGGAGTGCACTTGACAAATGTTTGCTAATTGCCATTTAAAAACTAGATCTTAAACACTCTTATCAAAACGTATACACATAAATGTGCTATAACCCACACCAGGCCTCATTTGATAACAAATGACACTAGAGCTGGCTCTAATTAGCTTAGGTATGGAAGAAATGCATTAGTTAGCATAAATGAGGAAGTCTAAGAGAGCTGGGAGCTCTCTGAGGATAGCCTAACCAAGTGATGACACTCAGATGTGATCTCTCTAGCTTTTGGCCCCATTTGAACTTGGTCTCTGCCATCACAGTCACAGGCAGGTTCCAGCCCCTCCAGCCCTTGCATCTGCTCTGCTTTTCCTTCCCAGTGGCTGAATAAAATCCCTGGGCTTGCCTCTTGCTGAAATGCCTCTGATTCCAAAGGCTCTCTGTCTTATAAAGGTGTCTTTTTGCAACTGCATAAATAGTTAGGTCAGTGACTCTTCAACTCTGCACAGTAGACAGAGTAGAATTGCCTGGGGAATTTGTTAGAATTCTACAACAGTCCACACCATTCCACCCAATTAAATCCTAATATCTGGAGGTGGACCCAGGCATTATTATCTTTTTAAGCTCCCCAGGTGATTTCAATGCAGAGCAAAATTTAGAAACTCCTGAATAAAAAATACGAAATGTTAGTCTCCTTCAAATTTACTGAGAAAGTCAAGTTAGGTTAATTTCCTTAATGTCTACCTGAGGATCTTTGTCTCTAACATAGGAGTGTTCCTCTTGCTTGCCTCAGCTGGCTTCATCAGCATCCTGGTTTTCCCCCACCCCCACCCTGATGTATTGTGTTCAAAGAATTATCCCTCCTCTAGTATGCATCTTGAAATTTTGCTTCTTAACTGGCTCCTTCCCCAAATAGATCCCTTACTCCCTGTGGCCCTGCCTTCCATCCCCCTAACCACCCACCCAGGGCATGGTCCATCTATAGTCTCCTCTTCATTGTCAGCTTTCCTGGGAGAGTGGATTGTCCTCACTTGGCCTAAAGTATGCCTAAAGTTCTTACAATCTGACTCTGGAAATGACTACTCTGCTGACACTGTTCTCTCAAAGGTTGTCAATAACCCTCTTACAAAACCAAATGACTGTTTCTCTCCTCTCTTTCTCTCTCATTCTCACATTGCTTTTGGAGATTAGGGTATCCAAACACTGCATCTCTCACTGATTTCCTCTTTGCCACCTTGGTTGCTTAAAAAAGTCCTGAATAAAATGTTTGGGATATGTATCCAAAACACATTTCTTGGGAAATATGTATCAGGAGGCTTGAAAATGAAAATACATATACAGCACGTTTTCAACTCTTATAAAAAGCACATGGATCTAATGCCCCTAGGGATTCTATTATCCCTGGCTCCTTGTACTCCAGCTCTTTCTGCTTCCTAGCTGTCATAAATTGAGCAGCACTCCTTCACCATGACCTTCTGTTGCACCCTGGGCCCAGAGCTAAGGCGTTGGCTGATCATGGATTGAACTTCTGAAATCATGAACCAAAATAAACTTTTGGTCCTCTAAGTTGTTCTTGTCAGGTCTTTTGGTCACAGCAATGCAAAACCTGACTAATATATTGGCTGAGACTTCTGAGATAATTTTGTTGTACTGCCTTTTGTAAAGGCAAGATCAAAGTTTCTCTTTGCAATTTGAAAAGTAACATTCTTTAAGAAGCTACATATAATAAACATTAGGGTAAGACGTTTTTCTTATAGATATATGTGATGTTGAAACCATTTTAATAGTGTAATTACAAAAACTTTAGCCAATATTATTTTCTGTTGATTTAATAAAGTGTAGAATATTAATTTCAAGTTTGACATATAATTCTCATAAATATGGCAAAGTACTGCTAAGAGATTAAATAAAAATGAGAAAAAGAAAAAAGAAAGAATCCAAACATTGACTGTTTTCCTTCTATTTCTAGAAAATTACAGAATGCCATTTTTTTTCAGAAGAAAGCATTCTTTCTTTCAAATGGTGTGAAATTAACAAAACATATTTGTCAAAAACAAAGTGAATTTGCTAAGATAAAAGCTTCAAAAAGATCAACTGCCATTGAAAGTTGAAATCATTTTGTTAAAGTTAATATATGCATAAAGCCATGAAAAACAGTTTTCCCATGTGATTTTTAATTTCCAGATGAAGAAACTGAGATTCAGAGAGTAGGATCAGTAGGTTTTTCTTTTGTTTGGTTTTGCACACATGTAAAAATTCACACATCTCATTTCCAACTCTACTCTGTCCCCTTATCATCATGAGGAATGCTGAGGGTTTTGGAAAACACTACCTTGGCTGATTTCTCTTTAGTAGTCTACCTGGTAGGTCGATGGTTTCCCTTTCCTTCTCATGTAGAAAAAGTGGTGGCAAAAATGAAATGTTGAGTCTTAGCTCCACCTCTCTTCTAATCTCACAATCTTAGAAATGCCCCACTTATCTGAACTTTTGCTTTGTTCATCTGTGTTATGGAGATATTACCAATAGTATTGCTGTGAGAATTAAAGGAACTAGTACATGTAAAGTATTTAGAGTAGTTCCTGACACATAATAAGTGCTCAATAAATGTGAGCTATCATTATTTTTTATATCTCCTCCTACATATTTTCTTGAAGTATACAAGTGAATAAATTAGAATACCTATCCTAAATTAACCTTCCTTCTTCTCATAATGAATCAGCTTTCTCTTCATGGTCATTCACAATCGTACCAGGAGGGAGTGAACTTGCTTTTCTTCCTATGAGGTTATATAAGGTATTGCCAAATATTTCCTCAGAAGGAGGGGCACCTCCTGGAAGAAGGAAATACATCTCTACCATGCAATTCCCATTCAGAAAACAGAGGAGAAATAAACATGCCACTATGATTAGCCTAATCAGTTTTAGAAAGGAAAAGCTTCAGGCCACCAGAGAGTAAAGTGATCCAGGCCACAGTTCAATCTAAACCCCCTCAAAGCCCTGGTCTAGAAGCATAGCAAGAAATTCATCATGCACAGCCAATACTGTCCCCAGCACTTGTGTGAGAACAGCACCCCCCAACCCCTTGCAGAATTCTTTTATTCAAGTGGAGTCTCTCTATTTGTGAGAGAAATATGCCCCATGACCTAGCAATAGATCACAGTTCAACAAAATAAGACAACCTTATTTTGTGAAGCATTTTTAAAGTGCATGTTATTTTTAAAAGTTTGTAGGCTGGAATGATAAATCAGTTCAATAAACTAGCTTTGATGGTCTGAAATTAAGGGTAGAGTAAAGGAGAAAGGATATGTTTTCAGGTGAGATTTGAAAAGGGATGGAAAGTTAATGAGGTGGAGAGATACAGTCAAGCTGTTCCAGATGGCAGGATCTGACAGAGGAGGCCAGTAAGGGTTAGCAGAAAGGATGAGGATGGGGAGACAGGAGAAATGAGATCCAGCAGAGAGACAGCATTCTCCACCCAGATGATAATCAATTCCAAATCATATCACAGAGCGGATGAGGAGCCATTAGAGGAGAGTGCTGAAGGAGCTCTGAGACTAGACACAGACAGATGGGAAAGGGCAGGGGGACTTGAGCAGAAAATTTAAGGCTATCAAAAAGGGAGCAATCATGTTCAAAACATTGACACTGAACTCAAATGACTGATGCAGAGTTGCTTGGATTAAAATATTTTGCAGACAGGAAGAGAGAGGAAATATTTTTTTCCTCTTCCATTGACTAAGTACATAAATAAATGTATTGCTGTTTTAATTGAGATTACATATAGAAAGTGAATTTCTGAGCAGCAGAACTTTTAAACATTGGATGAGTGTCAAAGAATCTCAGAGTTTAAGGGAACTCAGAGGTCACTGGAATAATCCTTTGAAAGATAACCAGACACACTGTGAGACTCTTCTTGTTGGAGAGAATTAAGAATAAGGTTGCTGGCAGGCTAAGATGGTTGACTTTGTTTCTTCTACAGACAAGTCCTATATTAATGTTTTGTCTTCCTTTTCAAGTGTGATGATGATTCCATGTGGGGTAAGTGTAAGAATGTGGGTGTGACCTCAACACACAGATTTTTGATTTTGCTCAGTGCCACTGGATAAAGCAACACCTCTGTATGCCCAGGCACGGAAATAAAGAAAGGATGTTGAGGCTGGGAGCAGAAACTAGGGGAAAGAAAGAGGGATTGGGAAAGAAAGTCGAATACACAGCAGGAAGCAGCTGGATGCAGCCACAGACATCTCACTCAGATGCCCCACTGGGATGAAGGTCAGCAGGACTGCAGGAGAAAGTCAATGGGAAAGAGGTGGGATAGTTAATTCTATTCCAGGCCATGTAGTTATCTGGGGACAGAGAGGAAGTTGAAAATGATACATAAGCTAGCTGTAAGGAAAATTTTTGATATCTATGCTAAAGCAAAAGCAGAGATTTGGGACTTGAGTTTCGAAGCCAGTAGGGAGAAGGTAGGTACATGGGTGGCATTAATAAATAAAAGGTGACCAGAGCCATGCTCCCTGTGGAATGTCAGTAAATATTAATTGGCTGACGTTGACCTTGGTAGAACAAAGCATGTGAATGGGAAATGCCATGGCCAGCAGAGCATAAAAAGTTCATATCTCTGAACTGAAAACATAGTGCCTGAGAGAGAGCCAGACCAGACAGCACACCAGAAAAGGATTCCTTGCATACAAGGCCAACGTATCTCAAGGAAAAGTAATGACACAATCATTCCAAGAGAGCAGGAACAAAGCCTGCAGGAGCCATGATGGAATATTCCTTTCTCTGAGAGCATAATCACTTCTCCTGAGGTACAGAAGCCCCTGGCTGAGAATGCAGGGCTCTCTGAGGTCAGCAGGTGTGCAGGTAAGCACCAAGAACCCTGGCTTGACTTGTTCAAGAAAATCTTTTTTGTCAGACGTGGCTGGAAAGCTGAGAAAATGTTATTTTGGGATTTGGCTCCAAGGTGAAGGAATCAGTAGACAAGGTGAGGTCCAATTCTGGAGGGAGTGGAGTGGAGAGGGTGCTGGAGGAAGACGGCATCTCCTGTCTGTTTTTTTTTTTTTAAGAGAGAGAGAGAGAGAGAATTTTTTAGTATTTAGTTTTTAGTTTTCGGCGGACACAGCATCTTTGTTTGTATGTGGTGCTGAGGATCGAACCCGGGCCGTACTCATGCCAGGCGAGCGCGCTACCGCTTGAGCCACATCCCCAGCCCTCTCCTGTCTGTTTTTAAGTATGGGGTATAAAAGAATACTTTGGAGAGTGGTTGGTCTTTCAGTGACTCAATGTTCCTGTCATAATTATTCTTCCTGTCCTCCATTGGTGGGGGACTGAAAAGGCAAAACAACTCAATCTGATGCTTGAAACCTTAATAAGAAAAAGATTCAAGTCCCAAGTCTGAGAAATGCTAAAAGTTCACCTGAAATATGTTCTGCATAATACTATAGGACATGCAATCCATGCAGGGCCATCCAAAGATTTGTCTAGAAAATACAGATTTTATCCACCTCTTAAAATTTCACTTCAAATAAAGAAGAAATTATTGTTCAACAATATATTGATAAAAATGCTTGATAGACCTATTAAATGCCCCCACCTAGGATTCTAGAAGAAACATATCAGTGCCTGGCACATAATGGGTATTGAATAGGTATTTGTTACATGGATAACAGAGAAATATAGGAAGAGTGTAAAAAAAAAACAAGTAAAATATCAAGAATGTGGGTATTTGTAAGAAAATATTTCCCTTTGATTGCATCCTTTCCTTCTTAAGAGAATTCAAAAAGATATTATAATTGCCATACTGCTTCTCCTTATGGGTGACCACAACCATGAATATAGCAAGGCAGTTTTGAAGACATGAAGCCAATTTTTTTTTAACCCTCTATGATCTAGGTAAGGTTTAGCCACAAGGGTTCTATTAAAACTCTTGAACCACTCCCCATGAACTCCCAGAAAATTCAAATTCCTACTACTTTAATCTAGACATATATTCAATTTATTTTAACAGTTTCTAAGTGCCTCGTCTGTGAAGGGCACTGTGCTAAATATCTGAGAGTGAGAATGAGGTGCAGCCCTCAATGATGGGTAGGGAGAATGGGGCAGGAAAGAAAGAAACTTCTTCTAAGTTCATATCATCCCCACCCCAAAACACGGAAGAAGGGAAATTTAAGATTATAATGATAAGCATTTCTTGATTGTATTTACTATAGTGTTAAGAACCCACCATAATGGTAGGAGTGGGATTCTGGAACTCCATGAAGGCACTTTGAAACAACAGGTAGCTGGAAGTAACAACAGGTGGACTGGAACTTTGACAAGACTGTACTTGGAATGGCAAGGTAACACATTACATTACTCTGGCATGTTATTGAAAAATTCTGAACATTAGTCAGATACAAAGAGGAACGCAATTATGGCAAATTGATACCAGATGGATTTTAAATTAATTGTGAATTGGAAATCTTAAGCTAAATACCAAATTTTGGAAAGAATTGTGAAGTAGCAACTATAAAGAAATTATGAATACTTTCTTCCCTTTTCTAGATGTTTAGTAACTAGGTAAGTAAACAATTAAATCTTCTTTGGATGCAGCAGATCAATGCTTCTGTAAGACTCGGGAAACTGTAAAAACTTAAAAATATTTATATGAACTAAAAATTGTTGGGTTCACTCTCTTCCTAGTAAGACTTATAAAAGATTACGGAGGCTGAGGCAGGAAAATTGCAAGTTCAAAGCCAGCCTCAGCAATTTAGCAAGGCCCTGAGCAACTTAGACCCTGTCTCAAAGTTTAAAAAAATAACAATAAGAAAGGGCTGGGATGTGGCTCAGTGATTAAGTGACCCTAGGTTCAATCCCTGTTACAGAAAAAATAAAAAGAAAAGAATTTAAAATGCACAAGAATAGAAAATATCATTTCATAATTATAAAGTAAGAAGACCATCAATTCAACATCAAGATAAACAGATGCTAAAATGAGCTAAGAACTTTTTAGAATCAGAGATCTGTCTTCAAAACTCTTAGGATAGTTTATTGATTATGAATAATAAAAATAAATTGTATATTTGTATCAATTGCATAGAATACAGTCAATACAGAATTTATAGCCCCATGCTAAGAGCCTAATTTAAAATGAACAGTCTTTCCTACATTTTCTCCAAAGTACCTTTGAAAGAACTCACTCTGCCATCCACAGAACTTGCAAATGCATTCCGTAAGTTGGGCTATAGTATTTATTCTCTTTCCTGTTATTGACTCCAGATCTATTTCTTACTATTTGCTTTGTGCTCCTTCTTCTGCCAAATAAAATATTAATTGCATTTTTAGCTGCACTGCTGGTGCTCAAAGAACTTGGATATGTCAAGCTAAACTGATAGAAATAGCATCCATTAACATATTTATAGGTTCAGAGCTTCTAGAGCATAATTACATCCATTAATTACTTGACAGTACTCTGTTACAGCCTAGAAGAGAAAGGCTTTTGCAGCTATACTTTTACTCAAAGTGAAGTTTCTTTTTCAATAATAAATTTTATCTAAAGAAGATTCTAAGGGAAATAAGGCAAGGGAACTTGCATAGTTCTATGTGCATAGGAAAGGGCTTTTAAAGCAGCCATCCACGAACTTTGCAATAGATAGCAAACAAAGTCAATGAGATGGCACAGCTAGACTTGATTTCAAAGAAAAGCATATTTTATACATTATGGAGAGATTTAATTAATATTTTAGAGTTCTAAGAGAGACCATCTCAAGCCAATGATTCTTGATGTTAAGATGCAGAGCAATGATTTTTTACTTTCAAATAAACTTCCTTAAATGTCACACAGGACCAAAACATTTTTGAATTACCTTCATTTTTGAACATGTAATTCTAACACAGAAAAAAAATTAAAGCTGTCCTAGGAAAAAGCTCATGAGATGTTGAAAATTAATAGAAGAAACAATTATTCTGTAAATTCGCCAGCTGTGTGAGTCCTGGAGCTGCCAGCTGCATTTAATACATGCATCATAGCAAGGACAGTAACACACACTTGACTCCTCTTGACCAGTTAATCAGCATGCAAAAATGACGTTTTTCTCATAATAACTTCAGCACTGGACCCAAACACAATTTTCTCTTCAGCAAGGAATGAAATCATAACACACACACACACACACACACACACAGTTTCCTCATTTCAGCATGAACCTAGCCAGGATGTATGGACAGAAAGCAAAGCCGTGCCTACCTGTATATATCCATCTATACATATTTCTCTGAGTTCTTTGTTGCCTGGAAATAAATTGTAAAAGCAAGCATATTTGAAAGTAAAAACCATTAAACTGTGTTTATAGGCTACTGCAACAGACTCGTGGACTGAATGAGAAGGAAAGCACCATACCTTTAGTAAGTCGCCTCAGAATTTGACAACGGCATTTAAAAGAGACAGCTATCATTCTTGCTCGCTGCTTTCTCTGGCAAAGTGTACTCAGGGCTCTGCTCTGGTGGCTGCGGCGGCAGCAGCATATGAATTCTTTGCGCACATACCAGGAGAAAGGTAGTCCCAGTGGGGAGTGACAAAGCTTAATTCCTCTTGGCTGATGCAGAGGTCCGCTACATGTCATCTGGCAAAGCTGTGTCATTCACTACTACTACCACCCCTGCCCGCCAGCCTCCTCCCCCTGCACAATCACAATGGCTTAGAAAGTAAGGCTGTTTCGATAGCAACAAAGCACCAAATTGTGTAAAGCAGGGACACGGCTGGGTGAGGAGCCACTCCATAAATCTCACACTAAGCACTGTTTCAGCCACGGGGCTATGGACTCCAGCCAATTTGGCCACCACCACCCCCTTTCTTCTCAGCATTAAGTTAGTATCCTTTATGGATCTCATTTAATAGGATATGCAAGTGGAATGCTTGCACTTTTACTTTAGGAAGAAACACAAGCATCATGTACTATGTTATTTAAACAACAACAACAACAACAACAAAAGGAAGGCAAAGGAGGGAGGGAGGCAGTTTATCTTTGGGATTCAAAAGGCAACCACATTTTTTGCTTATAGAGGAGAAGCAGCCCTTTGATAATCAGGAAGATCTATTCGTCACTTTACAAACCTATAGGGGTCAGGGCAGTGTAGGTTTACAGATGGAATGCAAGACTCGCAAAGGGAAGGTTCAGGCTGGGTGGATCAGCAGGCAGATGGAGCCCCAGCCCCTTTAATCACCCTTCCCCAAAAAGGAGTTGGCTGGAAAGCAACAGTCAAGACTGTTTCTAAAGATACCACGCATAAAAGCAAACAAGGCCAAGTATTTCTATTTTTAATGTACCTTATTATCGTATTTCCCAAACAGCCCTCCCCCAAACCATCCTTCTGATTATGCTAATAAAATGGTCTTGCTGCATAGCAGATATTCCTGAGTATCTGCTCCAGTGGAGTGAAGAGCAAATTAACAAACCCTTCACAATCCATTCACAAAGTGACAAGAAGGCGGAGTGCATTTCTTCATCTGCCAGCTCCAGCCTACTCATGATGTAGTCAATACAAACTGACATTTGCTATGGAATTTTAATCAAAATCTAGAAATCTCCCAGAGGAGTTAACACAAACATTCTGGGTGGAAAAAAAAAAATCAGACACTTGGCCAGGAACTTAAAACACAAATCAGTCAATTAGTCAAAATGAAAAGATAGATCACTGTCTAAACTATTTGATTAATATTTCTAGGACTGTATGAATTATTCATACAGTTTTATTCTCTCCTCTTCAGGCTATAAAAAAACCTTTTAAGCAGGGGATTCTAAAATAGCTTCCAATATTCCAAATTTAGTAATAGAGCTTTCTCCTCTCCATTCATAAATTCAATATTAACTTGAATAATTTCAATCCACTGATTCTGAAATGTAGATGCTTTCTATTTTGAGCCCAATAGGAAAAAATATTTTTATGTGAAAAATAGCGGAATATAATAAGCATCTACTTCAAAGGTGTTTTGTAAAGAACACAATTCCCTTACCAAGTATAGTCTATTTGAAACAATCAGCCACCACTAAAAAGACAGTACAAAATGGGTAGCTATGCACACCAAATTTTTATAATAACTTCCACTAATGTGAATTTTAAAAAAATTTCAATTGATTTAATTTCCATATCTTTTAGGCCAGCCCGAGAAATATTATATATATGCACACACATTCCTGTATATGTATAATATTTTTAATATATTTTTGCTCTAAATAACAATATAACTCAGTGCTAGAGAATTGAGTTATTCACGAAAGTGAGATAAATATTTATAGTTAGATCTTTTTAAGATTCTTCTCCAAATCTACCACCTTTCCTAAAATCCAGACACTTGGAATGTGCAGCTGTCAAATAGTATTAGTAAAATCTTGCCCATGGAACATCACCACTCTGGTCCATTTTTATTAATGTCTATTCAAATAAAACTCAAAATCATACAGCAAAATCTTGCCCCTCTGCTATTATGCAGACTCAGATCTAATTTGCTTCTTCCTCAAGGCTAAAATGATCAAATATTTCCCCCTTTTACTAGCACATCCATTTTTTTTTTTAAACTCTGTCCCCTGGTCCCAGGAAAGATCTTAGAACTATTAAAATGTCCTATTTTTCTGTAAGAGAAATAATCCATCCTAAAGTGCTTTGAAAGTTTCCTGAGGGTCCAAACTAAGGAATTTTTCCCCTCCTTTGGATGTGGTGAAGCCAGTCCCTATACATTCTATTATCTAGCTCAGGCTGGGCTCTAGAGAAAATCCTCCTGAAAGAACCCCTTTTCAGGAACTAAAAGAATCTTTCAGCTTTCCCACCTCTTTCCATTTTGACCTCCTTTGTGCTCAGAGATTTCCCTGGGAGCCATTCCCAGGTCAGCCTTCTTGTCCTAAACTCTTTGTTTTCTGCCTAATATAAGCTTTGCCTCAGAAAGTAAGGTTCTTCTTATCTCACAATACTGACCTGTGGCCAAAAGTCTCAAGTGGCCAAGGCAGCTGGTGGAACTATACCTTAGTCTCCTAACATGAGCCCCTTCTGGACAGAGTGACCTACATTTCTGGCTACTTGATTAATATGAGCACATGTCTTTGGACCCTGTATTCAACTCATGTCAATTATGTTGACTCAGCTTTCTAGATAGCTCAAACTAACAACATGTCCTTTGGGGATCTTCAAACAGGGGCTAGGGAAATGTAAATCAGGTAAAATATACACGCGCGCGCGCACACACACACACACACACACACACACACTTAAGTTTCAACCTAACCTTGAAGAAGAGTGAGTGAGCTAATTCAAGAGGTTTTCCGTTGTTTAAAAACAAACAAAAACCCTTAATATATGAGGACATGGACTTGCTGGATTTGAGGCAAATTAACCCCATAAAATAATTACTGATTTCAGACTTTCTTTAAAATAAAGGCTTTTCTAAGATATAACAAAAGTGTACTTTGTTTATATAGAATTGAACAGATTACAAAGCACTTTCACATATATTGTATCAATAGAGGAACTTTGTTATTTTGTTGTTGTTGTTGTTCCAAATAAGGAAATTGGTTCTCAGCTTTTCATCAGGGTTACTCAGTTACTAAATAGCAAAGAACAAGAACCAGAGCTTCTCACCCCTGGCTGAATGTTCTTCCTAATCTTTGCCTTCTCACTGCTCCCTTTCCACTAACAGAGTAGTGTTTACAACAGCTGTCCCTTCTTCTGGTCTTTGTCAGGCCTGTTTTAATAAGACATTTTGACTATCACCTCCACGGACATATGGGACTAATTTCATCGTAGGATTGTGGGGAGGGGCATGGACAAGAATCACAACAAAACAACCAAAACCAAACCTTCAGATTGATTTTAAGAGTGCCTTGCCTTGAGAGAAAGTGGTCCACAGCCATCAGTGAGTGGGCGTGCATGCCCACACCCACACCCCCCACAGCTAATTTTTTCTTGAGTCCTTGAAGAGCTTCCATTATATTCATTCTTCTTTGTAATATTTCCACCACCAAAATAAATTGTCTACAGAGTATTCTGATTCACAGGAGGAATCATTATAAGCCACAATTTTTCTTCAATATACCTCCACCCGAGGATTCATAAAAAAAAAAAAAAAAATCCATGGAATTAACTCTACAAATAAAAACCCCACTAATTGTTTGATATCATTAGAATCAATGTGATTATAGTATTTTACAATATTTTGCACTTTCTTCATCATTTCAACTAATTTCATGAATCTGTTACAAAACACACTTGATAGATCTCATTGGCTCACATATTTTTGTTTTCTTTGAATGTAATTTCTTCAAAATGCTTAACGTGCTTAGGTCATTATTTAAACAGCACAGGACATCCTGAATTGGCTAGTACTTAATACACTGATTTTTTTTTACTCAATAATTAATAATTGTTAGGTATTCCTTGAATATTCAGGGGATTTTTTTTTGTAGATGGACATTATTTTTTTGATTTATTTTCTTATGTGGTGCTCAGGATCGAACCCAATGCCTCACATATGCTTGGCAAGTGCTCTACCACTGAACTACAACCCCAGCCCAACATAATATATTTGCAGTCTAAAAAAGTGGTCCCCATACTAACATCTTTCCAGCTCCTTATGGGTAATCTCATATTTAGCTAAAATCAGCTGTTTTTATGTTCCTTTTTAAAGAGGATGCAACTGTGAACCTCAAACATGTTATAATTATGTTGAGCATTGTCTGCTACTTAATTCACGGAGTGTGTAAATGTAAGAGTAGGCATTCAGAACAGTCAAGACATGGGTTACAAAGAGAATTCTCCTGTAGCAGAGGGTCATCACAAAAAAGCAAGATCCAATCTGCCAACAGAGTTCTTAGGATGTGAAGATATGGTATAATTGCTCAAGATAGGATTTATTAGACATTTCTTTTTAAAACAAATACTACCTAAGAAAACATTTTTTGTAGAAGCAACGATGCCCTTTGGTAAATGTTATTAGGACATACTCTTGCAGATCTGGGGTGATTAAAAAGCACTTAGTGGCTCTGAGCCTCTGGTGTGTGGTGATAGACAAGAGCGGGTATAATGCACAATCCCTGTGTTATTTGCTTATGTAGTGGGAGCTCTAATGCCCTTCATGGTGCCAAGGAAAGAAGCTTGCCTCCACTTAACATGAGGAAGCCAAGAAAGCTACAGGAAGTAAGAGTCTGTGGTGGGAAATGTTTAAGAATAGAAAACATAGAAATGGAGAACTGCAGTACAAGAGGAGACTTACTAAAAAAAAAATCATCCCCCAAAAGCCCAGTTAGATCTAACTATTTATGGGGTGCAAGGTGAAGAGAGGATGGCAATTGGCCAAAAGTACAGGCTTGAGATTCAGATGCATGACTTTGAATCCTGCTGTTTCCATTAAATGGCTGTGTAACCCTGGGCAAGTGTTTTTTAAGCTCTTTGTTCTTCATTTGTAAAATGGTGAAAATCATTTCCAGGGTTGTTTCAGTGACTGAATTTACTTGTGTTCTAGGCACAGAGTAGTAAAAACCTTTATTAATCTCTATATATTTCATAGGAAATGCAATTTTACCATCTGGCTTGGTTACAGAGTCTACTCTCTTCTTTATATTGGCTCCATGTGATCAGCATTGATTATTTTGGTCAGATAAATCACAAGGAAGTGGGTGTTGGAATTAACAACCAAAATGATTCCTTTTTCATGAAGTCTTTGAGCTCACAATGGCAAGAAGTGATCTCTTCAACTCCCAGAACTTCCTCTCAGGCCTCTTTGTTTTCCTGGCCCCAAACAATGGAATTCCCCTAAGTTCTATCACAGCCTCTTGACCAGGCTCCACCAGCTACCTGTCTGCTTTGATTTCTACATCTTGATCATCAACCCAAATTTTCTCTCTTACTCTGAAATCACCATTCCTGATCCTTGATTCCAGGACATGTGGGCACCTGTTACGACCATCTCAAACTAGATCTGGGCCAAATGGAGCTCCCCATTTTCTCCACAGAATGCTTCAGTGACATCGCCCTCCTCCTCAACAGTCCACCCCTTTCAAGCTCACCAGTGACACCCCTCTTGAGACATGCCCACTCTGATTGCCAGTATCCTAGGTGATTCTTGCATGGACATTGCTCCCAGGAGCTTTCTGAATCAATTGATCGCTTTGTTTATGGATGGCTTTTCTCTAAGCTCTGGTACACTAGCCCCTCAAGGGGATATGTCCCCCCTTAATCATTGGCCAACATTCGTTTTAACCTTTAGGGATATATGAGTAGCTCTTTGAGGGAAGCATTACTCTTTACCTTTTGTAGTGCCAAATTTTGTTTTATTCCCCAGCTCCCTCTAGGCTAAACTAAAGGGTACTTTCATATAAATAATCTCATAGATTAAGGGCAAAATTACAATCTGAATTATCTTAGATACTTGTGACCAACAATTTGCAGAACACTTGAAAGATAAGTACATAATTTGAAGCCTAAAGAAAAGAAGTGGGAAACCCAATAGGAATAACATCTATAATTTTTAAAATAGAATTTTTAAAAAAGACTCATCATAAGAGCATATACAAAAGCTGGCTTACAAAAACATGTATTTCCCACACTCCCAGAATGCCATGGTGGGCTTATGTGCTCATGAGAAGGCAAGAAACACAACTAGTTAAAATGTCTAACTGTAAGGAGTGGTGCTGAGTACCCAGGAACCAGGTCAGACCAAGTGAGATTTCTGAAAAAGGGTTAGTTGAAGTGAGTTATTCCCAGTATTTTCTTCTGCATCCAACCCATCATCATTTTCTGCTTTATTTTTTCCATGTCACTAAACACCATATATCACGCATTTTAACAATTTATTTGTTTATTGTCTGCTTCTTTCTCCTGATAGATTTTTGTTCCTATTTTAATCAGGGGAAGATTTTTTTTTCCTGTTTTGCTTATAGCCTAGAACAGCACCTAGCATACAGCCAATGTTTAATAAATTTTCACTGAATAAATAAGTTTGGGGGTGGGGGTTTCCTTTCTAGTGGCCTTCCTTTATAATCCACAGTTTCAAAAGCTTTTCCACAAAGGATGACATTAACAAATGACCTTAAAAATCAAAGACAAAGCTTTGCCACTTTAAGAAGAACTTCCTCCAAATAACACATTTCTTGAATGTTGTCTGTGGAGGGAAAAAGGGAAAGGGAGGTGCCATGAGCACACCTCAGATGTATTCCCGGTGCTCCTGACAAGATGATTCATAAGGACTCTGTTGTTTTCCAACTGCCAGGGAACATACAACCCATCTAGTTTTTCACTCTTTACAGGCAGCAAGAGGAACACACAAAAAGGCAAAGAACAAGGTGCTGAAACTAGAAGAATTCTCTTGGGTGTGGCTGGGTAAATAAAGGAAGTAGCAAATGCATACTCATTCTGAGAGTAGATTCTGGTCTCACACACATAATTATAGCCTGCCGAAGATGTAATGTAACTCTAGAGGAAGGGATGTGTCTCGTTTTAAAAGTTTCTGTGTTACACAGGGGTAACACACCTTGCAATCTCAACTTCAGCAGGGATCTGTACTACAACCACCTCCACACAGATCTTCTTGCTGTTTTTCCTGATATTGCGGTAACTTGCATTTTTTTTTTTTTTTGGCATGGGAGTTAAGTTTTCCGCAGTAAGAATGCATGCCTTAAAAACAAAGTACCTCAAAAAAGCCTCCTCAGTTCTGTGACAGTCTATTCATTCAAATAAAATTGTACTCACAACACTTGAAGATATCCTACAGAAATATTAAAATGTAGTAAAATTATATAAAAAGAGAGAAAAGTGTCAATATAATTATTATTTCTGATACAATAAAATAGATAAACTCCATCACTTTTCCAAGTAATGTATATTATGGGTCACTAAAAAACACACAATTGGATGACCAATGCCACCACCCACTAGAATAACTGAACCAAATAACATGGATGGCAAGGGCAGCAAGACATAAATGGAAAAATTAAATGTGGGAAATAAAATAGCAAAGTTGCCAGGTGTCTAAGGCATCAGAAGTCTTGGGTTAAGGTTTTGATGCAGTTACCTGTTGGTTATTTATTCTTGGGTAAAAGTTACTGTATATCTTCTTCATGCTGGCCACCATGATGGGGCCCAGTATAAAGGTGAAAAAAAAATTGCTTTGCCGGCAAGGTACATTAGTGAGGGAAATGCTAACTCAGACCACCGTACACATACGTAAGTTCAGAATTCTAATCGATGAGCTACAGAACCACTCAGTACAAAACGCCATTTAATCTATATGAATCGCTATATCTATGTAGCAAGAAGGCTCCTCTCCTCTTTAAAGGGTAATAACACCTTGATTTTCTTTGTGGATCTAATCTCAGTACACATGGTGTGAGTGAGGTGGCACTCCCTCACCCCTTCCCCATCAGGCTTGACCAAGTAGAGCATACCAACTCCTTAGCCAGGGGGATTGGTCCAGAAATAAGTAGTCCTGTCTTATAAGGCAGGGTGATAAGATGCAATCTCAAAACATTTGTTAGAAGTACTGGAAAGGGGATCCTCTTGTTCTACTGGGAATGGTAGGTTATGGGCCTGGAGTTGTCATTTTATCTCCATTTTAGAAGAAGTGCACTTTGTTTCATAGCATGACAGTGGAAAATAGAATCCAGATAAACAGTGTCAGATTCCTGGAGATGCTGTAGGAACATCTGGATCCATCCATTCCTGCTATACCAGTTTGAGTTGATCCATTCACTTGGGATCAAAAGAGTCTTGACTGATATGGTTCTAAATCTGGATTCTTGACTTTTGAAATAAGGAGGTTGATCCTTCATGGGTCTTCAATTCTATTATAATACAGAATTCACCTATCTTCCAGAGTTGCAGTGATGATGACATCAGATAATGAAAAGTACTTCGTTAACTTTAAAGTTCTGTAGGAAGAGTATGTGGGTTTATATGCAAAATGTTTGAAACTATAAATGTGTGTATATATATACGTATGTATGTGTGTGTGTGTGTGCAGGTATGTGTATATGTAAATAAGTATATGTGCATGTGCATAAAGGTAAGAGGCTCCAGAGTTGATCCATCTGTAATACAGTTATTTAAGAAGCACAGATTAGGAGAACAAGGGACAGAACTTACTCCTGTGTTTCTCTCATAGGAAATCCACGTTTTACCAAATCACAACACTTTCTATTAACCATATCCTGTCTTCTTAAGTTCATTACCACAAGCCAAAAGATCCTTTTTCTCTGCCTTAAAAAATGCCCATTATATTTCACTTTAATTTCCATATAAATAACATAAAAAGATTTCTTGGGGATATAGTGTAAACACTTTCAATCACTGATCATTGACTGAAAAAAAAATTAAGGCATTTCTTCTGTTTTCCTCCAAAGGAGGAAATAGCCCTGTAATGCCTAAAGGAGAAAAAAGGCTCTATAAAGATAGCAGCATACAGAAATTAGGAAAAATAAAATAAGAAGCCAGTATAGAGGGACATGCTCTGACACTGTGACTTTTTTTTAAATACCTTTGTTTTATTATTTTTATGTGGTGCTGAGGCTCAAACCCAGCACCTCACACATGCTAGGCAAGTGCTCTGCCACTGAACTACAACCCCACCCTTTAGAGGGACATTTTAAATTGGGTCAGGCATCTTAACCAGGGGTTTTGGGAGATGGGAGTCCCTACAATCCAGCCAGCTGGAGCTTTTTTTTGTGTGTGTGTGTGATCTGGCTGCGCAGTGGGGCGAATAACTACTAGAGGGCAGCAAAGGATAAGAAATGGAAGGACAGGGCTCAGGCAGGCTGGCTGGGAACTGACCAGGTGACCAAAATGAGGCCAGGAGCCAGGGACCTCAATCCATATTCTCATAATGAGGCAGGAAGGTTCACCTGGCAGGGGCCCCTCAAAGTTCTTCTATAGCTTATGGCAAAGCCTGTGTCAACAGAAATCCAAGGGCTTAGCAGAGAATCCAGTGATAGGAGCAGAGGCAGATAGTTGTCAAAAACAGAAGTGCTGGAGAAAACCAAGGGGAAGACAAAGTCAGGAAAAGGCAGTCAGAGGTCAGGGACACTGGGTTCTGGCAAGTTTGGTCGATCGTGGTGATGGCTGCTGCCATCGTCTCATTGTCTCCTTGTCATCATCCTCCTCTACACAGCTAACATACTTGGAGCTCCATGTGTGCTAGGCATGGTCTAAGCATGGACACACATCCTCATTTACTTCTCCCGAAAGGCCCATGCAGGAGGAACTACACTGCCCCCTGCAGCTTTCCTGAGGTATAATTGATTTAAAAAATTATATGTATTCAAAATCTACAACATGATGACTTGATGTATAAATGCTTTGTGGAATGATTAGTATAATCCAAGTAATTAATACACCCACCACTGCTTATTAGCCATTGTGTGTGTGGATACTTCAC
The DNA here is from genome assembly GCF_021218885.2 of Marmota monax. Taxonomy (NCBI): domain Eukaryota; kingdom Metazoa; phylum Chordata; class Mammalia; order Rodentia; family Sciuridae; genus Marmota; species Marmota monax. The sequence continues at coordinate 3,659,072 of NW_026695212.1, forward strand.
ATCTACTCTATTAGCAATTTTCGAGTAAGCCATATGGTATTGTTACCTATAGTCACCATGCTGTACACGAGCTCTTCAGAACTTATTCCTCTTAAATTTGTACCCTTTGAACAATATCTCCCCACGTCTCCCACTCCACTCAAACCCTGAAACCACTGTTCTATGCTCTGCTTCTATTAATTTGCCTTTTCGATTCCACAGATAAATGAGATCATGCAATGTTTGCCTTTGTGTCTGGCTTGTTTAGTTTAGTGCTGTAGTTTGAATCTTGGCTTTTTCCCAATGTCTCATGGGTTGAAGGCTTGATCCCCAGGATGGTGCCATGGGAGGCGGTGGAACTTGGAGCCTTGTAGGATGTCATTAGGTCTTTGGAGATATGACCTTAAAGATATTGTGGGAAATTAGTACCTTTTTTTCTCTTTCTCTTCACTCTCTGGCTCATGATGTAAGTGGTTTGCTCCATTGTGCACTCTTGCCTTGATGTGCTAAATTGATACAGACCCAAGGCAATGGGTCCAGTAAAAATCTTTTTACTTTATAAGCTTATTATCTCAGGTATTTCATCATAGTGACAGAAAGCTGACAAACATACTTCCGGGTTCACTTGTGTTATGGTAAATGGCAGGATTTTTCCTTTTTTATGACTGTTAACAGTCCTGTGTGTGTGTGTGTGTGTGTACACACACTCAAGCATGTGCATATATACTCTATATTTTCTTTGTCAGTTCAACTATCAATGACATTTAGATGGTTTCCATATCCTGACTTTACTAAATAACGTTGCAATGAACATGGTGAATGCAGATGTCTGGTCAAGATGCTGATTTCATTTCTTTGCATATCCAAATGTGGAATTACTGGATTGTATGGTAGTTCTATATTTAAAATTTTTGAAGAACCTCTCCATACTATTTACCATAAAGGCTGTACCAATTTGCATTCCCATCAATAGTGCACAAAGGTTCTTTTCTCCTCTATATTCTTGCTAACACTTATCTTTTGTCTTTTTTATAATGGCCACCTTAACAGGCAAGAGATGATATCTCATGGTGGTTTGGATTTGCTTTTCTCTGATGATTCGTGAGTCGAAGACCTTTCATATACCTACTGACCATAATGTATGCCTTCATTGGAAAAATGTCTATTCAGATAGGTGGAACTATTGTTATCCTTACTTTGGAGTTGAGAGAATGTCTCCTGTTCACCCACCGTGCTTTGGAGCAAGGATCTGGAACTTGCATAGTCAACTTCCCACGGCACTGAAAACTTTTGAAAAACACAGGCAGTTTTACCATCTGTGGGATTTCAGAGGCTCAGACTTGAAAAACAGTAGGGTATTTTTTTTTGTTGGGGCATGGTACTAGGGATAAAACTCAGGGGCACTCAACCACTGAGCCACATCCCCAGCCATATTTTATATTTTATCTAGAGACGGAGTCTCCCTGAGTTGCTTAGCACCTCGCTTTTTGCTGAGGCTGCTTTTGAACTCGCGATCCTCCTGTCTCAGCCTCCCAAGCCACTGGGATGGCGTGTGCCACCACGCCCAGCTAAACAGTAGGTTCTTCTTGAGTGAAAGAATGAATGAAGAAAGGGAACACTGGAGGAGAGGGCTGGGAAAATAAGAGTGCATTATATCTAAGTGTGTATCACTAAGAGACACTGGAATATAAAAGGCAGGACTAACTACAAAGGAGCTCAAACTCTCAGACTCGAGTGCTAGGAAACCAAACCTCATCTCAGCTCCTCACCTTCGGTGGTGGGGTCATGCAGCACTTTCACTTGCAGGAGGTCTTCACCCCTAGACTTTTCTTTCTGAAGTCCTTTGCAGTACTAGGGAAGCTGAACAGATACCTTAGGAAGCATTATGTCAACCAAGAGCTTAGTGTGTCATGGGTCTGGTAGAAAGCATTCAGGAACAGACTGTAGATTTCAGGTGGGAAGTCACCTGAAGGATCAGCATGCTTCAAGACCATTCAGGGGACTGGTTGACAGAGTTCTTGTGAACAGTGTCAGTACCAGGGCCTTTCTAAACATTTCTGATTCCTCCCTGTGGAATCAGTATACTTCTGTGCATGGGCCGTAGGATTTCAGCTGCTTAGGGGGTTTTCTTAGAAAGTTTTAGAAACACCCGCAGCAGTAAACTTCAAACACTATTATATTCAAAACCTACCCTATGCCACTTTGGCCACAGAAAACTCTTAAATATATCTTGAGGCACAAGGATATTTTTGCAAGGTACTGTTCCAAATCCTTGCTGCCCTTAGACATCAATTATATGCTGACATTTAGAGCAATTCTATTCAATGTAAATATGTAAGCCAATAATGGAAAACCACTTTATAAATAAAAACAAACTTGCAAATAATTGATAAAATGTTGATTAATCTTTTAACTTGATATATCTAAAATATTATCATTTATCATGTAATGAATATAAAAATTGTGTTAGACTTTTACATTTTTACCATTGTCAGTCATTAAACTTTAGTGTTCATTTTATACATGTGACACTTATTCAGTGTTTATTTGACACTCATGACATTTCAACTCATAAAACTATATTTTAAATGTTCCCTAGCCACATGTGTATAGATACAAAATATTTTGTATAGATAAAATATTGTAGCCACATGTGGCTACAATAGTGAATAACACTCAGGCCTAATATAATCTACATTATAATAATTCTGAAAAGAACTTCTACTTGGATGCAACATTTTGTCACAGGACAAATCCTGCTTCTCAGTTTCTCCAGCATTTCCTATCCCGTTAAATGACACATCACACATTTAGTTCCCTTCAGCCCCAAATCTTGCATGTCATCTTGGGTTCCTTCACTACCCACTGGCCACCAACTTCTCCACTCTCCAATGGCTGCTGCCTTCTTTTACAACTTCATGTCTTGCCCTGACTTTCATATTAGTTTTAGAATTAACTTTTCTTAAGTCTTCTTCATCCTCATAACTCTATTTCATCTTTCTGAGTTTTGCTTCAAAAAGAAAAAAGAAAAAGACTGATCATGCCCATCTCAAATACTTTCAATCTCTGTGGTGTTTCCTTCAAGGATCTTCATGAAGGGGATGCCAGCCTGCTTCTAAGTCCTGCTCACCACTAAGGTTCACAAAGTTCCAGCCATACAGAATGACAAGAAGCACCCACGACACCCCAGTGTTCCCGAAAATCCTTGACTTTGCTTTCTCTACCACCCTTGCCTGTGAGTGCTGTGGACTGTTCTTATGAGTTTACCAGTTAATTTCTTCTACTGGGCTGGAAGTTCCCTAAAGAAGATATGGTCTGGTTTGTCTTTCAATTGGTATGGCAGAGCGTATAACTTAAACACTGAAGGCACTTGATAAATGAATGAATAGCAAAATGCAAGAGACCTTAGTTTAGAGAGATGTGACCTCACCATTTTCTAGCTACAAGACCTCAGGGACATCTCTTAAGCCTTTCTAAACCTCAGATTACTCACTCACAAAATTCGAATTATAATACTTGCCCTGCCAGTTTCACAGGCTTAAGTATTGTTATATAATAGATCATATATAAAGTTATATAAAATTTTTACAAACAAAATACATGTAAACGTATATTTTATGATTTGTATAGATAAAATATAAAATTATATATTCATATATGTGTCTATCTCCAGACAAATCTAATTTCTCAAGTTATTCCCTTCCTCTTTCCCACCCCCAAAAAGAAGTTAATTGATACCAGTTGCATGAAACATGGACGATTTAGAACATTTATTTGTTTTAGACTCCTTTCCTTTTCCTTTATACTTTTAATTGATGCATTATTCAGACTAGTTTCTTAAGATCAAAAGATATTCCAGTATAATTTATGAATATAAACCCTGAAATACAAGTCAATAAGAAGTTTTCAGATACAGAATATAGTCCATGTGATAAATACTAATTTTAGCAGCAGATGAGGGGTAGCATACAATACATATTCAAACTAAAAAAGTTTAATAGAAAGCTTTTGAAAAATGATTCAGGGCTGGGGTTTCAGCTCAAAAGTAGAGCGCTCGGCTAGCATGCGTGAGGCACTGGGCTCAAACCTCAGCACCACATAAAATAAAATAAAAATATTGTGTCCACCTATAAATAAAAAATAAATATTTAAAAATGCTTCTTTCAATGATTAATAGACACATATTATCTTATGGTAAGCATTTCTAGGAATTCTTAGAGATATAAATGAGAAGGAAGAGATGGGTACCTGTCTTAAGGAGTCAGCTCTAGTTGAAAGTGGACCCATATAAATGAATCATGGACTATTTCCCAGCATTATGCAATACGTAATGTAATAGTTATTCAGAGTAAAAACATGATTGGAATTTCAGGTTTTCTAGGCAGGATTCATGTAAAAAGCAAAATTTATTCATGGAAGAAAGCACAAATTTTGGATGCATGATTAGAAAAAAATGCATTACTACACTGTGCCAAAAATTTAATACAATGGAGTCAGTTGTACACATTTAACTATTTAACTTATATGATTTCAGTAACTTGGATCTCTCTCTCTCTCTCTCTCTCTCCACACACACACACACACACACACACACACACACACACTCCATATGAGCTCCCAGTTATTTTTTATTTTTGGGTACCAGGGATTGAACTCAGGAACACTCAATCATTGAGCCACATCCCTAGCCCTATTTTGTATTTTATTTAAAGAGGGTCTTACTGAGTTGCTTAGTGCCTCACATTTACTGAGGCTGGCTTTGAACTTATGATCCTCTGTTTCAGCATCCCAAGCTTCTGGGATTATAGGCATCCATCACCATACCTGGTACGAGTTCTCAGTTCTTATCTGCCTCTCACAAAGTGAGCATCTCTACAATGAATATAATCCTCTAGTTAAATATGGCCTGGCCCCTATATTTTGGCCAGCAGTTCTATTTGTTCAATCCAAGAAACACAAGGATTGGTCAAGGGCCATTTTCATTTTATGAGATTTTGGCCTCACCTAACACTAGAACTAATTTCTACCAACCAAACTCGAGTCTGATTGCTATTAAATTAACAGACCTTATAAACCAATTCTGACTTGTCATTTCTTATGGTAAAGACTTTCTTTAAGCAATGTGTCTTCAGTCATCTATATTGTGGTCCTGGTTGAGGACAAGAGCACAAACTATATGACACATTAGGTTTGTGCACATGCTATGACTTATACTTAGGCCTAATAATAAAAAATATCAAATGGACATAGTTTTCTTCAACAGAGCAAGAAAGAAAAGTAAAAAAATATTTAAATAAAAGTAAATGGGGAAAAGTTTGCTTTCAAGCTTTTATAGTATTTGAAAAACATCTATTTTCCAAACACTAGCTAGATCCATCAAATTCTACCTTTGCTGTAGGATAGATGTCTGAACGTTTGTAAATGGTTGTCTGTATTATCAAGCCTGATGTTAAGCAAACCTCCCAGCATGCCTTTGCCCACTCATTCTTCCAAGTGTTCAGTTTTGAGATGTATTAGTAAAAAAGAGTCCCCTTTACAGGTATTGTTTATTCTAAAGTTACCTTTCCTGTGGCTTCATGTATACTATTTTATTTGCATGGATGACATTATAAGCAGTTCCAGGAACAGAGGCTTTCCACAGGTCTTCTCTCTGAACTTATTTAAGAGAAGGAAATACAGGAGCTTAACTGATCAAAAGGGAGTGAGAGAAGGATGAAATATTCAACAAAAGCATATGCTAATGGAAATGCGTCCACCTCCAAGATCCACTGCTTACAGAAACTATCCTAAAACTGGTGAGCTTATGAAAGCGCAAAGCTGCAAAAGAAACAACCAAATTTACTCTTCTTAAAAAAGAAATAGTAAAAGGTATATTCTAGAAATTAGAGACTATTTGATATATGGCGTATGACAGCTTTGGAGTAAATTTGCACCCTGCCTCTCCCTCTTCCCTCCCTGTGTGTTCCATTATCAGTCTCTCAGCAGGATTTGGATTTCAGCATTGGCACAGACAGAGGAAAATGGAAATAAGCACATCCCAGTAGCTCACTGCATGTTGCTATGTCCATAATATCATCGTCTTTCATCAGACACGGGTTCAGTGCAGATTGAAGTCGATTCTCTGTCATTGCACCTATCATTTCTCACTTTCCTTAGGAATTTCTTTTGTGCAAAACTTCAGGAAGCCTCACTTGTTTGAGGAAGTTCACATGAAACAGGAATTTCAGTGAAGAATTAAGCTGTTGCTTTCTTTTTCAGCACAGCAGCTAGGTGTCATCTTACTATAATAGGACTTTTCTGACTGCTGTGATGACAGTCAGGGCCAAACTTGCCAGAGACAAAAGATAAGCTCATCTATCAGCATTATTTGGAAATCTCATCTAGCAAATGATTTATGATCTGCTCATTTCAGAGGAGATTAAAAAAATAAAGATTGAATAAAGCATGTCTAGTGATGCATAAAAATGAGATGGATTTCACAGATGGCCTCAGGCTGACTACATTGGGTCAGAAGTACTATACTGCCATGCTAATGAGGAGGGGTGTGTCTAGGATTAGCTCCATAGGAGAAAGTAATTTCAAGAGTGGCCCATATGACAAGGAACATTTCAAAAGCAGGTAGGACAGTGCAATGTGAGGTCTGGGATCAGAATGCCTAGGCTGGAGTCTAGGATATGAGATAGGACACAAGGCTAAATATCCCAGTGCTATTCCCTAGCTAGTCACAAAATTGTTATGAGGATTACAGGAATCAAGACTTGCACCTAGAAGCCTCTCCCTAGAGCAGTGGCGAACATGCAGCCATTGCTAGATAAGTGTCTGCAAAGCCTTTAGTAATCTAAATTCACAAGGGTTGTTGAGAAGGTTAAAGAAGTTACTATTTAGAATAGTCAGTCCTAGGTACACAGTGATGTTATAGTGTTACCCATCATTATTATGCATGTCATTAATGACAACAGTAATTACTAACCCTCAAATTCTTTAACATGGTCTGTCTTCTCAACCTATCCAAGAATGCCAAATATTGAACTTCTTAGTCACAGGATGGCATCTTAACTCGGGTTATCAAACTGGTGGTTCTAGGGCCACACGTGACCTATAAATACATTCATCTTGCCTGAGCTATGCTTAGAAATGATTAGAATTAGTTGCACAATTCAGAAACTTATGTAGTCTATTAGAATTATGGATTTGTGGGTTCTCTTTGTTTTTTTAAAGAGAGAGAGAGAATTTTTTAATATTTATTTTTTAGTTTTCGGTGGACACAACATCTTTATTTTTATGTGGTACTGAAGATCGAACCCAGCACCCCGTGCATGCCAGGCAAGTGTGTTACCACTTGAGCCACATCCCCAGACCGATTTGTGGGTTCTTTATTAAAAACAAAACAAAACAAACAAACAAACAAAAAAACAGGAGCCTAAACCATACTGGGTCTGTGATTCCTGCATGGAAGGTCATAGCTTGGATTGTGTAAGGGCTCCCTTTTTCAATATTTGGTGCATATATTCTCCAGGCCACCAGGCTTTCTTCTTTCACAGTTATCTGCCTAGACCTTATAGGTATTTGAGCCCTCTTCCTCCATATCTATTCAAGGCCTCCTTGGTTGATATGCTCTCAGGTAGAATGGGCTTTCTAAAGCCCTGAACTCATCTGAATATCTGATGAATGTTAGGGAAGCTCTCCACAGTAAAACACACACAAGTTCATGTGCTCACAGCATACCACAGTTCCAGGTTGATTATGGACCCCCTAATGACCACTCAGGGCCAAACTTCCTGTTTTAAGGGTTTAATCGTGAGCAAGAACATTCCATTGCTCCTTACTCTTCCTTAGATTCCGCTGTGGGAAAGGGGAGACCATGATTCAAAAATATGTCATGCTGATGCTTAAAATAAAGAAGTATGATAGACTAAATGCTTTGAACAAGTGATTAATCTAGTGGTTGATTTGGCGGCAGTCAAATTTGTCATCTTTAAAATAAAAATGTCAAATAGGATTGCTATTTAATTTTACCTCCCAAGCTCTTCTCAGCTCTCACCTCTTCTTCAGATCTTTTATCATTATGAGGGTCACTGTAGCCCAGATGGTACCATCCTGAGTGTTAGAAAAATGTGTTCCCTTTTTAAGACATTCTACTGCCATCTGCTGGGAGAATAGTCACACACACACACACACACACACACACACAAACACACACACAGATTCACTATATTTGAGATGAGAAGGCACCCCTGGACAAAGTGTGTTGAGTACTGTACCCTGCAGGGCACTCTCCAGCAGAGGAGTTGTAGCATCCCTCAAACTGCAGAAGGCTGCTATCCAGAGGAGAGGCAGAGAGTGGTTGTCACAAGTTTCATTGCTTAGAGTTTCTTAAAATCTTTTTAAAAACTACTCTTAGACTCTATAAAAACTGAAAAGGTAGAACAGAGTCTCTGCGTACCCTTTACTTCTCCCTCAAGGAGCTTTAATTCTATAGCCATAAAAACCAGATATGAATTTTATTATTCTGACAAGATCTTGGCAGATGGGCACAGTGCCAGTACATAATAAATGCTCAAGATATCCATGTTGTTATTTTGTCATCTGCTAGAACCAGTTTCCTTAAGTGTTAATGAAGATACAAAAATAGTAAGGTTTATATTAAATTACAGGTAAAGAAGTATTTAGCACAGTGTTTGACCTACATACTAACAGTTGTTGATATTGGTGATGATTAGTGTTGCTGTTTCTATGGTTTAATGCTCTCCTTAACTCACAGATATGTAGTGCATGGTCACCCTAGTTTTCTATATATACAATAATTAAGTAGTCAGCACTATGCAAATGGACTCATATTGCAGGGGTAGGTGATCAGAACCAGAGACCAGGAACTACCCAGTGGTTGAGGCCAGAACCAGCTCTAGACTGAGGATGTGGCTCCAAGTAAACAGGACCTGCTTTCATATCTTACTGAGGGCTGACACCTCTCTGGAATATGAAAGTCTTACTGATGTATATTGCTGTTATTGCTTTAATTTTATAAAAGAAAGAAATCACCCCTCATGCAATCTAGAGCCTTGCTCTAGCAACTAAGCTACCACCCTCAGCCCAAGGCAAAGTTTATTAAAATTAAGAAAAGCTTCTTGTTTCAAATCACAGTTCTATCAAAGTTATAATGACCTTCAAGCTGCCTGTTCTGAGAGCTGGGTGAGATTTCAACAAGAAAAATGAGCATTATGAAAGACGTTGGTTCCCGGAGCCAGCTCTGAGTCCTGTGGGCGGAGAAGGGCACAGGACATGCAGGTGAAGAGCCTCACTCCTCCAGAAAGACAGTGGCTTGAAGCACTCCTGCATTGCCGACTCAGCACGCAAGCTCAGCTTTTTCTTTCCAGCATCTGTTTATACAAATTCTGACCAGGTGGCACACTCTTCCCCTCTGCTCTCAGCAACAGGATGCAGGACAGAGAACACCTGTTCTAGAAATGGACTGATTAGCCCAAGGTTGGCAGCCACAGCACGGGCTTGGGGCCACACGTGAGGAGAGGACCCTGCTGCCTTGTCAGCCGTTGGCTCTACTCCTGCTTTTGGCTGCAGTCCATGTCTACCGCTAATGGCATTGAGCCACGGGCATAAATCTGAAAGACCTTGCTCGGTGTGTGGGAGGTTATCTCATCCAACACCATTGCTGTGTGTGGCTGCTACTCTCAAGCAAATGTTTCAAGCACTTGGTAAGGTACCAGAAGTGCACCAATGACCATGATGGTCTTCATCCTCAAGGAGGGATTGCAAAGGTGACAGAATGGAATGCAGGTAGGATGTAGTGAATGTCTTTCCTACAGCATAATTCATATATGCAGGGTCACTTTAGGTAACAATTTGGAGGGACATGTGTTTTTTGAAACTAGCAATAGGATGTGCAGAAACAAAAAGGAAAGAGCAAATTACTGAAGTCAATAGATAAGTGAAGCACGAAAGGAACTGAGGGAGAGATTGTCAGAGGAAGAAGTTCCGGAGCTGGATCTTGAAGGATGAATAGCAGGAGTCTGTCCAGTGGGGAGAAACAGCTTGCAATGGGGGGAAATGGGAAGGAAGCTTCAAAGAAACTGAAATAACTAAGTGAAGAGGGGATTGGAAAACTAAATTACAATGTAGCTCTCAATTAGGAAGAAGCTAATGACAAATTTAGTGTTATCTCAAAATCCCATCCTGATTACCTCATGACTTACCATCTGTAGGGCTCTTTAGGGAATGCCCATATCTCAGTCATGGTCTCTCAAACCAGTAAATACACAGAAAATACAAGCCAGGAAATTCTAATCCTGAGTTCTGATTGCTGTTTTAAAATTTGTTTCCTGGTAAGTATGTTGCTGGCTTAAAGTAAAATACCAATCTAAGCATTATTAAGGACAGAGTTACAAAGAAGAAATTCTACAAACTACTCCTTCCCTAGAGTCATAAAGGTCAGAGGCCGCAAAGAGCATATCAGAAAACAAGGCATATACTCAACATGAAAAAGAGATTTAAAATAATTATGGTTATGGAATTTCAAAGCCAAGAGGGATGTCTGGCAGCCTGTACCTAATACAACTTGGCAGATGCTCAAAAAATAATTGTTGAATGAATGATTGAAGGAATGTCCTATTTCGGTGGTTTATAAACTGCACTTCCTGGAGGCAGTTCTGGGTTCCACAAAGCACCAAGTAATTTCTGTGCAACGATGAAGTTTCAAATTGCTATGAAGACAAATTTGATCCGAGTTCCTAGTTTATTCAGCAGGTGCTTTAAAAACCTTTGGCAGTGAGCAGACATATATTATTGAATAGAGGAAGATAGACTAATGAGTAGAGGACAAGTATAGCTTGAACTTAAACAATCATGAGCCAAAGGGCTAAAATGTAGAGGAAAAAAAAGATAAAGACCAATCTTCCTTCTCAAGCTTCACTGTTGCTGTATCTTACTTTCCTGCAACAGGAAAAGAATAAAAATGACAATGACCTTTTCCTCACTTCACATATTGGATAAACATGTTAATATGTGCAAAGCTTCTGGAGTTCCTGGAGAGGGCTACTACAGGTATTAATTTCATTATAACAAGCTTCTTGTGAAAACACAGCTGTCGTACCTTTAAACTAACATTTCTGACAATATCTCAAGTATCCTCAAATAGAAGAGGCAATGGACTATGTGCCCATAGGAGACTGCCAAGAATACAAACCCGTCTGCCCCTCAACCTCAGAATCCTTTGGGGCTCACTATGGGGGAAAACCTTACTTTATTTAGGTTGTATGGTGGGTGAGGTGTGAGGAAGTACCCTGTCTGCCTGCACTCAGCTGAATGGGGAGGAGATTGATGCCATCTTTCTCTGACCATCAAAAGCCCTAGCTTTGAACTAAATTCAAGGAGAGAAGACATAGGAGAGATGAAAAGCAATGGATTTGAAGATATTCTAAGCCGGTTATTCTCTTTATAGGAAGTTCTGGCCCAATTCAAGCTACATTTCTCATCTGTACATTGCAAACAAATTTCTCTAACCAGCAATTGCAAATCAAGATACCCTCAATAAAGAGAAGTGAAGTAAGAATAAAAAGCTTATTGATCGTCTTGCTATTGATCCCGACCATACATCTAGATCCATCAGGATTCTAGAACTGGAAAATCTCCTGTGCACAGAATTAAATAAAGAGAATATCAAGAGCAAAGCGTTTTACAACATGTAAAACAATCAAAGATTAGGAATTTGAAAAAGAATGGGACTCATGCCACCAGATTCACAGGCTCACAAGATCTGTCTCAGTTCTTCTCAATCATCATACTGTCAACATACACCTGAACTTGAATATCCACCAGAAAGAATCAAAACATCAAAAATATGACTAGGGGAGTGAGCAAAGAAAATTTAGATCATAATTGAACTGTATGTAGAAACAGTTTCACCTACCTACAAGATGAATTTTATATCTGAGGGTGTAAGATATTTTTCAAATAAAATTCATTGAATAGTAAAAGCTGTACTGTGCCTGTGCCTTTTCTCATTTGCATGTAGGATGTCAACACTTGGGAGTTCTACCATTATCTTAAGTTCCCCAGAGCTTAATGAGTTCTTCCCATAATATAGTTCTTTTCCAACTATCTTCATTTTTGTCAGTTTGCCCACCAACTTGCTGGTATCCAAAGCTAGAAATCTGGTCTTAAGCATTTTCTCTAGCTAACATTCTCTAGAACCTTGTCATGAGTTGAATTGTTAAAAGAAAATATACAGGTTTATATTAGGGGAACTCATTTAAAACTTCTCGGTATTATTTCCTTATTTGTTTAGTGAAGATAATAATGGTCTTGTTCCCAGAGTCCTTCTCTGTTGGCTCCAGGTGGAAGCATGGCACATGCCCTCTCAGGCTAATAGAAACTGGTTATTTCTTTCTTTGACATTTTAAAGCACAGTTTCTGGAAGTAAAACTGCCTGGGTTGAAACTCCTGAACAATTGCTACCATGGGCAAGTTCAGATTTTCATAAGTGAGAAAATAGCAGCACCTACCTTGGAGAGTTGCTGGGAGGCTTAAGTGGAACCTGTGGCAGGCTCCATAAATGCTAGCTGTTAACATTATTGCCACCCACTAAGTCTTCTTTCTCACCATAACCCTCATCCAGGCTCATGTCACACTAGATTACCACATGTATTTGGCAAGCAAACAATCTTGACTAAGCACTTTCCTTTGGAGTGTAGGGTGCTGGACACATAAAGATAAGAGTCTTCACTCTTAAGGAGATAAATCTTGAGCCGAAGACAAGCACATATAGATGATTACAATGCAAGGTCATACTTGAGTGGCTCAATAACTAACATTTCTTTTTCCTCCACCAAGGTCAGAAACAATAGATTTGCATAATGGAATCAAGCAGATGGAAAGTAAAATATCACCTCTGTAACTAATAAAGCTGTTATTGAAGAAAGTGGCTTAGTGGGAGAGTCCAAGAGGCTGGCTAGCATCCTCTGAGTCAGACAGACTTCACTGTCGGTGTCACTAGCAGAGCTAAACAACTTTAGCCCCCTGTAGAAGGCCTGTCTGTGCCTGTAGAATGTAGGGCATGATGGAGTCAAGGAGTGCTGGCTCCCAGAAGGAGCAGAGAGGGAGATGAGCACAGCAAGCTGGTCAGTCAGGACAGGTGTCTACCTCTTGAGAAGGGCAAGTTGGGGCTTGAGTCAAGCATCAAGGTGGGGAAAGCTTTCCTTTCCCCTGCCCATGAATTCAAAGATATGCACAGAGTATAGAGCAGCAATGGAAGTGAGAACATAAGCAAGCTGTGGGAGGGGAAGAACCCAGGAGGAGTTTCTAGGGAGAGGCAGGAGTTAGGAGAAAATATATCCTAGGCAAAGGGATCTAAGGGAGGATATGGTGTGAGCAGGGACCACGGGCACTTTGATGTTGCTGGAGTTTAAGTTCAGTCTGAGAGCGCAAGGCCTGAGGCTGGAGAGGTGGCAGGAAAGGGACGGGCTGTATGGCCTCATGTGGCATGTTAAAGAGCATGAACTTTATCATTGGTGATGGGAACCATCAATGGTTTTATCTGTGTTTTAGATTGTTGTGGTGACTGTGGAGGATAGAATGAAGGGGGAATGTTAGGTAATCCTGGTACTTCCAGCAACAGAGGGCAGGGGCCTGATCCAGGATTCTGGTGTCAGGGACCAACAGAAGAAGACAAGCTTGAGAAATATTTTGAAAATAGAACTGGCAGAAGTTAGGAAATACTCATTTGCTTTCTGAGCTTCCAGTCACCAAACTGGCCACTAAATCCCTATAGCCTGCCTAAGGTCCTGCTGTGTGCCAGCATAGCGCCATATGCTTGAATTACTTGCTCATCCTCTGGATGACTTATTCATCTTCAGAGTAACAACCCAAGGCCAGTGTGAATAACTCCTGCTTGGCAGAAGAAACAGAGGTTCAGAGAAGTTAAGTCTAAGAAGGTTTAGTGAGTAGATGATGGAGTCGGCATTCACATTTAGGCATTATGACTCCAAACCCTGTACAAATAACCAAAACAGACTTGCCTCCACTTTTCATACTTTCACATGGTCCCACTATCCTATAGCTACTTCTTAATGTCATCTTAGTTCCAAAGTGCTCTCTCTGGGCTTCCTGTCCCACCTTACCTTCTCTCCTTTTTCTCAGCTGATTCTTGGCCATTACTTGCTCTGATATTTTTCTATCAAGTAGTAACTTGACCTACATACTTTAATGACACATCACATATTTTGTCAATAGGAAATACCTACACAAGGCAAGAAATCCAAACAATCTAGTTGGAAATTCAGTAACATGTAAGGCCTCCTAGATCCTTTTCTTCAGAGGCAAGTACTACTCTCACTTTATAGAACCCTGGTAGAACAATGTATGTGAGCCTAGGTAGCTGGTTGCTGTTTAGGTGGCCCCTAGGAAGCCTTCTCTGATTCCCCCCTTCACTGTTCTCTTCCTTCTCTGGATTCCTCCTATTACAATAGTGCAATGACCCACAGCTTTGCATACAGTTAGCTTCAGGTTGTTTCATATGTATTAGCCTTGTTTCATTGAGGCTAATGGCTCATACATACTCATGAAGGTGTTAGACACATAGCAGGTGTTCAATAAATGCCTTCTGACTAACTAAACTTTGAATTAACTCCACACAAACTTAAAAAGCATATTTCATGCAAACCTTTAGCAGAACCAACACACACATCATTATAAAGGGTTGTTTTTGTAAGAGCTATCTCTTGATAGCTCTTGGGCAACAATTGGTCATCAGTCTCTTTTTAGAGCTCCAAGTGTACAAGCACTTTAAAAAGTTATTTCAATGGATGTTGATGTTACAGGAATGTAGGCATTCAAAAATCTAATCCTTAAGATATTCATGTCTCATTGAGCTGGTCATACAACACAAATTACAACTCTACTTGGAGAAGTCTGGTCATAAAAGTTGGGAAAAGGAAGTGGGAATTCCTCTTATTTTTTCCCAAGAAGAGTATTATTTCTGCCTTTTCTACTTATGCTGTGCTATATGCTCAGCTGGGATAAATTTTAAAATTAGCTTTATTATATTCATGATATTCCACTAAAAGGTGACCACCAGACACTTTCAATTTACTTCTCAAAGGAATGAATCTCAAATAATCTGTCAGGGAAACACCAAATGCTTCTTTCCACTATGATACAACAAACTTTTCATTTAATGATGTTCTAGAATTACATTTCCCTCCGATAATTTGGCATCTCGTATGCTAAATTCATTTCTTTTGTTCTCTTGCCAGTTCCAGTCATGGAGTTCTGCTTCCAGGGTAGTAACTTTTGATCTTTATTTATTTTTAGTGACAGCAAAAGTTCTATGAGAAAGCTCATGTGTATGGGTTCCTCTGTGCATTTTATAAGCCCAAAGAAAATCACTCTAGTTACTGGCAAATGGGTTCCAACAAAGTGGCTATACAGGTAGTTTAAAACACAACCTTAATTAAAAGTCGCCGTAACCAAGCAAAAATGAGACACAGTGCAATGCGCATTAATAGCCTATTCAAAAGCTAACTACAGAATGAGTGGTAAAATAAAGACATTTTCTGCACAAGTTTAAGGAATCTATTTAACAAGAGGAGGACAAGGAAAGGCCAAGGGTCTCTTCTGTGATTAATAAAAAGTAGCAGTTAGAACTCAAGGAAGAAAACAATTCAATAGTTTTCTGTTGTGAAAATATTTCAATTAACTTCCATCAGTTTTAAAGAAACACCACAAGCTGACTGACGTGCCAGCGAGCATATTTACTGTGTCTTGTGCTGTGCTGAGGATACGCTGAGGTCCTGCCTTCACGGAACCTTTAGAGAGCAGATACTTAATTACACAGCGGTGTTGTGACTTCCAGGGGAGAGTTGGCAATGGTGCTAGAAGAAAAGCAGAGAACCCACAGCTTGAGGTAGTGGTGGGAATAGGGAGGAGAGGAAGCCCAGAGAGAGAGGAGGGTTTTCCAGGCAGGAGCAAAGAAAGGTCTGGCACCTTGACAAGAAAGGCCCTGCTGGGGTGTGAATGCAGTTCAGTGGGGCATAAGCTTTCCATGTGTGTGCTTGGGTGGCTGGAGAAGGAAGAGCCATTCACATGTGGGATACAAGCTACACCAGGGGAAGCAGTTAAAACAACACTACAGTTCCCAACATGGAGTAATGGCAAGTGTCCGAGGATATGCCAGTTACCCTGAGCTGACCACACATTATATACGTCTATTGAAATATCACACTGTATACCATAGATACGCACAATTACTACGAGTCAACTAAAAATGAAAACAACACTAAAATAAAACTAACAATCATATGCATAAAACTATGAGAATCAACTTTAGATAAGAGCCATGGTTTGGGTGATACTGTGCTTAGATATTAAAGTTTACTACAAATTTATCATATTTAAAATGGTGTGTGTGGAATGATTACTTGACAGACACGGAGCTTCAATTGGGATGATAGAAACTCTCAAAATGGATAGTGCTTATGGTTGTATAAAACTGAGAAGGTACGTGGTACCACTATATTATACACTTAGAAATGGTTAGAAAAAAAGGAAGGAAGAAGGATGTGAGAAAGTGGTAAAAGGGTACATATATGTCAGTGTCAGAGAACAGAAAGACCTAGAGCAGATCCTATTAGAGGGATGTAGTAGATGATATGTCAATACTGAGCAAATAGAATGAAATTGACTAACTTCTCCAAAAACAAGTCAACTTGGATACGTCACACAAGCATCAAAATGAACTCCAGTCATCTGTTGAAGGACACTTAGATTGGTCCCATAGTTTAGCTGTTATGAGTTGAGCTATTATAAACATTGATGTGGCTGTGTCACTGCAGTATGCTGATTTTAAGTCCTTTGTCTATAACCTGAGGAGTAGGATAATTGGGTCAAATATACACAATGGAATATTACTCAGTCTTACAAAAGAATGAAATGATAGCATTGACCAGTAAATGGATGGAGCTGGAGAATATCAAGCTAAGCAAAATAAGCTAATCTCAATAAAAGAATGGTTGAATGTTTTCTCTGATATGCGGATACCTAGGGAGAAATAGTTACTTTGTATTAGGCAGAAGCAAGTGAAGGGAGGGGAGTGTATATGGAGGTAGGAAGGATAGTAGAATGAATCTGACATTGTTACCCTACTTGCATATATGACTAATTGACTGGTGTGATTCTACATTGTGTACAACCAGAAAAATGAGAAGTTATATTTCATTGATGTATGATGCATCAAAGTGCTGTTTACTGGCATGTATAACTAATTAGAACAAATTAAAAAAAAAAGAACTCTGGTTTGATAAACATAACAATGTAAACATGGAAAATACAAAATATCTCAATAAACACTTATGTGAATCTATAATCTTTGGAGGGAGAAAAATTTTCAAAGCACAAAAGCAATAAAAAACATTAAAAGGGGAAAAATCAATGGATTTTGATATTCCAAATTGTTTAAAAAGTTAAAAGTTGTGCTGGGGTTGGAGCTCAGTGGCAGAGTGCTTGCTTAGCATGTGTGAGGCACTGGGTTTGATCCTCAGCACCATATAAATAAATAAATAAATATCAACAACTAAAAGAATTTTTTAAAAGTTAAAAAGTAATCGGAATTACACATAATTTGAAATAAATGTGAAAAAGATTAACATTACTCTATAGAGAACATATGAGAATAAATAAAAATATCACTAAGATTCAAACAGAAAAATGGACAGAAGATATGAAGAAACTGCAATGAAGAACCAACATGAATAACCAATAAGTAAATGAAAATCTCTTTGGCAATTAAAAATAATCATGGAACTTCAAACCAGAACAAGATGTGATTTTCATCTATTAAATGTGGAGTTCTTCGACATTTCCAACCAAGCACTCTACAACACACATGCCAGATACCACAGGGAGCTGGGCAACTGATCACCACTTTTGTACAGAACTCCCTGAGACTTTGTATCAAGAGGCATACAATACTTCTGTCCTCTGATACAGTGATTGCATGGGAGGGATCTATCCTAAAGAAATATTCAGAACTATAGCTCACATTTTTACATGTCATTATAATCTACTTAAAAGTAAAGGACTCATTGATAATCTCTGCCAGAAATACTTTCTCCCATTCTTCCTCTGGGTAATTCCCCCTTTTCTGCATGTCTCAGCCTGTCCTGCACTTTGACCACACTGCTGCCCCTCTTACACATTGCTGATGCATCCTGCAGACCCCTCCATGAGGCTCACCATGCTGAAATTGCCTGCTTGCTCAGATGTCTTATCTAGCTAGCAAGTTTCCTGAAGATCTTCATTACATACCTACTGCCTAGTGAAGTCCTCAATGTGAAGTGCTTGTTGAACAAATGCTTGAAAAAATAAATGAATGTATTCTTGCAGAGAAGCAGGATTACAAGCATTTTCACTTTTCTTTTCCCCCTAAGATTCCATGCTATCATGGGACTTTTAAAATTAAGAGTAAGTGTAATGGAAGCTATAGAAAACAACAGCAACAACAAAAACAAACAAACAAATACAAATACAAAACAAAACAAAAAAAACCCTCCAGTATTGTTTCATATGATGTAACTGTTGAACTAAAAGTTGATACTTTCAACTGTGAAATACTTACTCTCTAGGATTAGAAATTAATACAAAATATCCATTTAAGATTCATTTTATATTTTTACTAGGGAAGAGAAGAAAACAAACTGAATCATCTTTCAAATTTCAAATTGGCTTCCCAAGAATAAAGCTGCTCTCTCTGAAGTCTTCCACTTTGTTCCCTAATCCACATGTTCTTGGACACTTAAAATGGTAGAGCCATTGAACCCTGAACCATGTCTTCTAAGCTATAATTGTGGCTTCAAGGGTTTCATGGAATGGGTCCATAGATGGCAAGACCTAAGGAATTATTTATTATTATTGCTGATTTACACACTTATTTGACAGGTTAAGATATACCATTCAAGTAAGTGTGGAAAAACTAAAACAGATAAAGGCAGATTGAGGTGATCCAAAATACTAGGCCCAGAGGACAAGAAGGACTCCAATCAAGTCTACCTCCAGACTTTTGATCCTATAGTTCAGCACCTAGTTGTGAAGCCAGATTTAAAGTTAGGTAGTCAGTGTAGTTAGATAAATCAGGTCTAATGCCGAGTGAAATCTAAAATGGAGGCCATGCTGGCAATGATTCCGGGAAACGCAGGACAACTCATGGAATGTTAATGAAGTCCCGAAAAGGCCCTAGGCCAAAGTCCACCTCAAAGAAATGTTAATGAACAGCCCCCAGCAAAAAGGTGCTGACTCAGAAGTCCTTCCTGACCAGATTACTTCTTTGGCCCACCTGTGTCCCACCTCTCAGGCCTTCCCACCTACATTCCATCACTGAAAGAAACTATAAAATGGAGAGACAACCCCACTTCCACGGATTCCACCTCTTGGGTCCCCTTCTTCCTCCGGGAGAAGTCTTTTCTGCTGTCCTTTAATAAACTTCTAATTTCTACTCTGACCTTGCCTCAGCGTGCTTCTTTGGTGTTATTCTTCAACATCAGGGAAGCAAGGACTCGTCACTGGTCAACAGTGGTAACAGTTGTACAGCTTTATTAGAGTGTAACATTTCAATCCTGCACATCGCCACTATGGTCCTCCCATCCTTCCTTTATCAAAAACTTGTTGATTGTCTCTCCACCCCCATTTTCTAAGAACTTCTTTTTATGCATTCTTTAAATTAACCAATCCCTTTCTTATAAAGCAGCTTGCTATCTTGCTTATACCATCTAAATTCTTGACAAACAACTGACATAAACTCCCTTCCAACTTGTTTTTGCCTTAAAACTTGTTCAAAATCTGTATGATCCCAGAGTACACTTCAGCCTACCTGAAATTTGAGTGTCTTGAGTTGCAACTCTGATCAACCCCAATAAACTCTTGTTTTTTAATCAATCTGTTCCTCATTTTCTCTTAAGGGTCTATGTAAACAACTAATAAAAACTTGCTTATACTCAGTCTCTAAAATCTGTTTAAAAATGGGAAACACAATCTTTCTTCTCTGAGTAGCAGTGGTATGCCTTATACTCCCTGAGCCAATCACTGACTGAAAAGAAAAAGGTTCCAAAAATTGTTTCTGGCTTACTTAGAGACTTACAATGTTGGTATCTGTTCTGAGCTTTTCAAGTAATACTTTTCTTATAAGGAGGTAGGGTTTTTTTGTGTGAGTGTTCAAGTGGGGGAAAAAGGTGGTGGCAACCTCCCTCCTCTACCTCTTTCCTGCTTATTTCTCCTTGACAAAGTTGGAGCCTGCTGTTTGTCCCCATAATTCAACCATTCCTAACATTCTTTTCAATATCCCAAAAAACTATGTACTGAAAATTCACACATTTTTGCAAAAGCCTCCATCAGTTTTAATGTGTTATATATTACTGTTACATTTCAGAATACAAAATAAATTATTGCTGTCATTAAATTTGAACTGGGTGTGGTGGTGCCTGGCTGTAAACCTAGGCATAGAGGAAGCTGAGGCAGGAGTAACTTAGCAAGACCCCTTTGAAAGACAAAAGCAGGCAGGGAGGTAGGAATGAAGGAAAAAGAGAGAGAGAGTAAGAGAGAAGGAAAGAAAGAAGCAAAGAAGAAGAAAAAAGTGGCTGGGGATAAAGTTCAGTGATTGAATGCTTTCCTAGCATGTCAAGTCCCAGCCCTAGTACCACTAAAAAAAAAAAAAAATTGAAAAAATTTGCTGGATTCAAAAAAAGAGAGAGAGAATACTCTAGTTATAGGTAATAATGAATGTTAATTGAAGGTCCATTTTGCCTAGGAGAGGTTATGTAACAATATTTTAAAATGATGCTGACCAAATTATGTTATGTGCAGGTATGAATACATCATAACATATTTTAGTTTTATATATAACTATAATGTACTGTCCTGATTTGGATACAAGGTATCCCCCAAAAGCTCCTGTATTAATGCAGGAATGTTCCTTCAGAGGTGAAATGACTGGATGGTGAGAACTGTAACCTAATCAGTCCATCCTGGTTTGAATGGACTCAGTGGTATCTGTAGGTGGATGGGGCATGGCTGGAGGACAGGAGTCATTGAGGAGGGACTCTGGAAGGGTTCATCTTTCCTGTGGCCTTTCACTTTCTCCTTCTGCTTCCTGGGCACCATGAGGTGAGCAATATTCTCTGCCATGCCCTTCCACCATGATGTCCTGCCTCGCTTTAGCCCAGAGCAATGGGCTCAGTCTACTAAGGACTAACTAAATCTCTGAAATGGTGAGCCAAAATCAACTTTTCCTCCTCTAAGTTGTTCATGTTGGGTATTTTGGTCATATTGACAAAAAAGCTGACTAGCAATGTGTGCCAATTTAAAAAATAAATAAATAGAAGATTAATGGAGCAGAGGAAGGAGTCAGGAGGAGGAAGAAGGGGAAGGAAAGAAAAAGTACTGGGGATTGAAGTGGAATGTCTCCAGGGACACACAGTTTACAAACCCAGTGGGAAAAATTTAATGAGGACACTTGAAGTGACTTTTTATATCAAAACTTGATACACATTATCAGACAAAGCTTCCAAAAGAATCACATGTGACAAGTTAAAGGTAAAAAAAGGAAGGAAGGAAGGAAAGAAGAAAGGAAGGAAGACTGGCCCTTAACCCCATTGAAAATTTTGTTTAAATTTTAGGTATCTAATGAAATGAGTGTTTTTATGATGATTAATCCAAGGCAATGCTAAAAGTTTATAATGCCAGAATTATTTTTATTAGTTTATTTCAAGTTTTCTATTAGGAAAGCTTAATTTGCATTACTTATTTTCTTAGTTCAGGCCTGGTAGAGCAGTGATAATCCAGTGCATTCTACTAATAACCAAATGAACCACTCAGAACTTCTCTCACTATATAAATTTAACCAGCAAATAGCCACAATGATAGAACTTTGTCAGGCAGAGGAACAGCCTCTGGTTTGAGTGGTCCTACAGAAAGACAGAGATGGAGATAGTGGACACACACACACAACATTAGGTACTTTATAGTGTTCACTTTGCACAAGCCTATGGAGTAGACAGCTTTGACAAGAAATCAGGGATTTGTCCCTAGTCCTTTCTGATCACATATTTGCTAATTAAACTACTCATAGACTTCCGCATCATTGCAGTAAATCAAACGGACTGGCTTGTTGGGTTGTCGTGGAGGGCTGTCATATATTAAGGGACAGTGGCGAGGAGCAGAGGGAGTGAGAGAATGCAGCTGAGCTGCTGGCTGCTCCCCCTTACAAAGTTGACAGATGCTTCATTGAGCAGCCTGTACCTGCTGCACTTAGTACTAAAGGAAAACTGACAATAGGCCTTTCATCTTAATATTTTAGAATAGTTTTAAATATTCCTTTGATAACAATTAATCATAGGTTCAAAGGAATAATTCAATTATTTCATTTTAGGGCTTATAATATTTTTACTTTTTTAGAATATTAAGAGAAATTATTTTTATACTGCTCTTGAAAATAAACACGTTTTATGTTCTTATATATCTTTGTTATAGTTTATGTTAAGAAAAATAAAAACAATGTCAGATGAATGAACATAAGAACAGAGATGAATACTTACGCAACTAAGAAGAAATACATTTGTGCCCCCTCCACAATGAAAATACATGAAGTTAGATTATATATATGGTTAAATAATGTGTATATTCTTAAAAATTTATACTTATAAATTTCAAAATCTACAAGTTAAAGTGTATATTTATTTTTTCTTTTAATAGCTATCTGAAACTACATTTAGTTGTAGTTGACTCCCTCTACTGGCTAAAAATGATTTTTTTGTGTGTGTGTGAAAACATTCTGGTCAAGATTTTGATATAAAATAAACATAATTTGTTAAACTTCTCATAATAACATTATCATGCAATATGATTTTCATAACCAGAGGGAAATTTATATAAAAGAGAACATGTCATCATGAATTAGAATAGAATAAAAAAGAAGAAAAAGCTATTTACTACACAGCATGGAAAAATTAATATTCAAAGCATTTTGAAATAAATGTTGGTGCTTAGTAAAATGTCTTGCAATTATATTCAAGGACAAATATTTTTTCTAACTGACTGAAAAACATCTCAGGATTAGTTCAGAGATTTATGAGAAGGAAAACATTTCTGCTTAGTGGGTTTTTATCAGTCTCTTGAAAGATTTCTAAAGTATATTTTTAAAAAGTAAATGCTCATATTCTGGTGATAAACAGATTTAGGATTCCAAATTATCTGGTTGGTGGAACAATGGGTTGGCTAAATTTAATCCCTTATCCACGATTCCTTTTAACTCTTTTGATAGTAAGACCTGACCAGAGCTGACAAGAGGTTCTATAAGTATTAGTTCTGATCTGTGTGAACATTGGTATATTTCACTGCATTAATATTAACTGTTTGATTATAGGGAGCTGGTCCTAGACTTCTCTGGGGGCGGGAAGTGCATATTATATAACATAGAGGTAATATTAGTATGAGGAGACTGTGTTATTTTCTGAAGACTGACAACCCAAGACAATACATCTGCTTTAAAGATTTAAATTAGTGATTGTGAACAAATTATAAAACTAAAGGAAGCAAATTTCAGTATACAGCTAGGCAAAAAAAAATTAATAGCACAAATGTAGGAAAAGAGACTTAGTGTAGTAGAATATTTAATAATAAGGGATTGGTTGTTTTATACTGAGCTGCTGTCTTTTAAATACCTACTCTGTTCCCAGTCCTTGGTTAGTTATTTTATATAAACTATCTCTAATTTTCACAGTAATTGTATAAAATAAAAGTTCCACTATCACCTTATAGAAGGGAAAACTAAGGCTCAGTGTGGTCAAATGATGCGAGCCAAGATCATAGCTACTTCATGGAGGAGCCAGGCTCTGAGCCCTGTGCCTCTGAACTTGATGCAACTCTTCTGCCATCCAAAACAGAATGGGAATGAATCTCAATCAGGCTGAGAATACCAGGAGGAAGGGTAGGAGAGGCTAAAAAACAGCATCTGCTGAGATTAGAGGAGGATGCGATTCAAAGGCACAAAGAGCTCTCCTCAAACATAAGGCTTCATGTAAAAAATAATAATAATAAAAACTTTTTCTTTCCTAACAGGAGCTGTGGGGATTTTGAATTCAGTTCAAGTTCAGGAGGCATTTTGTGATTTTTCAGACTGTAAGTTACACATGGGCAGGATATTTAGTCTTAATTGTTTACTGACAGATTCCAGGGGACTAGAACATGGACAATTAATTATGTAGCAAGCTATTCCTTAAATGTTCATTAAACTAATAAATGAGCTGACAAGAAATGAGAGGCCATGGTCTATCTTCAGCAGTGGCGTCTCCCAGCATAGCAGCTATGGCTTCCTTGCCTACATTCCAGACACTGGGTGTAACTGCTGATTTTGTCCCCTACCACTGGGCCAGCCATTTAAGCCAGGAATGTGCTATCCTTTTATCCTCAGTATCTATGCAAACTGGCAGCCCAGAACAGATGCTTAGTAAACTCCAGATGAATGAAGGAATATGGAACTGTTTCCTAATGGTTACTCTGACTTGCTGTGCTACACATTTCATTTTAGTAAAAAAGATCTTGCCTAACAATGTGCAGCTAACCCTGTTTCTTCAGGTGCAAAGGAAGAGCTAATACCTGAGATCACACTACAAGCAGAACTGAGCCCAGGATTTCATCTCTAGGACTAGAAGTATAAATATCAATAATCTAAGGTTCAAAAACAACAACATTATCACCTAAAGATAGTGCTGACCATACTATACAGAATACTAATTCTGAACAACTGGAACTAGATGTGTCTCTCTAAAAATGAGGGAAAACCCAATAAATCCTATACCAATATGGTTCCTTTAGGCATATATTTACGTTTTAATATAAATATTTCGTAGACATAACTTTCTAGTGTTTTTTAGTATAAAATTTTATTTTAGAATAGTTTTAGGCTTATAACAAAATAATGAAGGTAGTACAGAGAGTGCCCCAATACTTGACACCTAGTTTTCCTTTTTATTAGCATCTTATATTTGTATGAAATATTTGTCATAACTAATGAATAAATACAGGTACTTTACAAGTAACTAAAATTCACACTATATTCACATTTTCTTAATTTTATCTCTGGTGCTTTTTCTGCTCCAGAATCCCATGCAGGATAGCATGTTGCATTTAGTTGTCCTCTCTCCTTGGGGTCCTCTCAGCTGTGGCAGTTTCTCAGACTTTTCTTGGGTTTGATGATCTTCACAGGGTTGACAGGTGCTGGTTAGATATTTTATGAAATGTTCCTCAGCTGAGATTTGTCTGATGTTTTTCTCATGATTAGACTGTAATTCCACAATACTGGGAGGAGGATGGGAAGGACAAGATGCCCTCGTCTTCACACCACATCAAGGACACAGACTAGAAACCAGGCTCATGGCTGCTGCCGATCACCTGGCTGAGGCAGTGTTTGTGGGGTTTTTCTGCTGTGGAGTTTCTTTTTCTCTTCCTTTTTTGGAAGGAAGCCACTATATGTAGCCCAGATCAAGGAGTGGAGATTTATGTTCCCTCTCCCCGTTTCTTTTCTTTTTCCCTCCCCCCTCCCCTCCCCTCCCTCCCTCCCTCCCTCCCTCCCTTCCTTCCTTCCTTCCTTGTTTTTTAACTGTCAATGGACACAATACTTTATCATATTGATTTATTTTTATGTGGTGCTGAGGATGGAACCCAGTGTCTCACATGTACTAGGCAAGCACTGTACCACTGAGCCACAACCCCAGCACCCTATGGTATTTTTAAAAGTATAAAAATATAGAACTGTCTTAATTAAAAAGAGAAAGAATTTGGTAAGATAAACAAGAGGCATTCTTTCCTGTGGAAGATTAAAAACTGGCTTTGGGAACTCTAACAATAACAGCACCTTGGCAATATAAGTGACACTGTACTGTCCAAGACGTTTTCAACTGAGATGTACTCTGTGGTTTTCATTTTCATTGGAAACAGGTGGGTTAGTCATTACTCTTCTTCATCTGTTGCAAATCTTATTCTTGAGAGTGGGTTAATATGTATTTGTTAAAAGCTTTGGATGTGGTATTTCTAAGCCCCATTGATTTGTTTCAAACCTATATGTTAACTCTCTCTCCTCTCTCTCTCTCTCTCTCTCTCTCTCTCTCTCTCTCTCTATCTCTCTCTCTCTCTCTCTCTCCCCCTCTCCTCTAACTAAAATGCAGAGGACCCAATCCACTTTCCCTAGGAATTTACTGCTGCTATGACCCCAGAGTTAATGACCTTAAATACACAGAAGAAATCCAACCCTTCCCCTGTCATGCACTTGGCAAGGCCTTTATGATTAAAGAGAATCTTAACATAAATAATGCAAGATCAATAACGTAGTATACCAAATTGCATTTAAAATATTCATGCAATTCTTTTTAAAAAATAAAACCACAAATTGCAATTCAGACAAAGGCTTCTGAAGGGAAAGGGATACAATCTATGAATGAGTCTGAATATCTCTCTCTGAAATAAATTTATAGAAGACTCTTCCACAGGCTTCTGTCTTTCTGGATTATTTCAGCATAGTTTATGATAGTAGTACAAAGTGCAGCGTTTCTGAAAATACTAGATAATATGGTGTGCTTGGCTCAGATACAGTAGATTTGTCTTCAAGCAATCTGTTGTGATTTTATAGAGGATATCTTTTCCTTCATTCTTCATATATAGTGAAATAATTTACTAAAGCAGTAAAATAGCTCTTGCTATTGATTTAGAGTCAGATGGATAACTTGATTTAGAGCTTGCTTGCTCAGATTCCTGATTTAGAAAACAAAGTATTTTCAAAATGTTCAGTTTAAAATGTGGTTAATAGCAAAATAATGAGACCACAGGATTTCAATAAAGGGCATTACTGAAAGCATTTTAAAAATGAAAACCAAATTTCCTAAAAATGGTTTAGAAATGATGCATCTCAGTTGTCATTAGTAAATATATGTCTCAGAAATATAATTTTGTATATGTACATATAAAAAATTTACTGATGTCTAAGAATTTATGAGCATAATTAAATCATCAAGAATGTTTTCTGAGCATAGTAAATTTTATCTCACCATAGATCAACAAAATGTTTTGACATCAAGAAAATTAAATTTTGTCTTAGGCCTTGACATACATCAATAAAATAAAATTCACTGTGCTTTTAGATATTAAAAAGCCTAAAATGTGATAGATACGACACATATTTATATTCAACTTTGAGATTTTTCTAGTGGAATAATTGCACACTGATCCAAACATTGGTAAATTTAAATTCTGTAAATTAAATAAATGTAAATCCAAGGGCACAATATATGGGTAATGGATAAACTTCCAATAATGTCCCTTTAGAACTTAGAATTGGATTGCTTGGGTCTGCCACATGGGTCACTCCTGAGAAAACTTGATTAATAGCATTATTAGATTGGGTTTGAGAAGACAAATTGTTATTTGTGCAGAATCATGAACATTTAAAGTCATGGATCCTAAATGGGTAAATCAAATCTGGATTATTCAGTTCAACAGAAAGAATCTTAAATGGTTTAGGACAACTCATATCATTTTTTTAAAAATAATTATTCATGCAGAACTATCATATCAGGGAAAATCAATGGAATTTAGTAGTTCAAGAACTGCCATTTACTTTTACGTGAGTGACAATTTTTTTAAAAAGTGACAAGTTCTTTTTATTTAATGTGGGAACCTTCAAATCTTATAATTTAATACAATCCTTTACATATCTTGTTTAACAGGCAACAAGATGCACCATTTCCATGTAGTGTGATCTATGGCCTCAATTCTTATTTTGATGGTTTAAGTTAAACCTGTTACTTTGCAAGTGGACAAAAAAAATTACATATTAATAAAATTACAAACACTTATATACTTTTGGTCAAATTACATGAATATAATTAATGATAAAACTTACTAATATTTTGAATATCCCAGAGGAATTAATAGAATGGCAAAACTTTGATTTTCAGCATAAAACAAGTTAAAATGCTGTTTGTAAGGACACAGATTGACTTGTGCAGTCAGCGTTTTTGTCATGACACTGATATTGTTTCCTCTGGAACAGCTTTCAACTTTGAACTTGAATTTTGATGCAGTCTAAAATGCTAGTGCATCCTTACATAGGTACATACATAGGTCTATATATTGCATGATTATTAGGGCATGAAAAATGAAGCCAAACATGGGCAAAACAAGATGAATGATGACAAAAGACAGCAAGTTTGTGACCTGGGTATGTCTCTTTCTTCCTAAAACATATTTTTTTTTTGGGGGGGGAATGAAAGGAGATGCCCTATGGAGACTGTGTGTGGCCCAGTGTTTCAGCACTGATTCTGAGTCTGGCACTTACTGCAGCTGTTTGGCTTTACCTCCAGGTGGCGAGCACCCTGAGGGCAGGGCCATGTCTTTTCTAACTCTGTATTCCTAGGTCTCTTGTCAGCAAATTTTGGAGTCCAGAACAAATGGTGTCTAAAGAATGATGAGAAAATACCGCCTGTTCAAAAATCTCAAAGTCCTTTCATGGCCTTCTTCTCTTCTCTTACAAGCTCTTGAGCCAGACAGTATGGAAATAGAATAGTGGCCTATTTTTCTTTGGCTAAAATCACTTGTAACCCTTTCTTCAAAAACATCCTTCCTTAATTTGTCTTAGGACCGTCAATCCTTCTACTCTCTCAAAGCATGATGGACAGCAGTAAACTCACCTTCTAAGAGCCAAAGCAGAAAGTATACAAATAAGAAATAGAGCAGGAATTGTCTCTTATGATTCAAATGATTATTAGCCAGTGATTTCATTCCTCGACATGCATTTATTGATTACCTAGCCATTGTGCCAGGTAGTGTGCAAGGTTTGGAAAATAGTGATAAGCAAAACAGTCTCTACTCAAGGAATTTAGGATTTAAGAATGAGTGTACTGGGCTGGGAATGTGGCTCAAGCCTTAACACACTTGCCTGGCATGTGCAGGGCGCTGGGTTCTATCCTCAGCACCACATAAAAATAAAATAAAAAATGTTGTGTCCACCGAAAACTGAAAAATAAATATTAAAAAATATTCCCTCTCTCTCTCTTCTCTCTCTCTTAAAAAAAAGAAAAGAAAAGAATGAGTGTACTAAGCAACTGTAGTCTGCCTCAGAGTCACCTTATCAAACTATAGGTTCTTGGGTTCCCCTTCAGAACAGTGGAATCAGAATCTCCAGTAGTGGGGGGACAGAGGTTGATAGGTGTGTTTACTGAATCCCACACTCTCAGTACCATTGCCCACGCTGAGATGCTTGTCTGAAATATGCTCTGCTAGCCATCAACCTCCCTGCTCATCCTTCTTGGTCTTAATCCAAAGCTCCATCTTCTGAGGATCTTTACTGATCCTTCCTTTCCTCATCTAGAGTTAATTCCTTTCTTCTCTAACTGCCTACCTTGAACCCGTTTCTATCAATGATGAGCCTACCGTGTTGTGTAATTGACTGGTCTAAACATCTGCTTACCTTAGTATTCTTGGGCTCTGTCAACCTCAATCAGCCCTGTTCTCTTCTGCATTCTGGTACCTAGCCCGGAGCCTATAGGTAGTGAGTGGCCAGGAAATGTTCACTAAATTATAAAGTTGTTTTCACAAGACTTAGAATTTTATAATTATTTAAATATATCCTACTAGATGTATTCATTCAATTGTAATTTCTAAGTGCACTATTTGATATTCCAAATCAATGTGAAAAATTACCTTGTTTCACTTTCTGAACCCACCTGCCAGTTCAGTGTGGTCTGATTTAAACCCAATGAGAGAATTTTTAGCGAATAAAATTAGAATCCAATTCAAAACTTAAGGATTGTGTGTATTCAGAATGTGAAATATTTGAAGTAAAAATTTTCTATCCACAGTTCCATTAAAAATGATAATTTAACTCTGAAATGCTTGTGCTACTCAAGAGATTACAAGAATTAAGGGAAATAGGTAAGGCATGGAGGATCAGGAAAAAATATGAACTGGTTTAATTATCAACTTGATCACCAAATATGTCCACTAAATCTCTCACTTTAAATTCAGTTGCTATAAATATTTGTGTCAGAATCTATCCAAAATAAATACATCACATAATCTCAATTTTTTCTGTAATTTGTGAAGGAAATTACCATTTCAAAGAAGATCAGCACAAAATAGTTCATTTTATAGTCTTTTATCAAAAGATAATAATAATTGCAATTTTTCTCATTTATACTTTACAATGAACATTACCTTTTCAATATACTACAAGAAAATTGCATACATGAAATCTTATTTGATGTACAGACTTATCAATGTGATTTCTTCAATAATGTTACTCCATACATACACTTGGTGTTCCTCATCTTCTGAGTGGTCAAGACAGAAAATGGGAGTCAGCTTTGATTCTTCCCTTGCCTGCCATCTATCCATCCACCCACCCATTAGTCAAATCAAGGTCCAATGGATCATGCTCCATAAACATCTTTGATGATTCTGTCTTCCTTCTTATGACTATGTCCACTGCTCTGGTGTAGGCTTTCATATCTCCTTCTTCACCTCTCTCTTTAGGTATGGCCAGTGATTCTTCCAACTTGCCCGCTGAAAATTCACCAACTGTTTTCTATTGACAATGGCATAAAAATTCAGTCTTCAGCAAAGTAAATCCCATCTTTCATGATCTGCTTCTCAGGCTCACTTAATATTTGGCTCTGGACCCTCAAAGAGTACTTGCTATGCTACTTGTACCTTCTGGAACTTGTCAGGTGGTCTTGCTCCTCTTCAGCTAGTGCTCATGCTGCCCCTGTCCCTAGAATCCTCTCCTCACTTATTGAACTGACAAGCTCTATTTGATCCACTGAATGAGATCTTAGGCATAGTTTCACAACCTTCTACTTACAGTTTGATTTGTGTGTGTGTGTGTGTGTGTGTGTGTTCTATCTTTGTCTGTTGTCTCCCCTCTAGATTAAACACCTTGTGGGCAAGAGTGCTTTGTTTTGTCTTTGTTGATCCCACAGCAAAAGGATTACCTGGCATAAGAAAGATAGCCAGTAAATTAGGTTGAAAAAATGAATGCTTATCTACTTTACCTGTGCCTAGGACTGGTCCTGCTCAGAGCTGAGCCAGGAGCTATGCAAATGTTAAAACATGTAGTAAGAGGCTCTAAAGGCAGAGTGATAAACAAGATCTTGATTAGGATATAGAGATTTCTGCTGCCTCCCTCCCCACACTCTCTTCTCTCTCCTGTCCTTACTGATTCTGCAGTGTAAGCTTTGATGGAAATAATGCCCAGTATTCGCAAGAATTTCTTTTCAAATAATTTGATTATTTTTATACAGCTTGTAAATATATTCAATGATCGATTTTTTCTTTAGTCAAGTTTAACTGCTTTGAAGAAACAGGGTTTTTATTCAGAAAAGAAGAGATTCTAATTCTAAGAGTTTATTGGTTCACTCACCTGACCATTTATTAGAGCCATCTGGGACAGACAGATGTCCAGGCCCACTACAGACCTGGGAAATCAGAAATCTTGGAAAATGCCTTGGGAATCTGAGTGGTAAATGTTCCCAGTCGGGTGGTGGTAATCAGCTAGCTGGAATATCACTGGCTAAGGTGTAATATTCTTTCGGAAAGTGGAGTCATGGGTTAAGAACATAGATATTTGGTCCCTGACAGACTGAATTACAATCTAGATGCTCAACATGCCCTCCTCACCCTTAGAGACGGTGGAGTAACTGAAGCAGGGTCAGGGGTGATGCCACAGGTGCAGGCATTGAGGAGTGGAAGGAATGGGAAGGAATGGAAGGTGGAAGGTTCACATTTTACCTCTTGAAACACTTTCATCTTTTTGACACCCTCATAGATCCAATGGTTGCTAACTCTGAAGACAGGAAACTCAAAATTGTTCTGAGAATTCTAATTTATTTATTTTAATTGTCTCCCTCTCCTTACCCTTTCCACAAACACATAGCCCAGGCTGGAAATTGATAAAATTGCTGAGAACCTGATTACTATTTATATAACTCTGTTTTTATGACACAATATGTTCCAGGTTCCAAGAATCCTAGTCCTCTTTAGAAACGTAACTTATTCTTAGATTGAAAATGGTCTCTGTTACCCTAGAAAGAAAAGTCCAGTAAGTTACAGAACATAAATATTTATAACAGCCTGTTCTTTTTTACTAGACAATTTGTGGCAGAAAGCTATCTTTTTCTTGAATTTTGTAGACAGAGGGCAGTATGTACAAGCCAACTGTACAGGCAAAAGTGTATGTACAGATTTTATGGAAAATGCTTTCTTTAAGATATCTTCATGTAATTTTAAAACTCAAAAGATTCTTTAGTCACTTATGGTAGCCTGGAATTTCTGCTAAGCGTAAAAACAAAACAACAACAACAAAAATATTACTACATAGCTCAGGGAGGTGTTTATTTCTTTGCTTCAGAAAATGTATGTATTTGATATCACCATGGCTTTGGAAAGGGTGCACACACAGATGTGATGAAGAGCGTGATGCCAGAAAACTCAGTAGTTAAAAATGATAACCGACCTTGTCATGCTGTCATTATGCAAATCAAAGACATGTATTGCCAAAGTGATTTATATTAGTGCCGTTGAAAGAGAATTAAAAATGTAATCTTCAGCAAATCATTTTACAATTAACATTCTATGGCTGTCTGTGCCTTAAAATGGTGATTCATATTGAACAGTAGCTGTATTGGTCTTTCCTTCAATAAGAAATGATATTGCACTTAAATTCAATGTATCCAATTGACAAAATTAAATTAGTGGAGTTTAAAAGATATTGATTTTCAATCTTATTAGGTGTCTTAGAAGTCTCCCATTTTTTGTGTGTTTTCGTTAATGCAGCTATTCTTGGACTACAGGACAACAATTGGTAGTTCTCTGGTGTAGGAGATAACAGGTAAATGGTACACCCTGTTTCCTGGGACAGTGTGCTCCTGGACATAGGATCACTGATCAAATCAGTGCTATGCGGGGTCATCACAACACAGTTTCCACGGAGATTTGTCTCTTGCTGATTGCCCTTCAATTCCTTTAAATCCCCTAACTAGTTTGCAGCCGTAGACTCTTCTCACTACTATCCACACAGTAGCTTGTTAGTCCTCCCAGACTGCCATAATGGCACTCATTAATGCTCAAGGATTACTATTACCCTTAATGTTCTGCTGATTTGGAGTCATTATCAGTTACCAGCACTGGAGAACTAAGATGGAGGACCTTTTCCTAAGAAGATTACCAAGGCTTTTTTTTCTCCCAATTTGTTGAGCCTAAGAGCCCATCATTTTACAGATGGACTAAGAGAGAGCCAGTGTGGTTAATATTGAGGGTTCTCTAACATTTTAGAAAAATATGTAATAATTGCAACTAGAGTTAAAATTCTTTTAAACTATTTTTATAAAAGAATTCAAAACTGTACAGCCTAGAAGAATAGGTTATTCTATGACTAAATAAGTATGGAAAACAGTGGGATAAACAAAGCAGATTTCCCTCCTGTAGAAATTCTTGCTATTGTTCTTTGTGAATCTATAAGAAGGATTATATACACACAAATTTTTGCTCTTTTCTTACTTAACACCCATGAGATCTATGAATCTACAGAAAGAAAATTGGCATATACTATTATAGAGATAAGGGATGACTATATAAGTTATTGACCAATTAGGAAATGTTTGAGAATGAAAGGAGGCACTACTAATACTTTTTACTGGAAAACAGGCACACTGGCACTGTCTTGGATGAGATTATGGTTTCTACACAGGCATAAAACAAAACATTTGAGGGCTAAAACTAATAGAAAGGCAATCACAGTACTGATTTCTAAACTTGAAGGCTATCTTGTACAAGAAGGATGAGTATTATTCTGCTTTGCTCTAGGAGGATAACAACAATAATAAAAATAATAGGGGGAAATCACATGAAGGAACACTTTTACATAATGTGAAAACAAATCTTCTGCAATTAGATCCAACTAAAAAGGGAATGATTTCTATGAGGAAGATGTGAGGACTCCCCTCCTTCCCCAGAGATAGATGCTAACCAGTGAAGGATGCTGTATTGGCTAGAAGTAAAGACTTCTAAGAATCAGCTAACATTTTTATGATTCTAAGATTTGACTAATAGGAATGTTTGGCAATGTACTGAAACATTAACACATTTCAATCTAAAGAAATGCAATGGTTTAAAAGGAATACTCAAAATGTCTTACAATCCAACTTTTTCCAATATGCCATTTGACCAAAGGTATATGAGGAACAGACTACTGAACAAATGAAACATCACTAAGCTTGAGTAACAGACTTTCACACAAGTTAAAATCACACTGAACACTTTGTCACAAGGCCTTCATCTCTGAAGTCACCTGTGCATCTGTGTAAAAAATCATTGCTCTGAAAATACTCAGAGGCAGTGATGTGAGAATTAAAGATTTTGAAGGTTCACACTTAAGAACAACTAGTAGATGAACAAAGGGTAAACAACAGAAGGAACCATGGATGTCCTTCAAATTAAATTTGTTCATTTTCACAAAGAACAATAACACATGGATATAAAGTATCTTACTCAATACCACACAGTAAGTTAGGAGCAGAGTTGAAATCATAAATTAGATACGGATCTGTTTAGGACAGGAACAAAATGTTAAAATTATTCTTATTCTCATGTAGGAAAATAGTATATTAATAAATTGAGATTTAATTTTTATTAAATTATAAATTCTGGATAGATAATTATATATATATATATATATAAAAGTAGTTACATATATATATATATAAAAAAGTAGTATATATATATATATATATATATATATATAAAAGTAGTTACATATGTAGTAGTTTTGGGAATAAATCTCTAACTCTTCTACTTCCTAGAAAGGGAAATTCAAAATAATGATAACACAGTAATAATCTTTTTAGCGTGAATGTTCTTTACTAATGATATTATATAGTAATATAGGATCAAAATACCCCATTTTGTAGGTGAAATGGCAAGTGATCTTTTTTGTTTCTGTGACTAAAATACCTGACAAGAAAAAATTTAGAGAATGAAATGTTTATTTGGGGTTCACAGTTTCAAAGATCTCAGTTGATGGATGGCAGACTCCATTGCTTTGGGCCCGTGCTAAGGTAGAACACCATAGTAGAAAGATGTGGAGAAGAAAAGCATTGCAGGACATGGAAGTGGGAAGCAGAGGGAGAGTGCTGCTTGACAAGGACAAAATATAAGCCCCCAAAACATGCCCACAAATATCTACCTCCTCCAGATTCACCCTATCTGCCTAGGGTACATACCTAGTTAATCCATTCAACCGGATTAATACACTGATTGGGTAAAACCTCCCATAATCCAATCATTTCACCTTTAAACTTTGTTGCTTTGTTTAAGATATGATCATTTGGGGAACACTCGTATCTAAACCATAACAACTACCAAAATCAAATAGCTACAATCAGAAGAACTGGAATTCTCACCCCCATTACATTATTTGAAAACAAGTACAATAGTATTCCCATTGTGCTTGCCTGTTCTCTATGAAAATTTTTGTTTTGCCAAAGCTACTTCTGATATTTCTTTATATGGAAGCATTTTAACATAGAAAATCAAAACAGGAGGGGAGAAGATGGCGGCGAGGGGAGTGCATTGCCCCCGTGTGCTGCTTCACTGTGTGGGAGTATGACAAGTCAGGACGGCTAAAGGCTATCTTGTTAGGAATTTCCAGCAATAGTGGGGTGCTCCGGAACCTGGAGGAAGGATTTCCATCGCACGAGGATCGGCTACGGGGACTCAAACGTGAGAGATTTGTCGCACGGAGGGTAACACTGCTTACTCAGCAAATCGCCCCGTGGCTAGAGTCTGCAGCGCGCGCTGGGAAACGAGGAGATAGCGACGCAGGGATACAGCGCTGCAGTTTCTGCCAGCCGTGCAAGCACCATACTCAGTGCTGAATTCTGGGTTCGAGACAGGGGAAGGAAGCGGTCCATTTGGTTCTCCGCACCGGTCAGACCACAGAGGAGGCCAGCAGCCACCATCTTGGAGAGCTGACGTCACCATCCCTGTTTTCGACTGACCGCAGCTCATTCAGCCATAGAACAGGTAATTTCAGGCTGCCATTCGATTGCGGCTTGCAGACAGATTACTCAGGCTCAGTGCCTGAGTGCTTCTTGGAGCCTGCTCTTATCACAGCATACACAGAGCACGGAGCGGCCGAGTTCCGGCTCCCGGAACTGCCCTGGCCCAGGGCTAAGGAGCCCGCAGAAACTGCTTCTCGGTCCGGGTCCTGCTGAGGGCCGGTCAGGACTCACGCGTTGCTTTGGTTACCAGACAAAGGGAACGAAATGCTGCCATTCGCATAGGATACCAACATGGCAGAGATCTGATGTCATCAGAAAGCGGCGGAGGAGAGAACTTCATCAATACCAGCGGCGACAGAAACAGTTGGTCTCCTGGTAGGGAGGGTGAGGCACAGACACCCGAGTCTCTCTCGATTTGTCCTCGAGCCAGAGGGGAGGAGCCGGGCTGCTGCCTGCGCCTGGAGCAGGCCCAGTGGCTCGCAGGCGTGGTGATCGTGTGACCCCAATTGGAGATGGGGCGGAGCGGAGCCGCCACCCGCGCCCGCAAGTTGGGCAGACCCGCGACGCAGTGGTACACGGGAGTGGTAGGAGGGGCAGGGCAGAGCGCCGCCCGCGCCTGCAAGATAAGCAGACCTGCGACAGACTGGCGGGTCAGGCCCAGAGGCCTGCCAGCGTGGTACACACGTCACCCTAACTGGAATAGGGGCAGAGCAGAGCCTTCGCCCGTGCCCGGATAAGGCCCCACCGGTGTGGTGGTCACGTGACCCCAATTGGAGTGGGGGCCTAGCGGAACCACCACCCGTGCCCGCAGGGTGAGCAGACCTGCGACCAACCTGCAGATCAGGCCCAGCGGTCCGCAGGCGTGGTAGGAGGGGCAGGGCAGAGCCGCCGCCCGCGCCTGCAAGGTAGGCAGACCTGCAACAGACCGGCGGATCAGGCCCAGGAGCCTGCCGGCGTGGTACACACGTCACCCCAATTGGAGTAGGGGCAGAGCAGAGTTGCCGCCCAGGCTAGGAACAGGCCCAGTGACCTGCCGGCGTGGTAGTCACGACACCCCAATTGGAGTAAGGAGAGAGCAGAGCCTCCGCCCGCGCCTGCAAGGTAGGCAGACAGCAGCCCGACCCTGCAAGGGAGACTTTTCAACTATACAAGAGCAATATAAATATATAGGGGAAAAAAACATTTCAAAAACACAACAGTTTCACCAAGCAGAAAGAAATGCAAGCAGTATGAAAAGACAAGGAAAGAAAGGACCACAAGCAATGCAGGTCAACTCAACTTTAGAAGAGGAGCAGCAAATGGAATGTCAGCTAAAGAATTCAGGATATACATGCTTCAGATGATCTGGAGTATCAAGGAAGACATTAGACAGCAAAATCAGACAATGAAAGATCACTTCGACAATGAATTACACAAACAAATCCAGGAAGCAAAGGATCAACTATACAGGGAGATAGAGGTTATAAAAAACAAACAAACAGAAATCCTAGAAATGCAGGAAACAATAAACCAACTTAAATACTCAATGGAGAATACTACCAGCAGAGTAGAACACTTAGAAGATAGAACATCAGACAATGAAGACAAAGTATTTCAACTTGAAAAGAACATAGACAGCTCAGCAAGACTGTTAAGAAACCATGAGCAGAACATCCAAGAAATATGGGATAACATTAAGAGACCAAACTTAAGAGTCATTGGGATACAGGAAGGTACAGAACTCCAAACCAAAGGAATGAGCAATCTATTCAATGAAATAATACGAGAAAACTTCCCAGACTTGAAGAATGAGACAGAATCCCAAATCCTAGAAGCCTATAGGACGCCGAATGTGCAAAATCATAAGAGATCCACACCTAGACACATTATAATGAAGATGCCCAACATACAGAATAAGGAGAGAATTTTAAAAGCTACAAGAGAAAGGAAGCAGATTACATTTAGGGGTAAGCCAATCAGGATAAGAGCTGATCTTTCAACACAGACTCTGAAAGCTAGAAGATCCTGGAATAACATATTTCAAACACTGAAAGAAAATGGGTTCCAACCAAGAATTGTGTATCCAGCAAAATTAAGCTTCAGGATGGAAGATGAAATTAAAACCTTCCACGATAAACAAAAGTTTAAAGAATTTGCAGCTAGAAAACCATCTCTTCAAAACATCCTTGGCAAAACATTACAGGAAGAGGAAATGGAAAATAACAATGAAAACCAACAGTGGTAGGTAGGACAGTAAAGGGGGGGGGAATAATCAAAGAGGAAAACAAACCATGTTTAGTAACAGAAATAAACAAATATGGCTGGAAGAACAACCCATATCTCAATAATAACCCTAAATGTTAATGGCTTAAACTCACCAATTAAGAGACACAGGCTAGTAGAATGGATCACAAAACAAGACCCAACAATATGCTGCCTACAGGAGATGCATTTGATAGGAAAAGGCATACATAGGCTGAAGGTGAAAGGTTGGGAAAAATCATATCACTCATATGGACTTCGGAAACAAGCAGGAGTGTCCATACTCATATCAAATAAAATAGATTTCAAGCCAAAGTTAATCAAAAGGGATAAAGAGGGACACTACATACTGCTCAAGGGAACCATACACCAACAAGACATAACAATCATAAATATATATGCCCCAAACAATGGTGCAGCTATGTTCATCAAACAAACTCTTCTCAAGTTCAAGAGTCTAATAGACCACCATACAATAATCATGGGAGACTTCAACACACCTCTCTCTCCACTGGACAGATCTTCCAAACAAAAGTTGAATAAGGAAACGATAGAACTCAATAACACAATTAATAACCTAGACTTAATTGACATATATAGAATATACCACCCAACATCAAGCAGTTACACTTTTTTCTCAGCAGCACATGGATCCTTCTCAAAAATAGATCATATATTATGTCACAGGGCAACTCTTAGACAATATAAAGGAGTAGAGATAATATCATGCATCTTATCTGATCATAATGGAATGAAACTGAAAATCAACGATAAAAGAAGGAAGGAAAAAGCATACATCACTTGGAGAATGAACAATAGGTTACTGAATGATCAATGGGTTATAGAAGACATCTAGGAGGAAATTAAAAAATTCTTAGAGATTAATGAAAACACAGACACAACATATCGGAATCTATGGGACACATTGAAAGCAATTCTAAGAGGAAAATTCATTGCTTGGAGTTCATTCCTTAAAAAAAGAAAAAACCAACAAATAAATGATCTCATACTTCATATCAAAATCCTAGAAAAAGAAGAGCAAAACAACAGCAAAAGAAGTAGAAGGCAAGAAATAATTAAAATCAGAGCTGAAATTAATGAAATCGAAACAAAAGAAACAATTGAAAAAATTGACAAAACTAAAAGTTGGTTCTTTGAAAAAATAAACAAAATCGACAGACCCTTAGCCATGCTAGCGAAGAGAAGAAGAGAGAGAACTCAAATTACTAGCATACGGGATGAAAAAGGCAATATCACAACAGACACTTCAGAAATACAGAAGATAATCAAAAATTATTTTGAATCCTTATACTCCAATAAATTAGAAGATAGTGAAGGCATAGATAAATTTCTTAAGTCATATGATCTGCCCAGATTGAGTCAGGAGGATATAGACAACCTAAACAGACCAATATCAATTGAGGAAATAGAAGAAACCATCAAAAGACTACCAACTAAGAAAAGCCCAGGACCGGATGGGTATACAGCAGAGTTTTACAAAACCTTTAAAGAGGAACTAATTCCAATACTTTTCAAGCTACTTCAGGAAATAGAAAAAGAGGGAGAACTTCCAAATTCATTCTATGAGGCCAACATCACCCTGATACCTAAACCAGACAAAGACACTTCAAAGAAAGAAAACTACAGACCAATATCTCTAATGAACCTAGATGCAAAAATCCTCAATAAAATTCTGGCGAATCGGATACAAAAACATATAAAAAAAATTGTGCACCATGATCAAGTAGGATTCATCCCTGGGATGCAAGGCTGGTTCAATATACGGAAATCAATAAATGTTATTCACCACATCAATAGACTTAAAAATAAGAACCATATGATCATCTCGATAGATGCGGAAAAAGCATTCGACAAAGTACAGCATCCCTTTATGTTCAAAACTCTAGAAAAACTAGGGATAACAGGAACATACCTCAATATTGTAAAAGCAACTTATGCTAAGCCTCAGGCTAGCCTCATTTTGAATGGAGAAAAATTGAAGGCATTCCCTCTAAAATCTGGAACAAGACAGGGATGCCCTCTCTCTCCACTTCTGTTCAACATAGTTCTCGAAACACTGGCCAGAGCAATTAGACAGACGAAAGAAATTAAACCATAAAAATAGGAAAAGAAGAACTTAAATTATCACTATTTGCAGGTGACATGATTCTATACCTAGCAGACCCAAAAGGGTCTACAAAGAAACTATTAGAGCTAATAAATGAATTCAGCAAAGTGGCAGGATATAAAATCAACACGCATAAATCAAAGGCATTCCTGTATATCAGCAACAAATCCTCTGAAATGGAAATGAGGACAACCACTCCATTTACAATATCTTCAAAAAAAAATAAAATACTTGGGAATCAACCTAACAAAAGAGGTGAAAGACTTATACAATGAAAACTACAGAACCCTAAAGAGAGAAATAGAAGAAGATCTTAGAAGATGGAAAAATATACCCTGTTCATGGATAGGCAGAACTAACATCATCAAAATGGCGATATTACCAAAAGTTCTCTATAGGTTTAATGCAATGCCAATCAAAATCCCAACAGCATTTCTTGTAGAAATAGAGAAAGCAATCATGAAATTCATATGGAAAAATAAACGACCCAGAATAGCAAAAACAATGCTAAGCAGGAAGTGTGAATCAGGCGGTATAGCGAAACCAGACTTCAAACTATACTACAGAGCAATAGTAACAAAAACAGCATGGTACTGGTACCAAAACAGGCGGGTGGACCAATGGTACAGAATAGAGGACAATCCACAAAACTACAACTATCTTATATTTGATAAAGGGGCTAAAAGCATGCAATGGAGGAAGGATAGCATCTTCAACAAATGGTGCTGGGAAAACTGGAAATCCATATGCAACAAAATGAAACTGAATCCCTTTCTCTCGCCATGCACAAAAGTTAATTCAAAATGGATCAAGGAGCTTGATATCAAATCAGAGACATGCCGTCTGATAGAAGAAAAAGTTGGCTCCGATCTACATTCGGTGGGGTCGGGCTCCAAATTCCTCAATAGGACACCCATAGCACAAAAGTTAATAACAAGAATCAACAAATGGGACTTACTTAAACTAAAAAGTTTTTTCTCAGCAAGAGAAATAATAAGAGAGGTAAATAGGGAGCCTACATCCTGGGAACAAATCTTTACTCCTCACACTTCAGATAGAGCCCTAATATCCAGAGTATACAAAGAACTCAAAAAATTAGACAATAAGAAAACAAACAACCCAATCAACAAATGGGCCAAGGACTTGAACAGACACTTCTCAGAGGAGGACATACAGTCAATCAACAAGTACATGAAAAAATGCTCACCATCTCTAGCTGTCAGAGAAATGCAAATCAAAACCACCCTAAGATACCATCTCACTCCAGTAAGATTGGCAGCCATTATGAAGTCAAACAACAACAAGTGCTGGCGAGGATGTGGGGAAAAGCGTACACTTGTACATTGCTGGTGGGACTGCAAATTGATGCAGCCAATTTGGAAAGCAGTATGGAGATTTCTTGTAAAGCTGGGAATGGAGCCACCATTTGACCCAGCTATTCCCCTTCTCGGTCTATTCCCTAAAGACCTAAAAAGAGCATGCTACAGGGACACTGCTACATCGATGTTCATAGCAGCACAATTCACAATAGCAAGACTGTGGAACCAACCTAGATGCCCTTCAATAGATGAATGGATAAAAAAAATGTGGCATTTATACACAATGGAGTATTACTCTGCATTAAAAAATGACAAAATCATAGAATTTACAGAGAAATGGATGGCATTAGAGCAGATTATGCTAAGTGAAGCTAGCCAATCCCTAAAAGACAAATGCCAAATGTCTTCTTTGATATAAGGAGAGTAACTAAGAACAGAGTAGGGTCGAAGAGCATGAGAAGAAGATTAACATTAAACAGGGATGAGAGGTGGGAGGGAAAGGGAGAGAGAAGGGGAATTGCATGGAAATGGAAAGAGACCCTCAGAGTTATACAAAAGTACATACAAGAGGAAGTGAGGGGAAAGGGAAAAATAATACAAGGGGGACAAATGAATGTCAGTAGAGGGGGCAGAGAGAGAAGAGGGGAGGGGAGGGGAGGGGAGGGGGGATAGTAGAGGATAGGAAAGGCAGCAGAACACAACAGACACTAGTATGGCTATATGTAATTCAATGGATGTGTAACTGATGTGATTCTGCAATCTGTATATGGGGTAAAAATGGGAGCTCATAACCCACTTGAATCAAAGTGTGAAATATGATATATTAAGAACTATGTAATGTTTTGAACAACCAACAATAAAAAATTTAAAAAAAAAGAGGAAGTGAGGGGAAAGGGAAAAATAATACAAGGGGGAGAAATGAATGACAGTAGAGGGGGTAGAGAGAGAAGAGGGGAGGGGAGGGGAGGGGGGATAGTAGAGGATAGGAAAGGCAGCAGAACACAACAGACACTAGTATGGCAATATGTAAATCAATGGATGTGTAACTGATGTAATTCTGCAATCTGTTTATGGGGTAAAAATGGGAGTTCATAACCCACTTGAATCAAAGTGTGAAATATGATATATCAAGAAATTTTTAATGTTTTGAACAACCAACAATAAAAAATTTTTAAAAAAAAGAAAATCAAAACAAAAACCTTATATCTATGGATCCATTTGTCCTCAGTTCTTCACTTACCCTAAACCAAGATACTGGGACAATAAGTCTCAAGGATCTGGTCTTGAGCAGTGTTCAGTAAATATCTTTTGGGTAGGGGCAAAGAACAAATGCAAGTTGTTCAGTTGAATTTCTACACATGGGAAACCTCTGCAAAACAAATTTTTTCATTTCCCTTTAAATTTGAGAGTGCAAATAAGAAGTTCTGCACAGACACCTAGTTCCACTGTGGAGTTTTCTGAGGCACTGCAAATCAACACACAATAGCAAGTTGTGTATGTACAAAGCAATTACAGATGTTGAGTAAAAAGCACATTGATTTCATGAAATGGGCATTTCTTTCATTAAGACTACATGCTACAAATCCAGTTGCACAGTTATAGGAAAAAATATGGGTTAGAAAATTAAAACAAAATAAAATATACAAATGGTGCTTTGTACAAATATACAAGGGTAGGAGAGCATCATGCCCTTGTGTCATAATACACTGACATTCTTATAAACCAAAATAATAGTTTGAGAGTTGACTCAGTCCACCATTACATTTAGGAGACTCTGGGAATTCACACTTGAGTAGTGAGAGAAGATGGTTGGTATGTAGATCTGCTAAGTTGGAAATAGCTTTTGGAAAGCCAGCTCTGGCCCTCCCACAGTGAGAAGTTTCTGACATATCTGAACAGCGTACTGGCAGCCATTGCTTTACACATATCAGCACATTTTTTAGCAAACTGCCTCTATGATACTTTCACAG
Organism: Marmota monax; assembly: GCF_021218885.2. NCBI lineage: Eukaryota > Metazoa > Chordata > Mammalia > Rodentia > Sciuridae > Marmota > Marmota monax. The sequence continues at coordinate 3,702,807 of NW_026695212.1, forward strand.
AAGAGGAGCAGATGGGTGTCATTGATACCTATAGGAACAGAGCACTTGTGTGACCTCTGCTGGGTCCGAGCCAGGGAGAAAGGCTCAGAGGTGAGGTGACACAGCCTGTTCAATGCACTTACAAGCTAGTATACCACCCTGCAGCTCTCTCTCTTGCTGTGTTCACCTGGAAGCCACATGTGGTGCCACAGATCAAAGTGCCTGGGTCATGGAATTACCACCTAGAGGACAGACACCCTGGAGTCTCATATACCTGTACTGGAATTGGTGAAACAAAAAAGCTTATTTGGAGTTATGCCCTATGTTCTTTGCCATGTGAAGGGTAGTCATTTCCATTTTGTAGATAAGGAAAGTAATTGAAGGTCATAAAGTAGAGGTATTTATCCAACCAGTAGAGTGATAATTTCACATATCCAACAGTGCTATGGCTTGAAGTTATTCTAACTACTGATTTGTGCCTGTAATAATTTGATCTTTATTCATTTGAAGAAATTGCTAGACCTGCTGCCTTAGAAAATTGTAAAACTGTGTGAAAATTAACTCATGGTACATAAATTAGCTATTATGTTAATTTATTTTTCTCATTGAAAATGTTGAACATTTTGTCTAGATCCAATAACTGGCTCTATCCAACTTCAAGAGAACCAGAAATGTAGGGGAGCAGAAGGATACACATGAGCAGTAAATGTCTTCCCTACAGAGAATGATACAGAATTGCTAGGAACTGGCTAATGATAATGACCTATATTAGTGCATATTCACTAGTATAAAACTGTAGTGTCCAACCTATCATCATGATTAGTGTCTCTATTTTCACACTGTGATCTGGGGGCAAGAACAATAAAATTTTAAAAGCTTAAGCACCTATTTATAATTGATCTGACCTCTAACAACGAATGAAGCAGTCTGTCACGGAGCTGTAATATTTTATGTCCACAGAGGCCCCAAAGTATATTGCAATCTATATAAAACTACACTCTATTGAGTAGGGTATTTTTAGCACAGTTCTCAAAGCCTCACTGAGCTGGAAGAATCTGAGGCAGTAAAGTTAACCACTATCTTCATTTCGTCCATTAAGATCAACTGGACCCTCAAAAAGTGACACCAGTTATCAGATGTGAAAGCAAATTTCCACCAGCCACTCAAATGTGTCCTGAAGAAAGAATATTAACTGACAGCCTTGGCATTTAGAGCTAGTTAAACACATACAGTATGCAGTTAGGTTAACTGACCAAACGACTTACATTGTAATAGTATAAAAGGTAAAAAAAATCTCTGTTTCTAAAGACTCTAAAAATAAAGAATTCTCTAATACACAGCTCAAACCTCTCCAAGTAGATATACTCCTTCTGGATTTTAAAGTCAGAATTAGATAATTCTGTGCATGTGTCTCAAAAGTGCACACAGATGTGTGTGGTGTGTATCAACACATGGACTCATCATGGCATGGTAGAATGAAGTACTATGTCAAAATGTTCAGTTTCCTGTCATAGGACTACAGAGCTGGATCCTTGGCCATGTGACCTTGCCATGCCTCTCCATGGAATAGGTAGAGTACATATTCCTGCCTCACTGAGTTGGCCAGGGACTCTGGCATGAGTGACAGACAGTGGTGAGGTGAGATCTTAAGAGGCAGCACACGCCTCCTTCTACTCAGTCCTCGTGCTCCTCTGCCATCTGCCAGTGAAGGAACGTGAACGGGGTGGCTGCCACCTCAGAATGAAAGACACGTGAAGCAGAGCTGAAACCAGATGGCATCTGAAACAAAGCTAATCTGGCCATCCCATAGACCCTGAGATGAGGAAACAAGCAAAGGTTATTTTAAGTACTATACTGAGGTTTTAGGGTTATCTGTTATAGAGCGTAATAAAGAGCAAGCCTCACTTGTAAAAAAAACAAGTGGGGGGATGGGGCGGGGTGCACAGAATCTCTTTTTAAAATGTATTTCCAGGGCTGGGGATGTGGCTCAAGCAGTAGCGCGCTTGCCTGGCATGCATGTGGCCCGGATTTGATCCTCAGCACCACAACAAAGATATTGTGTCTGCCAAAAACTAAAAATAAATAAATAAATATTAAAAAAATCTCTCTCTCTCTCTCTTTAAAAAAACGTATTTCCAAAGCTACTACAAATTCTGCATTCTTTAAAAACCTAGCCTCTTGAAAGCAGGTAGAAAAAGAATAGAAATACCAACAAAATTAAGGAGGATAGACATATGAGTATTTGTGAGATAAACAAAATAGATGGAATGGGTTTGGTAATATGCATATAAATTCTAAGTAGCTACTGATATTCTTAAAGAAGATTGCAAAAATTCTATGTAAAAAGGGTTTAACTTTCCTAAGAGCATAAACAAGAAAGAACCTCACTTTTCTTTGATAAGACTGTCCTTGATGATGCTACATCTTGACTTTAAGATGATTCCTCTAATTCAGAAAGACTAATACTGTTGGATATTGATATGAGTTTACTGAAGAAACTAGACACTCAAAAGAGAAAAACACTACAATAGACATACTTCCCAGATAAAAGAACCACCTCGAGGGCTAATATTTGCAAAAGTGAAATGAGGAAAAACAATTTGGATTTTAAAAATTTGGGTTCATAGTCTACCATCTATAAAAATTCCCATGTTACCTTTTTAAGATTGGGTTTCAACTATGAGCAACAAATAATTCAAACAAGAGTGGCTTAAACACTACAGGATTTCTTCTTTCTCATAAAAGAGTCTAGAGGCAATAAATGTGGGGCTGGAGGGTCCATCAGAGGCCCAGGACTCTGGCTTGTTGCTTCACAATGCTCAGCACATGGTTCCTTCTCCTCCTTAAGCTCTACAATGTTCTCCCAGAATCCAGCCACCAGAATAGAGGAAAAGATAACCAGGATCACCTTCTTTGTATGGGCACTTTCCAGACATTCCACAAAATAGCCCATGTCACATCAGTCAAAACTTAGATCCACTGGTAGCTTTAAAGTCACATGGAAAGATGGAAGGGTAGGGAAGAGAAGGGTAGGGGAGGGTAGGGGAGGGTAGGGGGACAGGAAGGAAGGAAGGAAGGAAGGAAGGAAGGAAGGAAGGAAGGAAAGGAAAGGAAAGGAAGACCAACTAGTGGTTCTTTTATTAAAGAAGGGAAAAATGGGTATTGGGGACCAGTAGCCTCTGCCTCAATTCTTATTGTTTTGAGACTGCAACATACAGGTAAGAAACAACCCTGCCCCAAATCACTATGGCAAGTGAGACATGAACTTTACAGAAATAAAACAATAGCATTTCATTTTGAGACCTAAACAAAACATTAATAGCATTAACCCACAAAATGCCAGCATATATAAAACACTAAGGCAACATCTGTAAGCCCCTCCCTTCCCTCCTTCCTTCCTTCCTTTCTTCATTCGTGCTCATAAAATGCTAAGTCCAAGTTATTGCTACCATTATCCAAAACAACTCAGTGGTCAATTAAAAATGATTTGTGGGTTAATTAGGTTTTCTTCATACAAAAACATGGTAATCTTGATTGCTAGTACCAATGGTCTAAATTTGATGCAGAGAGGCACATGTTATCTTTTGCCCTGTCATATTTAACTTTATCTAAGTATATTAAGAAAAATCATATTGATATTAATCTTTCACTACATATGAAATATTTTGAATATACATAATAATGTAGATTATTGGAAGTTTTTCCCAATAAAAGTATATGCCTTTTTCATAGTGAAAATATGAAGACAGTGAGCAAAAAGTGAATACTTTCTATATGCCTTGCACAATGCTATGCACTTAAAGTTACTTATTTAACTAACTCCTTTTTCAAAACTAAATCTAAAAAGAAGCTCAATTATATTTTCCAATTTATAAAATAGAAACTTGAAATGGGTAATTTTCACACAATTGAAAGGTGGTCATGACAGAAAGTGAGCCAGGATACAAGTTTAAACCTCACTGATTATAAGACTCAAGAATTAATCCCTGCTTTAGTACACATGTCTTAAGGAAAACATTTTGGAGATAACTAGATACACACGTTCCCTTATTTTTATACTTCTTCTCTATCTTATCAATATCTTTTAATCCTAATTAAAAGCATATTCAGAAAACTCTCCTCTATTAATCACATTTAGTATAAAGCAGACTCATATGTCATAATCACTGGATAGTTGTGGAATGACTGGATGAACTACGAAATTATTATACTTTTAGTAATTTAATTTTAATCAACTTTCTAATACATTCATCCTGTACAAATGATTTTTATCTTATACATACAAATACTTCCTAACATCATATACACTTTTACCACTCAGAATTTCTACTATAAAACATCCATCACTGAAGGCTAGTAGTGCTTTTAAATAAAGAAATGCTTGCAAATATTTGGATTTGTGTGTATGCAGTTTACTGAAACATTCTAGGAACAAAAATAATGACTGCAAAATGCATTATTATTTAAGATCAAATTACAAGTTCTGTTACAAACTTAATGATCAATAGCCATCTCCTGAGTTTACAAGTCATAATTATCTATCCAAAAGAGCTTGAATTTAAAAAATATGTCAATTACACACTCATTTTTTTTCAAAGTAGGTCACACAAAGAAGACACAAGTTGTTAACCTATAATATTCTTTTTCTTAACCCAGAGCCTAACTGGAACACTAACCCAAGAATGCAAGTACAGTCATCTACAAAGAAGAGATGTGTCTCATATGTGCTATTTCCTGTGCCAGTAATGCAGGGCAAGGTGCCAGAAGACAGCATTGAGTTGGGCTGAGATGCAGGGATAGAGGCCACTTCTCTCTCTCTCTCTCTTTACCCCCTCCTCACCACCTACCTCCTCTTCTCCTACCTTTGATTGCCCTGCCTGTCACTGAGAAGTTAATGGCATTATTTCAAAATAGAATATTCTGTAATCTTGGAAAGAAAAGATGCTTAGCAAGTGTCAAAAGCATGATTATTAACATAAAAATTAAAATCATTTATATCTTTGTTGGTTGAGTAACAGAGGGAGATTGAGAGACTCCTCTCCCAGCTCTGGAGCCACGTGGAGCCCAGGGCTCTCCTAGACATGTGCTTCTTCTTGGGGGGCTCTCATTAGGTATTTTCTCTACTGTTGGATTTCATTATTTTAAGGAGAACCGTTGGATAACTAAAGAAGAAAATAATCCGTTTCATAGATTAAAACAAAACAGAATGAAGTAGAAAAAGAAACAAGGTCTTTGTTATAATCACCTTTAAAAAGATTAAAATTGAGAAACACTTTTGGACTATCATTAAACTGGTATTCTAACACATTGGACTCAAAAGTGATACTAAATTATTCATGTCACATAAGTGATTTTTGCCATTTGGCATTCACATGTCTTACATTTACTCTTAAGGACTGTGGGATGAAGGTGCGAGAACTGCATAAGATCACTTGTGCACTGTTGTGGGTAGGAGCATGCCCTGATAAGGAATGTCTTGTCCAATTAGACCAGTTTATGGTGATTTACAAAATATCTGCTTGTTTAGTCATTGGAATTACAAATAAATATGGAAAATGAGTACTAGCTATCGAAACTCCATTTGCAAGAACACACCTTGATGGAGCACTATTTGGAGTCAAGTACAAAGGTAGGCAAGAAAAGAAACAGATCATAACAGATACATTCTAAAACCATGAGGGGTTGCACAACAATCATGTGGTAGTCAGCTTTTTGTCACTGTGGCCAAAATACCTCACAAGTACACATTAGAGGAAGAAGTTTATTTTGGCTCATGGTTTCAGAGGTTCAGCCCATAGTCGGCCAACCATGTTGCTCTAGGCCTGAGGTGAGGCAGAAAAACATGGCAAAAGGGTGTGGCAGAGGAAAGCTGTTCACCTCCTGACAGCCAGGAAGCAGAGACAAAGCTCTATTTACCAGGGACAAAATATTAACCCAAAAGGCATACCCCCAGTGAACTAATTCCTCCAGCCACACATAACCCACCTACAGTTACCACTCAATTCATTCAAGTGGATTAATGCACCAGTTAGGTCCTACCTCCCACAATCTAATCAATTCACCTCTGACCATTTTTGCATTGTCTTTCATAGAAGCTTTTGGGGTACTCATGATATCAATGCATAATAGGAAGACAGTTATGGTTCTGAACTGTACATGGAAAATGGTTAAAATGAAAAGTTTCAGGATATATACATTTTACCATAATAAAAAAAATCATGAAAGAATTCTTCATACTGAGTGGATTAAGTGGTCTGTGGTGGCCTAGTAATAAAGGCATCATTGATTTTGTTTAGTACACATGATGTGTCAAGGACCTGACTCTTAATATTTCAAGTACATCTGTACCAGATTGTAGGTTTGTAAGAAATCTGCTTTAATTCAAAAAATTGAGAAATATGTCGATAAGAAACATTCCTTATAGCTGGTATCCAAAGCACCATAATCAAATGGCCCAATATCAAATAAGTTAATACATTAAAGTCACATGAAAATGATACTTTCTAATGGTATATTTGATGATTCAGAAGAGTCCTTAAAAAATTGTGCTGGAGGGCTGGGTATGTGGCTCAAGAGGTAGTGCGCTCGCTGGCATGTTTGATCCTCAGCACCACATAAAAGTAAAATAAAGATGTTGTGTCCACCAAAAACTGAAAAATAAATATTAAAAAAAAGAATTGTGCTGGGCCTAGATCCTATCGTGATGAAGAGTAAATCTGCTCCCAACAAGAAAAAAATTACAACTTTCTGATTACTTAAATACTGAATAAATAAGCACAGTCCTTCCTTGGTATCCATGAAGGTTGGTTCCAGGATCTTCATAAGACACCCAAATCTTCAGATGCTTCAGTCCCTTATATAAAATGGCATAGTATTTTCCTATAACCGACATAGTCATTCCATATACTTTAAACCATCTCTAGCTTACTTAATAATACTTAATAAAATGCAAATGCTATGTAAATGGTTGTTTAGAGAATAATGACAAGAAAAAAGTCTGTATATACTCGGTAGAGATGCAGGTTTTTTTCATCAAATAGTTTTAATCCATGTTGGTGGACTCCACAGAAGTGAAACCCACAGGTAAGGAGGTACAACTATATTTATGGTAAAAAGTAATACAATATGGAGAAAACATAAATCTACCATTTATAGTTTTTTTTTTTAAATTTTCATTTGTGGCAAAGACTGGTAATAGACAAACCAATGTCCCTTCTCTCCTTCTTCCTTAATGTGGAACACTGATATTTTAGAGAAATAGCAATATCCTCAGTGGATAAACTATATATTTCTAAATGATTTAACTACATATTTCTATGTGACTAAATTCTGGCTAACAAGATGAAAGTGAACATTTTGGGATGGATTTCTGGGAAAGCTCCTTAAAACAGAGGGCTGACTTAGCTAGGATGTAACTCTTCCTCTTACCTTCTTCTTCCCTTGGGACCTAGATGAGGTAGCTGTAGCTCTGCAGCTCTGTTGGGGGCCCAGGTAATAACCACATGTTAAGAACATCCAACAGGAAAAATGGAAGGCTTCTGGTCCTAACAGAGAATGTAGCATCACCATATATAGACCACGAGTCTCTAAATTTTTCATCACAGGAGAAAAAGAGTCCACTAATTTTTTAAAAGCCTCTCTGTCTTTGGGTCTTTATAACTAGCAGTTGCATACAATTACTAACCCATCCATCAGGGAGAATAGGAGTAAAATGGGTATGCCATCCCACTGAAATGAGAATCCTCTTCAAATTTTAACTAAAATGCCTTGTAGGATTTTAACCTCATTGTACAACACATGAAAGTTTCATTCCAAGCGATATCAAAGGAGAAAAAGTAGCTCCTCTTATGACATTTCAGAGGTAAATCTGCTGAAGGCCATAGAACCATCACCACAGGGTATCATTCTAAACACAGATGCTTATTGCTTTCTGCCAGGAGAGAGCTGGTTTTCTACATAAGCTGCAACTAGGATAGGCACAAAGGAAACGTGTGGCCCACACAGCAAGAGCAGCAGGAATCAAAGTTGCTTGCTTTGTAAATCCTGAGATCTGAATGGTGTATATGCTAGGCTCTCAGAGGTCTAGCACAATAAAATTCCTATTTTAATTACAGCAGCATACTTAAAGTGCTATCATTAAGGTTATGTCAGCAATTACTTTTTTACAACCTTATTTTCCAGAGAATAATAAAAATACATTTGGGACTGATACCTTGGGCTGAAAGTTGGCATTCAGCTCTCCACCTACATGCTTTTCTTTGCTTCTGACAAATTGGGAGAATGCCTGCAACGTGCTTCCTTGAAATTGTAAAAGAGAAAATTCTCAACAAAGAGACCTCCAAATTGCTTTGCCTTTGACTGTCTGAAATTCAGGTCTGTGAACTGTCAGGGTGATCACCGCTGTCATGTTTCAGGATGAGAAATGTGGTCTCTACGGTAACAACAACTCAGCATGATTAGTGCTCAGAAATTAAAATCACCTCCTTGAACTGTACTCTAAAGATGGGAACCAGAGTCAAGGTGTCGAAGTATTCATTTTTTTTCAGCACACAGAGGATGACGCATACACCCCTAAAAGAAAGAACAGACTCTGAATGAATCTACATGAGAAGGTAACTCCTGAAATAGAACTTTCGATAGATGGAAGGGAATAAACACCCAAGTTTTATAAGTGGTAGAAGGTGAGTTATAAAACCATAGCAAAAAGGCAACATTAGAGGATTCGTCATTAGAAAGAAGTATCACTAGAAAAATTGATGTTTAAAGAGTGATAGTAAAACTGGTAGTATGATTCAACTTTAGTAAGAATGATAAATATAACTGATATAATAACTAAAATGTATTGAGCATAAACTGTGGGCAGGCCTTTAGATAGTATTCTTACATGAATGAATTCATTAACACCAATGACAATCCTATGAAGTAGGTAGTTTTCTTCTTCCCATTTCACAGATGTGGAAACTGGGGCAAGGGAAGGTTCCATTGTCCCCAGCACAGGGCTGGGAAGTAAGCAGGGAAACCTCCTTTATCCACCTCAATACTACGGAAAGGAGAATGCCTTTGGTCATGTGCAAGTCCTCTGAATAGAAAGCTTCCTTGTAACAGACTTGCATGGTTTTATGTAAGAAAAAAATAACCAGGTTTTAAGATACTCATGCAGAAAGTAAGAATAATATGCTTATAATGTTGAAATAAAGGATGAGAAGAATTTTCTTGGGCATAGAATAATGATTGAAAAGGAGAAAGAATTCGGGAGCAAAGAAAAGTTATAGGAACAAAGTCACTAAAAAAGACTGTGAAGTCAGTGACAAACACTCTCAGCGGCCCAGCGGCAGTGGCAGGGGAGCCTGGCAGGATAACAAGCCCACAGCCCAGACATCAATTTCTGACTTGCTCCGTATTGCCTGGAGTGATTCTAAGACTCCTTTATGACAAAAGTGAAAATCTGATCAAACTTGGTAGGAAGATAAAAAGTTTAAGTGGCAGCTGGAGGAAAAAAAAAAAAAAGGAATAGAGGTGACAAGAGAAGACAGAACTGGAGAACAAAGGTGCAGGAGGGGGAAAAGGAGGGTGTCGGGGGGAAAAAACCATCAAGAAGTTGTCTGAGAAAATAGGCCAAATAAGCAGGGCAATTGATCACAGGTGGCAGAACTTCCAGATACAAAAGCTGCCATTACTAAGACAGATCTTCCTAATCCAGTTTCCTATCATTTCCAGCATGAATCTGTCCCAGGGGGGATATGCAACTGCATGAGACTGGAGCCACAGGCTTCCCCACTCCACTCCGGCTGACTAGTAAGCAAAGATGGTCCTAGGGTGTTACACGGTTGAATAAGAGGAGGAATCAAGAGATGGAGATGTGACGGGTGCCACACCCAGGACAGAACAGAGAAGGTGAACATACACTCTGAGTATTTGAATTGATGCCTATCTACTGCTAAAAGGCCCTGGGGGTTGGGGAGGGGGAAGTGATGTGAAAATTTTAAAGAGATACTGGGACAGAGCTTTGCTAAGTAGATAAATTGGTGTCATAAAAGCAGAATGGAATTTGACAAGATCCATTATGACATTTTCCGGAAAAAGATGAAGTCTTCAAATTGAATATACATCAGTGTTCGCTTTGACATGAAGTGGCTTTTCGAACCTTTTCATTTATTTATTTATTTTGGAATTGTGTTAAGAAAACTAACATTCTGGAATTCAGCAGGCTAGGCAGAGTGACAATGATTCCTCAGGGATTTTCAGGTGCAGCTGCAAAGCGGCAGAGTTCGAAGAGTTAGCCAAGTTCATGAGTGCATCTGGGTGGGTTAAATAAAATATGGGGCTCAACAAGGGTCGGTTTCCTTCCCTTTAGTACAAGGAGGCTACTGTGTTATTACTCTAAGCTGCACAAGCTGCTTGTTAGCTTAGGTTGCAGTTCACGGTGACTGTCTGCCTTTTTTATTTCTAGTTTGGCAAATTGTCCTCTATTTCACCTCTGATGATTCCCAGGGTACCTTCTGTCTGTCTCTTTTACACAATCACCTCATAAAACTACCTCATTACTCCTTATCGCTCCAGCTTTTTTGAGCAAAATCTCTATCTTCCTCTTCTTCTTCTTTCAACTCACTTTCTCTTGGAGATTATTTTTTTTTAAAGTGAACAATATGGCTACATCTCTTTGCTCTATCTTGGACCTATTTAATTTTTCTTTTGTCCACTCTTTCCACAAATATTTAATCATCCTTTAACATGGGCCAGGGACCATAATGGGCATTCAGGATACCACAAGAAGCAAAACACACTGGTATCATGCCCTTATAATGTTGAGATTCTCATTGAAAAGGCAGACATTAAACAGGTGAATGTCTAATGCAGTTGTGCTAATGCACCAAAAAAGGAGATAGGCAGAATGCAAAGATAGCATTTAACAGTGGGAGCTAACCAGAGGAAAAAAATCAAGTAGGCCTTCGCTTAAGATGAAGGGAAAGGATTGGGGATTTATTTTCTGGTGTCCTGGTTAGAAGGCCCCAAGGCCAAGAGATAACAGGAGTTTGAGGGCTGGAAAGAAGTACAGAGAGGGGCTAAAAGGGAGCAGAGCGGGAGAAGAGCTGGTGAGGCCAGGTAGGGTCAGCACATAAGAGCCTAGTACGTGATGTTAAAGATTCATTGTTTTATCCCATGAGCAATGTGAAAGCCCTGGAGGATTTTAAGTAGGAAAGAGAGGCAAGGTCCATCGCACATTTTGATAACAGTCATTCCTATGACATGATGAAGATGGATCAGAAGGAGCAAGAGGAGACACGGGGTGAATAGTGAGGAGGTCACAGAGATAGTGCAGGGGAGAGGTGATGGGCACTTACAAAAGTGTGCTAGTAGTGAGAATGAACAGAAACAGTGCAAGAGATGGTAAGTGTGGAGAATAAAGATGACCAACAAATGTTCTTGATGCTTCTCCTATTGCAGTAACATGAAGGTGTAAACCTGTGACTGGCTGGAGGCCTCCTTGTCCATGTTGCTCCTCCCCTCGTGCTGGAAAATGCCCTACCCAACTCCTCCTTCACAGTACACGGTATTCTCCTGTACTTCACTTTGTTCAGACACTCTTCAGGAACTCAGATCCTGACCAGGAAACCTTGAGATATCTGCCCACAGATGGACATGTTCTTCTAGTGACCAAACACCAGCTCTACAGTTTACTTTGCTCAAAATAAAAGGATCACGTTATTGAGTCGAAATAACAGCAATTCCTGCTAATGAGAGAACTAAGGTTAGAAAGTAGACAATAACCATTATTACTGACATATACTGAGTTCTTGCAAATGCACCAGGTATTCTAGTTTTATGATCTAATTTAAATCTCATAGCACCCCTGTGAGGTGGGTCTTTTAATTTATCTCAGTTTTACAGATGAGGAGACTAATGCTTGGAAAGACAAAGTAACTCACACAAAAGCACAAACAGGGTAGGGTAGAGTCAGAATTTTCATGTCATAGGAATGACTGTTGTCAAAATGTGCAATGTAGCTCACTTATCTGTTTGCCAAGGTACTACACATCTGACAAGAAGCAACTTTATCTCCTATGAAGGAACCTGGCTCTAAGCCCCATATACCTGTTAGAAGTATTACTGAGAATTTCTGGTCTCTCAGTGACAGCCATATTTGTCAAACTGACTATGGGGATTATCAAAATTTCATTGCTTTTCTATCTTCATTCTCTTCCCCTAAGAAGAGGGGCATTCACTAGACCTTTACTCAATCCCCACTTTTCAGCCTGAAAATCCAGCCTCCTTTTAGGACTTAGGCAAGAGAGATTTAAGGAACAATACTGAGTCGGTACTGTTCTTTAAAGAAATGTCAGCAACAAGCTAGTCTTGCTGAGAAAGTGCATTGAGGTTCAGTTCTCAAAGTAGGCTTGTTGCTAAGAGCCTTGTCTTCCTCATATACAAATTCTAGTAAATGGGTGAGGAAGCTGAGCCTCTAGTTTAGAATGCCTAGAACTGTGACCCTACCTTTGCCTGGTATACCCAGAGCCCTGAGTCCTGCCATTTTTATTCAAGCTCTTCTGGCAGATGTCCCTACTGTGAACTGAGTAGATCTTCAAATATGGCCATGTCAAGAAGCACCATGACTGGTTATGCTCTGGCATTTGGATGCCCTATTACTATGCCATGAATATTGAATCCCAAATGACAAATAGGTCTCTTTGCCAAAATCATCCATCTTCTGTGCTGGCTAGAGCTCTTACCCCCACCTCTACCCTGTAATGGGAAAGGCCTAATCTCAGGTCATGCTTTCCTCAGCTGGTTCAGGCCATCTGAATTTATCTGGGTCATCCTCAGCCCTTTCAGCGCCTGTGTGGCATAGGTGATACACATATCAGTGTTAGCATCAATATGACATTCTCAAATTCAACAATGGTATGTTAGGACTATGGTCTCCAACTTCTTTCCCAGAAGCTGAAACATGCCCAGCAATAATTTCTGGCACCTGGCCCAGAGCATAGAAGGATCAAACCTTGAGTTCTAATGCCAATAGTGCTTTTAACTCATTAAAGATGGGGGAAAAATCACTTAGCCTTCTGTTGATTCATCCCATTAGAAGAATATAGGGCCAAACTATGGGGAGATAAATGAAGACTTGCTTTTAGAGTCACAGTTACAGTCAGAAAACCAGTTAATATTTATTGACGTTAACGTGCCAGACACTGTGCTATATGCCACAGACAATTATCTTATTTAATCTTCACAACAATCCAATGAGCAATTGTTATAATGGTCTAAATATTACATTCGGGAAAAATTAGGCTGGGAGAATTAAGAAACTTGCCCAAGATAAACAGAGCTAGCACATCATGGAACTCAGAGACAGCAAAGCCCTCTTTCTCTTCCCAGTGCAGAAGGTTCATATTTTCTCTCAAAATAGCCAGATGCATATGTATAGGGACACATATGTTTTAAATATATGCAAACTGAATTTTCAAAATTATAAATGCATTTAAAGAAAAAAAATGTTCAATTGGATCAAGGCTTCTTGAATCTATGAGGAAGGGGCTTGGTTATGAAGAATAATGCTTAGAAAAACTGCTGAGCTCTTTTGAACAATTGTTCAAAGTTTTTTTTTATTTTTCAAAGAAGATGCAACATTGACTCCTATTGATAAGAACAAAAGAAAAGTATTCTGAATTAATTTTCCTAGTTGTTTTTTATGTAGTATATCTATCAATAATAAAAATTTGATAAGAATTATTACTTAAAAAGTATTTTTAAAGCCTTTATTTCAGATGGCTGTCTCTAAGGCCTGCCTACAAAAATAATTTTGTAATTATGTGCACATTCTTTTTATTTATAGCTCTTATTTTAAAAAATAAAATTTCCCAAACAGATATAACAACTACCTAAAAAAGAAAATATTCAACAAAGAAGAGAAAAAGTCCAAAGAGATAGTTAAATCACCACACAAGGAAGTTAATTTGCCACAGAGGTAAAAGTTGAAATGCCACAGAGATCAAGATAGTTATATAAACATGGTACAGCGCTGAACCTGCACTGTTCAATGCAATTATAAGGTGAGCCTCACATATATTTTTAAATTTTCCATACTCACACTTAAAAAAGAAATCCAAGTGAAATTTTTAATAGCATATTTAAGCCAACGTAGAAAAAAGTTCCCATGTCAATATAAATATCTGAAAGTTTTTAATAAGATCTTTTATATTTTGGTGTAATATAATGACATAGTCACACATTCTTCTTATCCAAACAGTGCAAATGTATTTACCACTTCACTTCCAATTAACCTCTCTTCAAGAAGATCTTGGACATGCTAGGATCATTTTTACTGACTTTCTAATTACCTTCCTGTAAGAATACATTCTTCTTCCAGAGGTATTGGTGGTATGTCAGGATATTCTCTGGGCAGCACAGCACCATTGGCAACTTCATTACTGGCATTACTAATACCAGCAAACTATTTTTCTGTCAACGGATCACAATACTGAAGTGTAAAACAATATACCATTGTACCTTTTCTTCTCCACTTTATACAATATCTAAGCTATGTATTATTTTATTGTCATACTGCTGCCTTTGATTTATAAGGGGCTTCCAGTTTTTCAGAGATTTACTACTGAAAACTTCATAAAGAGCTTCCTCTATGAGAGGCCTGATCTCTCTGAAGTTAACCGTACTGTTCTATTTGCATTTTTACTGGAAGCTTCCTGATTACCTTATTTCTTACAAAGAAGTTGGGATATTTCTCACAAATAAACTACTAATAAAATTGTTTCTTTAGAAGAAAGAGAGGGAAAAGGAAGAGCAGAAAAGAGGTAGAGGAAGTCAGTCAGACAGTCAATCCAAAACAGGGTCGGGGCAGTGGGAAGGAGGAAGAGAGGGAACAGAACCATGTCTAAGTAAGAGCATGACCCTGGACAGAAATGTTTGCTTGTAACACCAAAGAACCAGTATGAAGCTGCCAGAGGTGCTGTGCTGCTCAGAGAACATCCTGACATACTACCAACATCTCTGGAAGAAGGACGTATTCTGACAGGAAGGTAATTAGTAAGTCAATTAAAAAAAAACAGCATTTCCAAGATTATCTTGAAGAAAGGTTAATTAGGAGCAAAGTGGTAAATACATTTGCACCGTTTGGACAAGAAGGATCTGTGGTCAGGTCTGGTGTATCACACTACACACATTTTATTCAGAAAAATGCCAAGATTGCATTGTAAAGTTGCTTCAAGTGAGAGATGGAATGGGAAAACAGAAAACAATAACATTTGAGGAAATGGCTGTTATTTCCCCAGATGATAATATGAAATTGAAGCTGAAAGAAGAAAAGGGCAAACGAAACATGATCAGACAATAACAAAGTAAAGAGAGAATGTCAGTCAAGTTTATTGCCTCTCTTTTGAAAATTAAAAATAGTACTTAATTCAAGGCAGTTAATGACTAGCAAAACTAACAGGAAAAATAGTCGATGTAATAATTACATTTATATTGAGAAAAGGGCAGTATATACCTCTGTCAGTAGAATAGCTAACATTTAGATGACACAAGTGACACAAGTTGTAATAAAGAACTTTTGAGTCTACCATAGTCCCAGCAGACTTTCCTGATTAGGCTAACCGTAGTTATCTACTACAGGCAAACAAGGTAGTCCTCAAAAATACACTCTAGCAATAACAGTATATATGAAACAGAGATGAATAAGAGAACCATTCTGAAGCTACAAAATAAGGACTTCATTTATTCACCTAATATATACTTCAGAGTATAGCATAATTTAACATGCAATAGGAAAATGACTTTTGGAGAACAGCCATAGCTGCAGGTTGCTAGTGGGCAATTCTACCCCCAAATAAGCTAGGATAGAAAAAATATAAATATATAACCACTGGGATAGTAGAAATCTCCTGTAAAATGAAAGGTTAAGAATAGATGGCAGCAGAAATCCTACCACTGTCTGAGCTGGTGGAGTGACAAGGGTACTTGATTATGAACCTCAAACAAGGTAGGACCATGAGAAGAACCCTACCAGAAGCCAAGGTATGACTGATCCAACTAAATCCAGAGAACAGGAACCAGGAACCTGGAAGAAGTCAAGATATTAGCCAATACAAAAAGTATATTTTCCATGAAGCAAGTTGGATAACGGATATCCATAATAATTTATTTATGGCCAGGCACTTGATCTTTACCAGAATCCTGTCCTGGAGTGTCTTGGATGTTGTACAAGCCCCCAAATAACCAAAGTATGGGAAAACAAGTAGCAGAAGAAAATCTTATGCAATAAAACCAGAGAAAATTAATGGCGAGTAAATTAGTATGCCAATCAATCAGTCTCCCATTCAAAATTACCAGTTCCCAAGTGATTACCACAAGGGCTACCACTGTGAAACAATAGAAATCTTTACAGAGGGCCTTTTCTCCAGCACATGTTGAAGTGGAAAAGTCAACCTGTTATTGACAGTAACTTCCTATCTTCAACTCAGAAACACAATGTTACAATTGTGCAGAAATCCTCACCTTACCTATGACAATAATGATTTGTTTTTTAGGTTCTTTAAGTGTTTTTCTTTTGCTTCCTCTGTCATAATTAAAATATTATCCTCATTCCATAGTCATGCTCTCTAGAGATCTACCTAGCCCTCATTCTTTCAGGTGGTGGCAGTGGAAAGTTACTAAAGAAAGCAGCAAATAAACACCAAATTAACCATTGCCTAAATCCTAACCCATTGATATTTCTTATTCTACCTTATTCCTCAAAATTACATTTATCAAGATGATCCTTTATTCCAAACAGGAGGAGAACAATTCCTATGAGGACCAGCAGGCTTCCCCTTCCCTTCATTCCTATTCAAGTCATTGCATTCTTTCGGTAATTCTTGGCCTATCATTTTGGGGACAGCTGCTTGAAGGGAAAAAAAATCAAGAAATGTGGTGCATGGCTATCTTTCTCACAAAGATTTTTAAAATATTTTTTTTACTGAGTTTCTGGCTCATCTTGATCTGAGATTCACTACCTCAATTTCTGTAGTCTTCTCTGTCTTTCTGGGTTTCAATCCTACTGTGCATTCTGTCCTCCAAGATTCTGAATGAAAGCTCCTGATTGTGAAGCAGTCTACACTTGATGGTTAACTTTTTGCAGATCTTAAGCTCCATATCAGCCAGGTCTGACCCCTCACCCTGTGTATCTCCAGTCTCTGTACATTAGCCTACCCACAGATGTTCAGTATCAGTACTTCATTCTGTACTTTCTGAAGGTTAATTGTTTGAGTAATTCATCCACCATAATTTAGTTTTATGCACAGATACCCCACACTATTATATTATAAACAATTCTATCAGTACTGCCAACGTTTACTAAATGCATTGTATTATTTGGCTGTTATACATCACCAGCAGGAAATTAATGAATTGGGCTTCCTGTTTGAACAGTCATTCTGGTCCTATAAAAAGCAAAAGTAGGAAGCATTACATTGTAGGGGCTACTTGAATGTCAGGGACAAAACATTTCATGCATCACCTGACAGCTGTAACAGAAAGGATCTCTCTATCACATGAGGTCCATAGACAGCCAGCAACATCAAAAGCGTAGTATATTGCTCCCAGGTGGCAAAGCTGCCAAATTACCTCTACAGGAAGTCTGACTATGACATACATAAAATAGTCAGTAAAAGGACTGCAGTTTTACAGAATCAGCATTCAGAACAGTCAGTAAAACTCTGCATAAATTATACAAATGACTTACAGATAATTCATATAGAAAACACCAAAGACCTCATTGGTTTGTTCAACACCATAGATGAATCAAAGCTGAAGAAAGACAAGTTGCAAGGGGTAAATGGTAAATTGGGAACTCAAACAGAGTAAATAATGAGGAAAAACAGAACAATTTATAAATATAGTCATTTGTTCAACATTTACACTGTGCCCAGTAGGTCCCAGTTATTGAACTAGCAGTTCTAGAAATAAAAAATGAAAAAGAAAATGTTTTTGTTCTGGAGCAGCTCACATTGCAATGAATCAGACAAATATACAAATCAGACAAATGCACTGTACAGGGGCAGAGAGACATGACCAGTTTCATGGAGCAAGTAGAAGTAACCTTTAAATGATATAAAAAGGAGTAAGATACCGTGAAGAGAGGGAGAGAGGAACAGACCTTTCAAAATATAAGAAAAGGTCAGAAACAGCCAACAAAAGAGGTAAAACTGATAAAGAGCTGTGAAAAGGATCACTTAGGAGCAGGACACAGAGCCATACCAGAGGCCAGAAAACCAAGAGTTGTTCAATGATCAGAGTGTGTCCTATACATGGGAAGTGGCACAGAAGGAGAGGGTCAGTGAAATGCAGGGCTCTATCACCCAACACCCAATTGGAGATAGGTAGCACCCTGCCCATGGAGTACACTACAAGCTTAAAATTCAAAAAGGAGGGCAGCTGATGTAGCTCAGATGCAGAGTGTTTGCCTGGCATGCGTGAGGCTCTGGGTTTCATTCCCAGTATCACTAAAAATAAGTAAATTAATAAATAAATAAAAAGTATATTTTCTTGAAGTTAGTTCTCAAATAAACGTGCTTAGAATGTTTTATAAAATAGGCATCATAAGAAGGACCAGAGCAGCCATAAGAAAAGATCAATTTTGCAGTGACAGGATTTGCTGGCTTTCATACCTACTGAATCCAAGAGAGGAGGGGAGGGGAAGAGAGGGGAGGGGAGGGGAGGGGAGGGGGAAGGAAAAAGGGAAAAAGAAGAGAAGAAGAAAAGAGATCAGAAACTTTGTTAGTTGAAACATAAAGCTGCGGAGGGTACTGAGAAGAACTTAGAAGAGAAGTGGAATGCTTCTCTTTATCCACCATAATTTAGTTTTATGCACAGATACCCCACATTATTATAAACAGTTCTATCAGTACTGCTAACGATCTACCTAGCCCTCATTCTTTCAGGTGGTGGCAGTGGAAAGTTACTAAAGAAAGCAGCAAATAAACACCAAATTAACCATCACCTAAATCCTATCCCAACAGTAAGAACTGTTGAAAGGAGATGACACCAGGACTCCAAGATGGTTATCAGCTATACTAGCAGAGAAGAAAAATCTCATGGATGCCAAATAGGGAGCTGCCAAGCTGGATATTGATGTGGAATTACCCCTAAAGGCGTTGTTGAAAGATCTCAAAGAGGTTACTACCAGTATTACAAAAAAATACAGCACTGTGAAGACAGGGAGCCTGCTGTGGTTCATAAGGCACTGACAGCTCATGTGCTTTCCACCTGCAGCCTTGCCTCCAAGGAACTCAAATGTGAGAAGTGACTTAAGTACCACAGAAAAGGACCTGAGTAGAGGTCCTCTACTCCAGTCCATAGCCCACACTCCTGGCTATGACGTCCTGGGCCCAACGCCCCTCCAGATGAACTCAATCATTGCTGAATCCTTGCATAGCCTGACAATAATACCCAATGCAAGGTGACTGATAAAAAAGAAAAAGAAAAAAAAAAGAAGTAAACGAAAATTTGGAGATGAAAGGACATTGAATTGTTCACTTACTCCAATAATGTGTTCACAGGCACATTGATATTTTATAGTCTTGCTACTCAAAATGTGGTTCTCAGGCCAGCATTACTAACATCCCCTGAAAGCTTGTTAGAAATGCAAAATCATAGTCTGCACCCCAGACCAGTAGAGTCAGATTTTGCAGTTCGTTATGATCCCTGTAAGAATCACATGCACCATGACATTAGAGAAGCACTGTTTTATAGAGATAAGGAAGTTGCCCACTCCACAAGATTGCGATGACACTGCTGCTGAGATAGTAAGCTAGACATGTACCTCTCCACCTCTGGTACCCTCTGGTTCTCTCAACTGAAATCCTGCTGGGTGCCAGATGCTTCCCTGGAATGCCTCACAATAACCACATTACCTACTTTCCTACATCATTGTGGCTGAACTTAATTAGGTACTAAGAGGAAACTGATATGATTATCTCATTAAAGGAATATCTCCCGCACTAAAGTGTGAAAAGCTGATTGGATTAACATTCCCAGCAAGCGCTGACATTTTAAAGGAATTTGTTAACCCAAATGGATTTCTAATGGGTAGTTTACAAGAAAGAGTTATGTTTTCAGCTGGGAAGGCTTCCAGGTATCTATTGTCCCAGTTCACTGCTGGCCACTTCTAGTAGAACAATGAATTGTTAGAATCCACTTATGGGCCAAATCATGTTATAATAAATTAAACCATGTTCATCAATGGTGATGAGAGACTAAGTAGAACAGCTAAGATCAAATTACATATGACATTAAAAAAAAGAACATATGAATAGATAAAGCAGATTTAGGATTAGAAAAAGTAAAAGAGTATCTCTTTTTTGATGTTCAAAAAAAGTGAACTGAAAGGAAACGAAAAAATTGTAGACACTAAAAAGTATACTTTCAGATGATATCTAGAAAAAAATAGAAGGGCTTAAAGATAAGTAAATAACAGTTATATCTAGATTGCTTGGCTATATTTACTACTTAAAAATTTAAAAATAGGAATATTTAATAATAAGGTATTTCTAACTTAAATAATAACGACAGCATTACTGCCTACACAATCCAAGAGGTAATTTTGTATGTGAAAAGAATGTTTTTCAGTAGAAGCTTCTAGAACAAGCAAGCTACACGTTCTTGAAAGAAACTCCAAATTTAATTTATCTGATAAATGTGAAATAAAAGAAGTATTTCTTTTTATGTGTTCTCATTGGGTAAATAAACAGATAAAGCTATGGGAAAAATAAAATAGTTTCAAAAGGAATTTTTATTTCAGCACAGTGGAAAATGGGGGAAAATTGGTCTGGGTTGCACACAAAATAAGGAAAGCTACACAGGAATAAGTGTGTATCTAGCTTTGAGCAAAAGCTTATACACAGCAAGAGCTAAAGTATTTAACCTTTTCAAGACACTGTCTCTTAATCTGCAAAATAGGTTTAACAATACCTACCCAGTTTTTCCCCAGGGCTTTCTTGAGGACTACATGAAAAGTCCAGTGTCTGGCTTAATAATACTCAAGAAATATCTGATTTTTGTTTAACTGCAAAGAGAACAAAAAACAGACTATAATTCACATTCAATAAAAGTTCAAAAATTATAAAACAGAGAGTAAGCAAATAAAAAATTCAGGTATACAGTCAGCCCTCTGCAACTTCATTCATAGATTCAACCAACCAAAGATTGAAAATATTTGAAAAATAACTGCATCTGCATTGAACAGACTTTTTTTTTTATCCTGGTCATTATTCCTTCCATAATACAGCATTTACACTGTATTGAGTATTATAAGATTATAGAGATGATTTAAAGTATTTGTGGAAGTATACTAAGTATATGTAGTATTTTTAATATTTATTTTTTAGATATAGGTGGACACAATATCTTTATTTTATATTTATGTGGTGCTGAGGATCGAACCCAGTGCCTCAAACATGCTAGGCAAGCACTCTATCTCTGAGCCATAACCCCAGCCCGTATATGTGGCTTTCATCCTGCATTCTTATCATATACCTTCACAGTTCTAAACCACCAATATTAATTATGTGTGTGAAGACTGTAGAGCTGGACAGCCTGGGAGCAAGTCCTGGCATCACCATACACCGCTGTGCAACCCTAGAAGTCAGAATTAACTCTCTGGGCTCAGTTTTCTCATCTGTAAAATAAGGGTCATAGTAATCCCTACATCTCACATCTCCCACGGTATTTATTCTTGCCTGGATACCTTTTATCTTTCACTAACTGGTAGCCACACATTCCTTCGTCTCCCCATGCAGACAGCACTAATCCCAAAGTTCTATCACATGGCCCCTATAGAGTTCTCCATACACAAGCTGTTTGAAGAACAGCTTAGATACTTAACAGCCTTAGGATGTGTTTTAAGGATCCAGAGAGACTTATGTCCAATTGCATCTTGGTTGAGCAGAAAACTTCCCATTACAATGATGAGTAACCAGCTCTTAGCCCACTATCTGTTATTTCTTGTCTTAACTTTTCTTAGGATTTTTTTTTTCTGATTCAGATGTTCCTAAGTCTTTTCATACTCTAGACTCTAATTTGTTTGCTACTACAATTTTTAAAGTATTTTTTTAAATACCAAGAATAATACTTTCATTCTACAAAAGATCTGTGCTGTAGAGGAATACATCCATTCCCAAGGGTGACCATCTTTAGAGACCTTGTATGGATAAATCCCAGACTCTTCAATAGATTGATAGATAGACAGACAGACAGACAACAGCACCCTAAGCAGGAATAAAATCAACTAGACACTAAAAATGTTTGTTGAGTAAATTAATTAACATACCACTATATCAGAGACTCATAGTTGTATACTAGTATCTATTCTTTCCATTCTATTTTATTTTATAGAACCCCGAATTTGACCTGATATATTCATTATAATCTTCTAATTACATATTTATCTACCTTTAGAATGGGAGCTACTCCAGAACAAAAACAATATCTGGTATCTACAAGGCATAGATTAAAAGTTGAATGGATGACACCATTTATTAATCCACTTGCTTTTCCATATTATGAAAGCAACCAACTGAATTTTCTATGATCCTTACCTTATTGCTTACCCAAACCACTTGCCTTTTCTCAGCTGGATATTAGGCAATGGCTTATCTAAAAGTGAACTCATGAAGGTTTTTCTATTATCTGATTGAGAAGGGTTTTCTATTATCTGATTGAGTTGTCTGCAGATAATTTATATATTTTCTGCTGTGTTTTACTGGTTCTTCTTAAATGTTGATTTTGTAAAACTGTAATGTTTCTTCCAGCCAGTATCTAGTAGTCGGACTTACTGTAGGGTAATATGGCAGGTTTACTACCTGGGAATAAGTGGGGATGACTTCATTTCCCAGCTGTCCCTGCAAAGGGGAATCTAAGCAGAACTGATGTGAACATTTTCTGAAAGTACCCCCTCTTCATCCTTCCTGTTGGCTGAAATGTAGATATCATAGTGGTGAGACCTCATGGGTAAGGAAAATGCCCTGTGGGTGACAGAGCAACAGGATAGAAGGAGCATGGGCCCCTGTCATGGTGGACTGCATGTGTTTACATGGATGTCTGAGAAATATATCTCTACTTAATGTAGGTATTAATTAACATAAAAGCAGTTTATATCAACAGATTACCCTTTCTCATCCTCTTCTTATTTCTTACTTCTTAGTTTGTAAGCCAAGAACCAGAAGGGCCTCCCATACTGATTCCACTACCTCCACCAACTCAGTTCCAAGACACTAGAGCCAACTCCTTCCACCCTGTACCCGTTAGGAACGCATATCGCAGGATTCATGCGGGCCTTTCCTTCTCTCTAATGGGTGACTACACTGGCTTCTTTCCTTTGCCCAGTGCTGTCACACCAGGTGAATTCCACCTATCAAGCACTAGGGTTTGGGGCATGTTCTACAACACACCCTGGAGAGAGTTAAATGGGCTTCAGTAGAAAAATTTATGGAAGCCAAAGGTCCCCAGTACTTCTATCATTTCACAGAGAAGTGCACTGGGCAGGGTCTACTGCTGTGCAGTGAGTCTGAGTCACAGCAGAGGGCCTTATTCTCCAGTACAGGAGGCAGTTTGTCAGTGCTTAGTGACAGGCAGCCTCAGAGAGGGGCCAACTGTTCATATGAACTGTCAGGGAAAGCCAAGAACCCAGAGCTTTCGTCTGCGTGTTAAGGAGAGGAAGCCAGGTCCTGCAGGTGCTGAGCTCCAGTGTCATCTCACACACAGAGGAAGGAGGCCACTCATTCTCTATACCTGCTGGTTCCATCCAGTGTACCCAGAAGCAATGGGGTCAACCTCCGTTTGACACTCTCTGCACGGTTCAAAGAGCATACAGCTGCTTATGAATAATAACATAAAATATGTCCATCCAATCACAGCAAAGGGCCAAAATATATTCACATCATTAAAGAAAAAACAATTCTAACATCAGTCTCAAATGAGGCATTCTAACAGCAATAGCTTCCTAGAGTAAACAAAAGGCTAGTGAAAAAGGGGTTAAGTCATAAAACTGCAGATATCAAAGAGAATTTAAAATGAATCTTTTACATGTGATCATTAAAACAGCATAGGCAATGAACTATAATTCATCTCCTAAAGTAATGGGAAGATTGATTTAAACCAATAAAGACTAAAATATTCTAAGGTTGCTATAACTTTATTCTCTTTCATCTTCATATATTTATTATAGTAGTCTGCTTCTGGAAGGGTAGCATTGATTTTTTTTAGAAGAATGCTTTAAGTTAAAATAAAAATACTATCCAAGTGAGAAACTGAGAAAGAATTATAGATACAGTTTGTGGAACTCTCCAGAGTTCTTATTATCAGACCTTAAATTTGGGACATTGGAGAGGTTGCCTCAACAGCATTTTATATTCCACCACTGAGCAATTTTTCCTTCATCAGCTCGACATGTAAAGGAGAGGAAAAGAAGAAGAGAAGATTACGAGAACTAAGGTGCACAGAGGACTCAAATGACTAGAGAAACTGAGGATGCTGACAGATGATCACAGTGCAGGTGGAAGAGAAGTAACCACCATAATAGAAAACTATTCTCTCTTCTGCATTCTGTACCCACCCAACCCCCCCAACCTAGTGCACACCCTTTAGAAATTAAAGGTAAAAGAATATGCTAGATTCTTTCTTCGAGAAGAGCTGAGTAGAGCCAAGGGAGCAATTACTGAAGTCTTTGCTCAGCTAAATTCTAACCTGGTTGAAAGCCACATCCTCCTTAGAGTTTTCTTTCACTAGAGCTGTGAGCTCCTCACGGACAAAGATAGAGCCTCTCCTTGGTATTAATGATAGGTCCTTAGGCAGATGCTCCATGATTGAATTAATTAAGAATATAGATTTAAGATGGTGCTTTCCCTAGCCCCAGTGAGAAATATTTCAGGGTTTGTTTAGTTAAAATAAATATTTAAATTTCATATAAATTTACCTCGTTTAGAAACTTGGCAATTTTGCTTTTAGATTTCACACATAATATGAAGGTTCTGACAACATGTATCACAAAGCTTGACATCTGTATTATGATCCAATGGTGCGAAGTGAAATCTAAAGTGACTTCTATAACCCTGCTTCAATTTCAAATAAAAGCAAAGCACAGAGTCATGATGAGTTCCTATTAATAATGCAAGAAAGCCACAGATTCAAGAGACCCACCTAATAGACATGCATAAAGAATAGCAGATTGTCATTCACAAGTAGCCCCTTAATTTTTCAACAAATCACTAATGAAAATGATGCTCATAGAGGAAATAGTTACCCACATTACCATCTATGGAAAAGCTTGACATTACAATTTATTATAGTTGTAAGTTTCAATTTAAGATACAATGGAAGCTAAGGACCATGACATGGAATAAAAATATACTGATTTGGGTTTCAAATATTATCAAACACCTGCATATTCCTCCATCTGAAAGTTCCATTAATCTTTTTTTAAGGAGACTAAATTCTTAGGAATTTTTAAATGATTTCTATCTTGAATCATAAAATGACATTTAGTTTTATAATAACTTAAACCAAACACATTCTAATACAAAAATGATTAGAGTCTTCCCCTAAATATCACTGTTTTCCAGGACAGTCATAGATTTTATTTATTTGCAATCCTAAATACCTAGAGAAAAAGGATTTGTTTTCACTACAACATCCAATTCAAAGCCTTGTGTGTATAGGCAATTAACATAAGTGATTAGACAATAATATGAAGTGAATTGTTTAGCTAGTTTCATAGGTTAGTGACATTGCTTTCTTACACCTATTTATTTATTTTTATGTGGTGCTGAGGATCGAACCCAGTGCCTCACACATGCGAGGCAAGTGCTCCACCACTGAGCTACAACCACAACCCCTTCTTATTCCTATTTAAATAATAGCTATATAGCTGATATTTAGATATCAGCTGTTAATTAAACACTGACTGCGTACCTCTGTACCTCGGCTTTGAGGGAAACTGAAGGGAAATAAAGTATGAAGGTGATGCATACCTTCACAAAGATTATAATCTTAGCCTGGGATGGTGGTGCCTGCCTGTAATCCCAGTGACTGAGGAAGCTGAGGCAGGAGGATCACAGGTTTGAGGATAGCATCAGCAACTTAGCAAGGCCCTAAGCAACTTAGTAAGATCCTGTTTCCAAATAAAGAATAAAAAGCATGGGCTGGGGTTATGGCTCAGTGGTAGAGTGCTTGCCTAGAATGTGTGAGGCCCTGGGTTTGATCTTCAGCACCACATATAAATAAATAAAATAAAGGTCCATTGACAACTAAAAAAATTTTAAAAGATAGAATAAAAACACCTCTGGGTTCAACCAATCTCCAGTACCAAAAAAAGAAAAAAGGAATATTATAATCTTACTCTGAAGAAAGAGACTTAAAATTTTTAAAAGGTTTTATTAAAAAAAATGACTCAGATTTGAACTGATAAATGTAACAACTACTTCAAAAATAAATTATAAATATATTTATAATAAATTAAAAATACAGATCATCAAATCCAACCACCATAAATGCCTCTCCTCTGACTCTGACTCCAAGCAAATTGGTCAATTAATATTTACTTATAATACTAAAGCAACAGTAAAGCATTATAATACTAATAGAAACTTCTCAGTAAGGTTTTCAAGGTCTTTTATAATCCATCTCTGAACTACCTTTCTAGTATTATTTCCCATTGACCAGCCCATGCACACCATGCTGTGCTCTCTAGCCAAAAGAGAATATTCCCTCCATCTCAAACTCCTTCGTGTTCTTCTTTTTAGTTCATATTTCCATCCAAACCTATTTCCAATGTAAAATAATTTCATTATAGCAAGGTAACCAGTATTCTAATATCTAATATCTATGTTCTCCTTTTGTACTGGGGCACATGGCTACAATATATTTTCTCACCACCATTGCAGTTAGATGTAACCATGTTGTCTGGATTCCAGAATATAATTGGAAGTGCTGGGGGCTACTTTTTGATCTCACCTATATAAATTCTCATCCAAAGATCTGGCAGAAGGTAAAGTATCAGTGGGAGGAACCTAAGATCTCTGAATCACTCTGGAAGTCACCTTCCACCACAACTGATCTGCTTTGGCTATTGACCTGTGCAGTAACTAAGAAATAAGCCAACCATTATGTCACTGATATTTGGGAGTGCATCTTTTATAGCAGCTAGCATTATTTACCTTAAGGAATAAGTCCACTTATCTTTTAGTTATAAATCAAAGTTTTCTCCTCTGCAATCTCTTCCACCCCCTCAGGCAGAATTAATCACCCTTTTCATTGTGTTCCTAGAGCATTTATTATGTATATTTATTATTTATTGCTGTTTAAATCATTTACTAGCTTGTGAGAAACCCAAGGGTAGACACTTTTAGTCATCTGTGAATCTTAAACACCTCGCCACAGTAGGTATTCAAAGAATGCTTACTGAAAGTTTTTGATTAACAGTATTTGAAAAAGTTATATTAACTTAATAGGAAGCTTATGCCTGATTTTTACTCAGAACATGAGCGAAAACATTTTTTTTTCTTTTTTATGGTGAGTGAAAAAATACTACTTACTGTTGGTGCAGCAATGCACTCAACTTACATTTGAATACCATGCCTAGACTATTTCCTTGAATAAACATGGTTTGTTTTTTCTTCCTCTTTCTGATGTTTAAAAATATAGATCATCAAATCCAACCACCATAAATGCCTCTCCTCTTACTCTGACTCCTAATAGCTCCTTAGAGCTTACGTGACAACTTTCTGGTAAATAATTATTGTCTGTTGAGAATTTTCAGAATAGTTTTATTTTTACTTTGGACAAAAAAAAACCAAAAAACTGATGGATGTAAACATCTGGTGTTCATCCAATAATACTCTAGCTGCAAAGAATTTTTTTAAAAAAAGAATCTGAAAAACAAATGTTAACGTAAAACTGAAAATATTCTGAGATTCAAATTGTATTCTAGAATATCAAAAATTGAAACAATACCATATGCTCATGAGACATTCATAAGTATTATGTTTCTGCTTCCTTTCCCAAGGTGCATAATCACACTGGAGAGTTTCCTAGGTATTATATGTAAGGGAATAGCTACACATGCACACATAGAATACTACTGAATTAAGCCCTGGTGTAGATAGTGAGACAAAATGTTCTATCCCAGTGCAGTTTTTATGGCCCATCAAAACTCCCAGCAAGAGAGAGAAAGCTGTCACCATACTACGTATTCAGGGTAGGAGCGTGTTACAGTTTGAATATGAGTTATCTGTTAAAAGCTCCTGTGTTAACACAAAAATTGTTCAGAGACAAAATGATTAGATTATAAGAGCTATGACCTAATTGGTGAATTAATCCATTTGATAATAATTTGAATGGACTAACTGGGTGGCTAGGGAGGACATGGCTGGAGGAAACATGTCACTGGGGCATGTCTTGGAAGGTTTTGTCTTCTCTGTGGCTCATTTGCTTGCTCTCTCTGCTTTCTGGATGACATGAGGCAAACAGCTTTCCTCTGTCATGCCTTCTACCATGATGTTCTGCCTTTACCTGAGGCCCAGAGAAGTGAAGTTGGTCAACCATGGACTGAACCTCTGACACCGTGAGTCAAAATACACTTTCCTCCTCTAAATCATTAGGTATTTTGGACACAGCAATGAAACATAGTTCAAGAGATCTGAGTGCACAATATTGTCTAAACCACTGACCTTTAATGCCCAGGTTTATATGTCATTATTCCAGAATAAGTAAAATAATGTAGAATTCTCTTGACTTTTCAAACCAAAATCATTCTGAGGGAATCCTCATCTTCATGTAGGGGAAATGGCAGTAGAGGGTAGAAGGTACTAAGGGTAGAAAGCCCAGCTGTGCCTGGAAGTAATTCTGTCTCCCAGGACTTGGGGAAGGCATCCTCCCTGATTCTGTCTGCCTCATTCTGACACCCTTTCATCTACTCAGTTGTCACAGGAATGTGGTCTGCAGGTATGAGACAAAATTCATTTCCCTACATGAAAAACTATGCTACCATTTATGAAGAGGCAAACAAGTATATTTTTCACATTTTCTAAAATGTCAATACATTGTTATTTTTTTCCCAAGAAATGTTGACTGATCTGATTTTCCAAACATAGTAATGATTGCAGTAAGACAAAAGAAAGCAAAATAGAATCCATAAACTTCACCAAGATTTTGTCCTATTAAAAAAACCCCAAAAACCTAGAGTAGGAATTGAGAGCACATTGCAATGATTCTTCCTAGAATACATTGAAAGGCTATGAAAAACTAAGCCTTTAATATTTTTTAGAAATATGAAATCTCCTACAATTGCTTTCTCTCAATGCATTGTGTGAGGACAATTTAGCTAGAGCTGATAAAATTTTCTTTCTAGAGACAAACAGGGCAAAGACAGTTAAGAACAAACTTAAAATCATGCTCTGACAAGTAATAACCACTCAGTATTTTCTAATGGGAAGCACCATGACTAACAGCAGTGCTTTTATATCAGAAAAAAATAAAAGGTAGATTATGATAGTAATGATTCTCTATCACCACAAAAAAGGAACAATGGTGGGCTGCAGCTACAGCTCAGTGGCAGAGCACTTTGCTAGCATGTGTGAGGCACTGGGTTCGATCCTTAGCACCACATAAAAAGAAATAAAATAAAGGCATTCTGTCCATCTACAACTACAAAAAAAAATTTTTTTTTAAAGGAATAGTGGTGTGTATCAAACAGAAATCTATGTACATCTTCATATTCCCTTGGCCATGCTTCTTCCCACTAGGGGGCTAAGTTTCCACCACTAGCATCACCTGCTCTGGGAATGTTGAATTTTCCCTTGCAGCTGCTGCTGGGCAATTGGACCTATCAGTCACCCACCTGGAGTTTCTGGCTTCCCCTGCTGTTCATAGATGTGAGAGCTGGCATCCCACATAACAGCTGGGGAGGCCCAGTGAATCTCAGAAATGTGGCAGAATTAACTCTCTGAGGAATAAATTCTGACCCAAGAGACAGGAGGAAGCTGAGCAGAAAGTGTCCTCGCCCTGTCTTAGGCACTGCTCTGAAGCACAGTTATTTTTTCCCAAACTATCCAGAAATTTTCCACATGGCAAATGGATGCAGTTGCCAAGGAATTGCCATGTTCCTTGGTGACCCGATGAAGCAGTAAAACCGGCTCTGGAACCATCACCTCCCACTCTTTACTTCTTCCCTTGACTCCTTCTCCCCACCTTTTAAAAATTGTGGTAAAACACACATAACACGTATCTTCCCCATGTTAACCATATGTAAGTGTACAGTCCAAGACTGCTGGGTATATTCACATTGTTGCCAATGTTGTGGGACAGACCTCTAGAATGTTTTCATCTTGCAAAACTAAAACTCCATGCCCACTGAAAACCGACTACTTATTTCCCCTGCTCCAGTCCCTTGGCAACCCACTGGTTTAATTTGTGTGCCTATGAGTTATACAGCTTTCATAAGTGCAATCGTGCAACACTTGTCCCTTCCCTTTTTCCTCACCTTGTTGACCTGGATTTGTATATGCCTAATAAATTATTAGTAGTTCATTCCTTGCTTTAGGCTAGTCTCTAGAAAATTCTGGCTAGGACACAGTGTTCCACTGACTTGGATATTAGAATTAGTGCGGAAAGTTTTCATTTGATAAGAAGCTTTTTTTCTGATAAGTACCTGGTTTTTACATCACCATTTTTATTGTAGATATTAAGCCAGCAATTAGAGCCTCAGTAATAGTGGCAATGATGATGGTAGGGGTGATAGTGGGTGATGGCAACATGGTAGTAGTGGAGATGGTTAAGCTTTATTGAGCTCTTATAGCTAGGCACTATGCATTATCGTACTTCATCTTGTATGTAAAGTCTTAATATCACATGATATATTTATTATCACCAGATAATAACTGAGGTTATGAAGGTTAACTAAGAACTTGACTGAGGTCACAGAATTAATAAGGGGCAGACCTGGGATTTGAACCCAAGCCTTCTCTGCCCTCAGAGCCTGCCCATTAACCATGTGACCTATTAAAAAATCAGTTCAAAAATAATCAAATCAACCCGAGTCTGATATGCACATGATCTTTTCTAATTGCTTTACATTTGTCTTTTTGTTGTTAAATTCCTAAAACAATACTAAGAAATGAAAAAATGCTCTTTGATGCATAAAAATTCTATTATTTCTCCTCAAACCTAGAAACTAAATAAAACTTTCCCATTTATTTTATTGTAGGAATAAAATAGAAAATTTATGAGATCTGTGAAAATAATACATTTCCAAAATGTACTTGGTTTGGAAGTACCAGAAAGAAAGAAAATAGATGAGTTTTTTGAAATTAATTTGGGATAAAAATGCATATACAATGAAGCTTACACACTAAAAGTATTCTGTACATTTGTTTAATTTCAAACATATTTCAATGTTTTTTCTGCATCCTTTTTGCTCCTGGAGGTAGCCTGGGGCATTTTTATGACTGTGGCCAGATGTCAGGTTGTGAAATTTTATAAAAACTTTGAGATCTAAAGATCACCCAAATAACCACCCATTGTAAGATGGCATGGAATACCACTTCACTTTCTTCAGATTCATTAATGCATAATCCACAACTGGAAAATGGTCTATCTTTTTAAAAAAATATTTTTATAATTGAAGATGGACAGCATGCCTTTATTTATTTATTTTTTTAAATGTGTTCTGTGGATTAGACCCGGTCCCTCACACATACTAGGCAAGTATTCTGCCACTAAGCTACAGCCCCAGTCCAGTCTCTCTTCTTGTGTTGGTACTTCATGAATTTAATCAGTCATTTATATTTATCTCTTATTTTTCTCTTAGATTGTCTCCACCCTATTCCTAACCCCTTGACAGCCCTGGGTTAGATCCTTATTCCTATTCTGTCCTTCCTTCATTTTAAAGCATTTATTTCCCTATTCAAAATTTTCTGTGGATTCTCCCTCGTCTAAATTAAGCACACACATCTTTGTCTTGCATCCAAACCCACATCCGCCATTGTTGTGTATAGCTTCCTCCATTAAGCCCTTTGCTCCGTCTTATTTAAATATTGCTGCTGACTTTTTCCTTGTACCTAAGATGTAGCCCCTACTGACTCACCCTCAGCAGTACCGGTCCTTCAAATCCCTTCTCCAAGGTTCCAGTCTCCACAGTCTTATCTCCCTTCTCATCTAAATGTGAGCTCTGCTTTTCACTGATCCCTACTGTACTGAGATTGAGCCTCTCCTATGACACCAGGTAACTCTGCCCCATACAATCTCCCTACTCAGTGGAAAGCTACTCAGGACAGGTGTGTTGGGTTTACTCTGTCTTTCCTTTGCCATCTAGTAGATAGCAGGGCTCAGTGGAAACAGAGGTTTTGAACCAGCAATTGCTAGGACTTCAGTGTTTATAAGCTTAGTTTTGAAGGAATTCTGTGCCTAGAAGTCCTCAAGTTAGCAAACGTGATAGAACAAAAAGGGTGTCAATTCTGTAGCCAAATTGTCTGAGCTGATCCTGGCTCCCCCCAGCAATATCTTGACCTTGGGCAAGTTATTTCTGTCTCATTTCCTCATCTATAAAAGGAAGCTAACATTACCTACCCTATAGGGTGGTTAAGAAAAAAAGTGAGATAATATTGGTATTACACTTAGCTTATTACCTGGCATATAAAGAACTAAAAAAATGTCAAAATTAGGTCACCATGTTTTTGCTCTTTCCATGATCACAGTCTACTTTGAGATACAGGTTTTTCTGAACTTGGGGAAACTTTTTGCTTGCTTAGTGTGAGCTTTACTTGATATCATGTGTCAAGGTATAACAGCCAACAAGGAGATTGTGAAGGCAGGCAATTTACCTGGCTTGGAGGAGGAGTCCTGCTATACACCTTTGACAATGATTTCATTTCCCCAGGTCAGAGTGGCTATGAGGGCCAAAGCCCCAACAGCTCAGTCAAGGAGCTGACAGGGAAGGGCCAGGGGCAGAGGCTTGAGGTATGTCTGTAGTATTCATTTCCTATCATCTCCTTTCATACTTTCCTCTTATTTTTAATTTTACAGTGTGTATTCTATAATTTAAAATTCATAACCAAACATCTGCTTAAATCCTTCAGAATATAGATGAGACATTCATTTCAATTCAATTTACTAAATTCTACTAGTACCATTCTGTGCTAACGCTGGGTTATCAGAGAGAAATGAGGCAAGATCTCTGCCCTCCAGAACTCACATTTATTTGAAGGACACAGACAGGGAAACACACAACTGTAAAGTAATGTGTTAAAAGCCTTAACAGGAACATAGGCAATATACAGTGGTTTCACAGATTGATTCTGCCCTGGAGACTGGCTTTATTAAAACACCTCACAAATTAATAAACAATACAGGTCGATTTCAGTCATCATCCCCTGTCTTTAATGTGTTTTGTATATGCGGCTGTTACCAGAGCCCATTGAAGTAAAGTACAAAGTATAGCCCTGATTGTCATCATATGCCAATATTCTGTTTATGGATGCCATGCCCACATAGTTCATTCTGCTATTGCAAAAATGCAAATAAAAGTGATTGAAGATAACTTTTTTCTTTTAAACTATAGCTTTAAAATTCTATGACTAGATCTCTACTGCTAAACTAATCCCTGCTGTCCTTCAAACAGAGCCTGGTACACTTTTTTCCCATTTGGACTTCTATCATCAGGTTTAGAATTTGACCAACAACTATAAAGGCCACCGACTGCACCTTTAGCAGAGTAACCTAGCAATTCACTCTTCCCCCACCCTCAAGCTTCCCTCAAATCAGTTAATCATTTGCAGGTGTGAATTGATGTCCCGTCCAGCCTACCCCTGTGCAAGCTATCTAGTCTTTAGAAACAACCTCCACCTTGGAAATGTTTTCTGTCATAAAATTACAAACAACTATCAGTCTGACCACAGTCAATAATTCCCCAGGACTCAGCTTGACAGGAAAAAAGAATGAAGTGGAAGAAAACTAGATGCTTGCCAGCATGACTGTTAAATGTCAGCTATTTTGGAGTTTATCCCCACATGAGATATTTCTTTTGTATTTCGAGAATGATCGCTGAGAAAAAAAAAAAACACATGACAACATAATAAAGCCACGGAAGGCAACCCCATCATTACTGCTGCAGGAAATAAAACACAGATTAATGTCACCAAAGCACATGTCAGGAAGGGTAATGATGATGTATACAAATGAATCTTCTCATCCCGGACAAAGAACTTAAGTACCACCTAAACCAGAATAATAATTATATACAAATCACCAATGACAATGCTATCTGCTAAGCATGTATTATGTTCTCACATTTTCAAAGACTTTGTTTTATATTTTTTCTCTGAAAATTCGCCTAAAGTCTTCCCACTTGTATTCAAGTGACACAAATTACAAAGTGGTACAGCAAGCACTTACATTGCCTAACAAGGCAAAAGCAGCCTGCCACAGACAGCTATGGGACATCATGCCTCCCCAGGACTATTCAATGTGCCAAGAGAACTGTGCAGCTGTGAACAAGAAAGGCAAGAATGATGTGGACCATGCAGAGAGGCCATTTGGCTGTCCAAATCAAAACTGGATATAAACAACCATTTGGGAAAATAGGTTCCATTTGTGTTTCTGCTTCAGAAAAAAAACTAGGCAGAGAATGAAAAATAAATGAGAATGAAACAGAGGCCAATAACTGACCGGTACAAGGAATGGAAACTCTAGTTTGAAGACCAAAGACAAAAGGAGTTAGAATTCCTTTATCTCAGCTCTAAGCTATAGCCGTCTCAATATTAATTAGTAATCTTAATATACTTGGCTACAGCATCACTGTACTCCTATCAGCCAACTGAGGCCTCAGGGTCACTCAAGGAAGACATTAAAAAAGGGCCAAACTCTTTTTCTAAGAGTTATTGCCTTATTATACTGAGATCTTTGACCAAAATTTAATTTAAGCTCAACTTTTTAGGGATGTTCTTTATTTTATATCAAGATGTTTGCCTATAATCAAGAACAAATGAATGGGTTACAATTACTGAAATCTCACCTAAGAATTTTTATATTTGGACAAATTCTAAAAGGCTTAGATGTTGAAATCTATTAAAATTCACAGTTATTTGAAAGAATGAGGGCTGGGGACAGAGTTTGTTTCTTCTGTTTCTTTTATATTCTTTCCTCTTGAAAGAAAGTGTAAACTGGCACTAAGAATATAACTAGAGTTTCAGCAAAGCCTGTCCTCTCCTGCCTGCACTGTAAAGCCACTGCAGAGCTCTTCTACCTATGAGAAGAAGAGCAGCTTAAATATTCTAAAAATATAATAATAACACTACTAATACCAGCCAATATTTACTTTGTGCCTCCTATGTTCCAGACACTATTGTGCTTCATGTGAATTAACCCACATAATCCTTTAAAAAACCTTCATGAAGTCTCTATTATTGTATCCTTTTTTTTTTGTGGGGGGATACTGGAAATTTTACCTAATGGTTCATACATGCTGGGCTAGTTTCTACTACCGAGCTACATTCCCAACCCTTTTTATTTTTCTTTTGAGACAGGGTCTCACTCAGGCTGGCCTCAAATTTCTGCTCCTTCTGCCTCAGCCTCCTGAATAGTTGGGATTTCAGGTGTGACCAGATACCTGGCTCTACTATTATACTTACTCGATAGAGGAGGAAACTGAAGTTTGTGAAAAAAAATATACATATATAATACATATATGTATATATATACATGTGTTATATATATACATATACATATTATATTATATATATGTGTGTAATAAAGGTTACTTTCTTGCAATTTCAGTACATAGAGAACTAGAAAGGAGACAGACCTCCATATCAAACGAAGTATGTACCCTTTGCTGAAAGCACATTTGGTCATCCTTGCTGATTCAACAGCCCCTAGTCATGGCCTGTTCATCTATCTGGTGAGACACTTCATCAACTTGAACACTCTTAAAGTTCAAAAAGACCTCAGAGTCATTTAGGGCAATAATCCGTTTTGAATGGGTTTGGGGCCTTGATCTGAATATCTCCAGTCTTTTATGGATGAGATCTCTGGCTGCCAAGTTGTCATTTTTATTCACATCCATGAAAATCTTTGAAACGACTTATCTTTGGTCAGCCAAGATCTTCCTTTGCAGTGTCATTCTACACAGATCAAAAAATCTGAAGTAATGTCATAGTAGTATTTATTTTTTTATTTTTATTTATTTTTTTAAAGAGAGAGAGAGAGAGAGAGAGAATTTTTTTAATATTTATTTTTTAGTTTTCGGCAGACACAACATCTTTGTTTGTATGTGAATTAACCCACATAATCCTTTAAAAAACCTTCATGAAGTCTCTATTATTGTATCCTATTATATTGTATTGTATTGCTGAGGATCGAACCAGGGCTGCAGGCATGCCAGGCGAGCGCGCTACTGCTTGAGCCATATCCCCACCCCAGTATTTATTTTTTTTAAATAGATCTTTATTAAAATCAAGGATATGATGTTACAGATGTCCTCTAAGGGAGTGACAAAGGCCAGTCCTCATGGGTGGACTGAGATAGCTAAACTTCCCTCCCAGTAGCCAACATTTCCCTGAATCAAACTCCCTAGGAGCTTCATTTGGCTTCTCCATGGTTGAACACCTGATGCTTCACTCCACCTTAGTGAAAACACATTAGAAACAAACAACAGGTAGAATTTTTCTTGAGTGGAAGCTTTTGATAACTCACTACCCCTATTCAATTTTAGTGAAAGAAGTATACAATAGGTTTGAAGAGGCAAGAGGAAGTAGGGAGGTTGAACAAAGAAGAGGAAGGGAACACAAATTGAGGAGGTCCTTAGATGCACAGCACATAGGCATAAAAGATCTTCAGAACTTTTAAACCACTCACGATTGTTCTGGTACAGGATGAGTGTCATTTATACAAAATTCTTGAGAACAAAAATGTTTCCAATTTTGAATTTTTTGGATTTTGAAATAGCTGCTCATAAATAATATCTTGGCTGTGGGACCCAAGTAAAAACATGAAATCATTTGTGTTTTTTTTTATACAATATGTATAGCCTGAAGGTAATTTTAATGCAATATTTTGGTCTGCCTTGACTGCAGCCTATCACATGAGGTCAGGTGTAGAACTTTTATTCTGTTGCATCCATCATGTTGGCACTGAAAAAGTTTTAAATTTGGGGGCATTTTGGAGTTTGGAATTTTGGATTCTCAACCTGTACCATCAGTTTTCTTTCTGTGACCAGTATTCATCCTCCTCTAGAATGCCCTCCATTGTAGCTAGTATTTTTTTCCCCTTATACTATGAAAATATGCTCAGAAAAAATACCTGAAGCTTGTCCACACAGAGATGTGAATTTTTGAAACTTGAAATATTAGCACCATCAAAACCATATTTTTAACAGGAATGAAAACCTTAAAGTTCTGAAGCACTAGGTCTTGAATTTCATCAACCAGAAATTGTTCAAGGTATTTTGGGAGTCATAGATCCTTTCCAGGAAAGTCTCAATTCCTTGGGCTCCCCTGAAGTTGGTATAAAAAACACATGAAGGTTTTTCAGCTCTCTGCACGTGTTCTCTTTTCTGAGAAGGGGCTGGTGCTCCAGGTGGGTTGGCACTCTTTCTTTTCCCTTGACTAGCCCCAGTACATGCAACTTCATGAAAGTAGTTACCATATTGTACTTTGAGTTCATGTGACTGTGTCCCTGCCAGACTATGAGCCCCTTGAAAATAGATAGTGGGTCTTGGTCCTCTTGGTCAACACATTTTAGTAGGGCTGTATGACCACCCCTTCCTTTTAAATGGTTGTTCTGTGATGAATCCAACACACCAGCAATGACTCTACTACTGTGATCTTTAATGTGAGATACAACAAGAGTACCGGAAGTTCTCAGGGAATTGGCAAGTCTTTAACTTAAAGATCAACAACTGAGGCCAAGAAAGATTAATCTTTCCATGAAGCTATAAATTTTGTTAATGAAATATTTGTGGTTTTTGTTTAATGAAGTTTCAACTTCAACGTCTGTGCAAGGACATTTGCAGCAAGTGACATTTAGAAAAATACCTATAGAAGAATCCAAATCCATCCACCATTAAGTAAATACTCACTATGGATGAAAATACAGAAGTGAACAAGTAAAAAGGGGAATCATTCTCATTTCCCTTTTTCTCCAGGAATTTTAGACTCATTAAAAATAGATTGGGTTTGATTGTTTTTAAATTATAGGAAACTTAAAACTCTATATATCAAAATGCTAAGCCATTTATATAACAGCTGAAATGACTTCAAGGTGAAACAAATATTGCATTAACTAAATGAGGAAAAGCCAATGGCTGAGAGTAGATCAGCTAACCTCATTATTTAGGTAATTACCAAAAAAAAAAAACCCCAAAAAACAACAAAAAAAAACCATAACAAAAAAACAAAGACTGTCACTCAAAAAGCAAAAGGTAAGAACTTTCTGTGCTTCGAGAACACACAGTGGAAATGGGACCTTTTTAATATTGACTTCTAATTTGACATGCCCCCCCAACAGTATTTTAAGACAAATGCTTGAAATCAATTTAGGAGTCAAAAATACATTTTTACAATTGGAGATACAAAACATTAAGTATTATAATATACTTCCCATATCAAAAAAGAATGCTGATTTTTAAATAACATTATAAAAAAGTAAATATACAAAAAAAATCAAAGCTAACCATTAAATTTAAAACTTTTAAATTCATCAAGGAATAAAGCAACCACAAATAAAATAAAAAATTAGAAATCATGAACCTAAGGGCAGGTCACACAATACATTTTTGACTCAGTTTTCTTTTTTTTTAAATCCATGAAATAACAAACACTTTGACAAAATTAATTATAAGCAGTGCATATGTAAGCAAGAAACTGCCCACATCTACATCCTTCCCTGAAGCCTTCTCGTGTTTCCAGGGAATATTCATGAACAAAGCAGACGTTTAAAGAATGGTCCATAATTTCTTTGATCCTCCTTCCAATCTAAGCATTTTCACATCTCAGAAAGTCATTGTGTAATTTTTTAATATAAGTGCTTCAATCTGATTACTTTGAAAATTTGGTCTAAAGTTCACTTTTTTTGTCACAGAATTGCCTTTAAATTTCAGATTTTTTAATAAAGTACTTCACATTAACAGAATATCTCCCAAAACTCTCCCAGTCTGAAGAGGCCCATCACCTGTGAGAGATAAGGAGTGAGGAGGAGGGAGGAAAGAGTTCCCAGAAGAAGCATCTTAGGAAAAAATGAATAAACAAAACTACTTTTATTATCTATATCCTCTATGCTGAGATGTTTAAAGAGCTTCTTCAATGGAAAGGTCTGGGACAGGATTAAAAAAAAACAAAACAGTTTTCTGATATATCTATTGAAACAGTAAAAGTCAAAGAACAATATTAGACATCATCATTTTTGCCTTCCAAGCAAGCAGCTGACTTCCTGTTAAAAAAATAGCTTTAATCAGCATAACTGACCTTCGGCTAGATTAATAGGCTACCAGGCATGTTTCTCACAGTAGGCTGAGAAATTGCAAATAACATGAGAGAAAATTGTATAATCACTGAAGCAGAAGACAAGCAAATAATTTATACATGAGTCAATTGAGATGGAGTGGTCCTGTCTGTTTGCCTGTCCTCAACTTTGTCCACCGGAGGTGTAACATGCATGTTTTGGTGCTGGAGTGAGGTAATGTTTTATAAGAAGATAATGGCCTTGAGTTTTTTCCCCTTCTGAACATCGTTGAGGTACAACAACTCATTTGTGTCGTGCCTTGTTAAAACAACCACAGCCTCCATAACAGGAAGAAAGGAGGGTTAAGAATTGACAGGATTCCTGTCAACCCTGTGTATCCTGTAGGCTTATAAAAGGTAGAATCAATTCACTTCAGCAATGAGTAATAACTTCTATGTCCTTGAAGAAGCACTTTGTGAAATGCTAGTCACAGACCTATACAACCAGCGACACTGATTAAATGCTCTATTTGCCATATACTTTATTGAAGGTGGAGGTGGGGCAGGAAATTAACATTGCTTGCTTGGGCTTCCAGGAGCAGCATTGAGAAACAGGTCAGACCATCTTCAATTAGGAAATACCATTTGCAAATTACTGGTACTTTCTGATGAATTTCACAGAAATTAATAATTTATATAACCTCTGTTTAGCAGGCACTAGTTCTCCAAATTACATTTTTTTTTAAATGACTTCCCATCACTGAAGTATTTGCCTACAAAGGCACACATACAACTGCATGCAGCTGGAGAGGCTACAGATCTCGTTGTCTGGGACTTACACCCTTGCCAGTTGCTTCCATGGCAATAAAAGCTAGGCTTGCCCACACAGGGGATGATGCACTGTTGGCAACAGGTCCACCTTGGCCCCTGGAGCCCTACCTCCACTAGTTTGTTCTGCATGCCAGTGTGGCCAGCTCACAAGGCCATGGCGAACTTGCGGTTTTTCTGTTCCTGCTTGTCCGTCTGAGACATATGTATCCCACGGGAATGCCTTGACCTTTTCTGGTCTGATGGACTTATTGTTAAGGGAGGTTTCGGTACCTGACAATAATAGATGTTGAAACTAAATTTCTCCCCCCTCCCTCCTGCTTTTGGGTAGTTTTCCACTTCTGCTGCTTGGGGTATAAAAAAAGGCGTGTTAGCAATAAAGATTATTATTGACTCCTGGATGAAGAACCTTGGTGTCCTGTGTGTCTTTTAACCTCGCCGTCCCTCGCCGGACTCGGCTCCCTTGGCCGGACGCGGCAATTGGAGGCTCCCACCGAGATCCGGAAAGCAGGGGTAAGCGGACGGGGCTCACCTTCTAAGAAAGAAGGGGGAGGATTGGTTTAAAGATATTTTAAAGAGACAGGGTACGTACCATGGGTAACTCAACAGCGAAGGTTCGTCTGGCCAACGAACTGAAAGAGCTGTTGAATACACAAGGAACAGGAATAAAAACTAAGACTGCAACCGAATTCGTTGAAATTATTGCCCAGGCTTGTCCTTGGTTTCTGACAGGAGGATTTCTTAATAATAGTGACTGGGACCTGGTGAGGCATGACCTTCAGAAATTATTGAGGGACCGGGGCTCGGACAGTGTCCCAGTTGCCACCTTTTCCTTATGGAGGTTGGTAAAGGATGCTTTATTAACAGATAAAGTAAAGATCAAGGATCAGCTTGCTGAATGTGAACAGGCCCTTAATCAGGTGCAGGAAGAGCAAATGGCAGAATCCTTAAAGGATGAGGGTCCTCTTGAGGACTCGGGCTCGGGGGTAGGAAACACCTCCAGATTTCTAAGCCCAAAAATGATCCTGAGGACCTCAGTTCTCTCTCTGAGGAAGAGGAGGGATTAGAAAGGGAGATAGAGGAACTAGAACATCGCCTTAAAAGGGCAAATGTGAGGGTGCCTAGGGCCCCCTCAATTGCCGCACCTCCTCCCTATAATCCTGATTGGAATGAGGACGCCCCTACTAGACGGGCGGGGGTCCACTGGGGTTCTAGAGCGGCTCAGGTTTTTCCAATGATTGAAAACGCCGATGCTGATGGACAGCCGGCCAGAGCCCATGTCCCCCTAGCCTTCAAGGACATAAAACAGCTTAAGGAGGCGGTCATTAATTATGGACCTCATGCCCCTTTCACATTGACCCTCTTCGAGTCCTTCTCAGCCAGTCAACTAATACCTAATGATTGGCAGCAACTTTGCAGGGCTGTGTTATCTGGAGGGGATTTCTTATTGTGGAAAAGTGAATATCATGAAAGGTGCCGCGAGCTGGCTCAGATTAACCTGAATGCGGGCCATCAACGGCGAAATGCTGAAATGTTGACAGGAACTGGGCAGTATGCCACCATAGGCCAACAAATTAATTACGACCCAGGTGTTTATGCTCAAATAGCCTCAGCTGCAGTCCATGCCTGGAAAGCCCTGCCCGTTTCTAAGACTGAAGCAAAAATTTCCAAGATCTCTCAAGGACCCTCTGAACCTTATTCAGACTTTATAGCCCGCCTAATGCAGGCTGCTGGAAAAATATTCCCTAATCTGGAACAGGCTATGCCACTTATTAGACAACTGGCATATGAAAACGCTAACACTTACTGCCAAAATGCTATTAAGTCCTCCCGGGCCAAAAGTATAGATGACATGATTCGAGCATGCAAAGATATAGATGGGCCTCATATTACTGGTCAGGTTTTGGCTGCTGCCCTTAAGACTGGAATGCAAAAAGCTGATAACAGGGGAACCCGCTCTAAGGGGTGTTTTAAGTGTGGGAAAGAGGGACATATAAGGAGAAACTGCCCGGAAAGGAGCGAGGGTGCTGGCAGAGGGATGCCTGGACTTTGTCCTAGATGTCATAAAGGAAATCATTGGAGCAGTGAGTGCAGGTCAAAATTTGACATCCAGGGTAACCCAATACCGTCGGGAAACGGGAGCAGGGGCCCGCCCCGGGCCCCGGAAGCCAAAGTGTACGGGGCAATGCAGGGACGAAACAGTGCCCCAGGGAGTGGGCGTCTCCGCCGCCTCCCACTGACCAACCCCTTTCTATCTGGGAACTCCCCAGGGGAACACCAGGAAGCGCAGGACTGGACCTCAGTTCCACCTCCCGAGCGGTATTAACTCCCCAAATGGGACCTCAGACGCTGCCTACTGGGGTTTTTGGACCCCTGCCAGAGAGGACGGTGGGACTAGTGTTGGGACGAGGTAGCGCAACTCAGTGGGGCTTGAAGATTCTTACGGGGGTTGTTGATGCTGATTATCAGGGAGAAATAAAAATAGTAGTAGAAGCTACCCAAGGAATTGTTATTCTTCCCCCCGGGGAGCGTATAGCTCAATTGCTGCTGCTACCCTTAGCTTCCATTCCTGGGCACGCCCTCCGTGGGTCCCGGGGCGACGGCAGCTTTGGCTCCACTGGAACTCCCCAGGCCTTTTGGGTAGCTCATTTGGATTCGCGTCCCAACCTGACCATTGAGATACAGGACAAGGCTTTCAAGGGAATACTAGATACGGGGGCGGATGTCTCTGTCATTTCTGAAAAACAATGGCCACCTGCCTGGCCCCTCCAGAGTCCCTCGGCCATATTACAGGGGATAGGACAGACCCGACCAAAAAGAAGTGCCTCCTTTTTAAAATGGAGAGATGGCGAAGGACATAGTGGCCATTTCCAGCCCTATGTGGTGACTGGACTCCCCACGAACCTTTGGGGGAGGGACTTGCTTCATCAAATGGGGGCTATTCTCACTACCCAGACTTTGAAAGGAAATAATGACTTTGTTAATGATGCAATGCTAGACATGGGATGGATCCCTGGAAGGGGACTAGGAAAGAGACATGAGGGCAGAATATCACCCGTGGATCCAGCAGAACAGGTTACCCGGCGGGGAAGAGACCGGAGAGGACTGGGAAATTTATCCTAGGGGCCACTGAAGTGCGGCCACCTCCACTGTCCATTACTTGGTTATCAGATGACCCTGTGTGGGTAGAACAGTGGCCCCTAACTAAGGACAAATTACAGGCCGCTTCCCTATTAGTTCAAGACCAGCTTAAGTTAGGACACGTGGTGCCCTCTACCTCCCCTTGGAATACCCCTATTTTTGTTATACAAAAGGGGTCTGGGAAGTGGAGACTTCTTCAGGACCTACAAGACCAGATAGACTCTCTAGCAGAAGTAGTTCTTCAGAACAGGCGGGGTTTAGACTTGCTTACTGCCAATCAAGGGGGAATTTGTTTAGCCCTTGGGGAGAGGTGCTGTTTTTATGCTAACAAGTCTGGCATAGTTCGCACAAAAATTAAACAACTCCAAGAAGACCTAGAAAAAAGGAGGAGGGAATTATTTGAGAACCCTCTCTGGACTGGACTTAATGGATTTTTGCCTTATCTTCTTCCCTTATTGGGACCATTGTTAGGCCTCCTTCTAGTAGTGGCAATAGGACCCTGCATTGTAAATAAGATAGTACAATTCATTAAGGATCAAATTAATATCTTAGCCTCTAAGCCGATACAGGTTCACTATCAACGCTTGAAGATGGATGATCGCCTCTCTGAGATATACTTCAGACCTATCCGAAGATGAGTGTCCTCCTTAAAAGAAGAACTCCTGCCATATCTTTTCTCTATGCATACCTCTCCCTCTTGCCTTCCTGTATTAGGATCTTTGCTGTCTAATCTCTCGGTCCAATCACATCTGCCATTCGGTGGTGACGGTCATGGGTCCCGTAGGTGGAGACGGTTAAGCGTTTACCGCAATAATGTCTTGATAGGTCATAACACCTTGAGCTGATCTTGTAGTACCC
Organism: Marmota monax; assembly: GCF_021218885.2. NCBI lineage: Eukaryota > Metazoa > Chordata > Mammalia > Rodentia > Sciuridae > Marmota > Marmota monax. The sequence goes on from NW_026695212.1 coordinate 3,747,083, forward strand.
AGTGACGGGCAACTTTCACGCTTGCTGTGCGACCTAAGACAGGGAATCGGGGCCTTCCCAGAGACGGGTAAGCATCGCAAGGGCTGTGAACGACCTAAGACAGGGGCTACTTGATTCCCACTGGCATGCAAAAAACAAAAGAGGGGGACTTGTTGGCAACAGGTCCACCTTGGCCCCTGGAGCCCTACCTCCACTAGTTTGTTCTGCATGCCAGTGTGGCCAGCTCACAAGGCCATGGCGAACTTGCGGTTTTTCTGTTCCTGCTTGTCCGTCTGAGACATATGTATCCCACGGGAATGCCTTGACCTTTTCTGGTCTGATGGACTTATTGTTAAGGGAGGTTTCGGTACCTGACAATAATAGATGTTGAAACTAAATTTCTCCCCCCTCCCTCCTGCTTTTGGGTAGTTTTCCACTTCTGCTGCTTGGGGTATAAAAAAAGGCGTGTTAGCAATAAAGATTATTATTGACTCCTGGATGAAGAACCTTGGTGTCCTGTGTGTCTTTTAACCTCGCCGTCCCTCGCCGGACTCGGCTCCCTTGGCCGGACGCGGCAATGCACCTGAGGGAACTGAGGAAGCCAATGATGTGGGAGCTTGAATGACCCAGGAGACTGGCCAGTAGGGGAAGGAAGGTAGGGAGGGTGTGTTCTTGTTCCAACTTCATTTGGTATTTCCAGTGGCTTGGAGAAAGTTATTTACATTTTCCACGATCATGTTAAAATGTAAAGGTAGATTATGGAACATAAACATGTCATCTAGATACCGTTTATACATAACATTTATTCTTTACTTCATACAGTGCCATTTCATTATTAGTGACTGGGGTATAATGCTTGCCTTCAAGAGTTTTCACATAACAGAGACCCCAAACTTTGGTAAACTGAACTATAGCCAATGGTTCTCAAATTTTTCTACACCTTAGAGTAGCTGGGAATCCTTTTTAAAAATACTATAATGAGCCTACATCCCAGATCCTCTCAATCAGCATCTCTGGGTATGTGACCCAGATTTTAAACCTCTGTGGGGAATTTCAGTATGGAGCCACATTTGAGAACCAGTGATATGGAATTCTACAAGGACACTTTGGTCTGTGAAAATCACCTGGAGCCCTTGTGAAGTGGCAGTTGGGCCCTGTCCCAGAGTTTCTGACTCAGTGCTCTGGCTTGGCATTTCTAACAAGTTCCCAGATGATGTGGATGCTGTTCAGGGACTTCACTTTGAGGGCCGATGGCCGCCATCAAATATATGCAGCAGTTGGAGTATTTCCCACAGTGGAAATGTTCTTTTTCTTTGGCCTTTTTCAGAGCACTGTCATCAGAATCTCCTGGTGCGCCTGTTGAAAGTGCAGACTCTTAGGCTCTACTCCAGATGTTTCAGGTCACAATCACTATAGATGAAGCCCCTTGAACTTCACATCAATACCCCTGCCACCCTGTGATTCTGCCCTAAGAAATGATGCTTTATCTCCTCTTCCTGTGTGCACACAAAACAGTTCTCCCCTGCTAACCAAAATGAAGCAGGCAGGGAAAGGCCACCAGACTCTAACCGGAGAAAGAGGAAGGAGTAAGTTCCCTGACGTGAGGCTTCTTCACTGCATTATTCTGGGTCAGGGGTCCAGGTCACAACTGGCATTTCAGAACACACTGAGAATTAACTCAGCCACAGAGAAAAGTCTAGTGTACTGAACACCACCCTTCATTACCTGTCTTATTGCTGCAACCCTTCTGAAAATAGGGGGAAAAAATCTCTCCCTTCCCAGCAAATTCACTGTTTAACAATCATTTTTTCCCCCCAATATATGTTATGTTTTCCTGGCTACACCAACTCCCATATCTGGACTCACAAAAAATAACAGCGAAGAATTAGAAAAGGCAGATGTTTTCTCTCCTATCCTACCTTGCCTACACTCTCAGCTTTAATAAATGAGCAGCGAATAATAGAATGTTTTATTTGTTTATAATTTGAAAACTACTTTAGTAATTGAAGGATGGGTATAAGAGCTATTAAATACAAGATTGCATCCCAAATATGCTACTCATTAGCTGGTGGCCTTGGGAGAAATTATTGAATCGCATTGTACCTCCATTTCCTCACCTGTAAAATGTGGGTAATAATAGTGCTTAACTCATGAGATTATTGAAATGAACTAATGCATAAAAAGCACTTGGCACAGTGTCTTGGCACATAGCAAGTGTTAGATAAATGGTTATTATTATTATTATTATTATTATTATTGCCATGGCAAATGCTAAATAAAGAATGGAATAAAAGAATAAGCAAACAATTAACCAAGGGAACAATAGGACAAGCCAGTCCTTTATTTCTGTCATACTTCAAAATCTGAGAGTTCCTGTTCAGGACAGCTAAACTTCAGGAGTGCCTGGATGGATAGTATGAACCATATGAAGTTCATCAACAAAAGTACTACAAAACTAATTTTCTATAGCTGGGTCATGCCCAAGATTATTCTGTGAAAGTTACTCTTGTTAAGAACAAGAAAAAGTAGATGAATACAAATCTTGTATATGATGGAGAAGACAGCTTATATTTTTGAAAGAGATAATGGCAAATAGGAGGCTGGAGCTAAAGTGCTGAGGCTGACCCACTGGGGAAGTTGAGGCAGGGCAATGAAAGAGGTTCACAAAATGGCCAGAGAAAAGCAGGGGACTGAAAAAGGGCAATGTGCAATGAAATTTGTAAGGGGAGGCTGAATGGATCAGGAATCTCCTTTCACTTTACTATGATTGATGGATTTTCTCTCCTTTATGTTTATTAATCAAACAAGCCATACCCCACCTCATCCCACTAGCAACCCCCATTTACTTTATTTGTAAAACCTATTTAGTTGGCCTATGTGTTGTGGCTTATTATTCAGAGACATGCCAAAGACTCAATGCCACAGTCCATTTCATCTTTTGAAGTCTTAATTTCCTACTTAAATTCAGAAAATGCTTATTTAAAGGAAATCCACTTTTAATGATACTTTTATTCTCATTATTAGATTTTTCCAACCTCGTACTCAAATATAATGTGGTAACACACTGCACCATTAAGTCTCAACTATATTTAAATGAATATCTTGGGCCATGAGCCTGCAAGATCTTGCACATACACAGAGATGGAGCAACTGTGTATGAGCAAATGATGAAGCATTGAATTTATCTTAAATTAAGGTCTATATGTTTTCTGTTGCTACAGATCTATGAAGTATATGTTAAGGCTGAATTAAATTTGGGATTCCTTTTGTTCCAAAGAGATTTGGAGGCAATTTGCTTCTGGACAATCCCAGTGCAAAGGAGTCTCAAAGAACCTAGGCTCACTCCAAATATGCATAGTTATACAAGTGACTTGGCTTTTTAAAGAGTCTCCTTCTGTTAGTTTGGAAAAATATTAATTTTCCTAAGCCTCAAGTAAACATGAAAAGTTATTTCAGTGACTCTAGAAAGAGACAAAGTCCTTAGGGTCTGGGCCACATATAGCCAAGAATCCCAGATCTAATACAGAATAGAGGCTCACTACAAGTGCCATAAATAAATCCATAGAGGCTCACTACAAGTGCCATAAGTTTTAGAAAAGTGTCCCAACTTATTAAAACAGCACCTAAACATATAAAAAAAAAACTCATTAAAAAGGACAGATGTCAAGAAGAAAACTAAAATGTGGTAATAACAGTGATGAAAAACAAATAACCAAGGCTTATTGAAAACTTGTATTCTAGATATGGAGTAGAAATTTTATGTGGTTATCTAACTTATTCTCTAATAGACCCCTGCGCTTAGGGAACTGAGACTTGATAAGATTGAGTGAGTTGTCCAAGGTCATGAGCTCATAGGTGGCAAAGCCAGAATGTAAACCTAACCCTATAACATGTAGAGCGGGAGCACTCCACTGTCATCTGACTCTCAGTAGAGAGAGCGACTAAGCAGGAGACTCCTTGGTGAGCTTAGATATTATATGAGAAATGGAAGAACTGGAACATAATTAAGAAATAAATACTGAAATGTGACCCCAAAGGACAGTAGAGGGGTATAAAACCCTGAATAAATCAGATCCTTTAGAAAATTGCTGAAAACATCACAAAGAATGTTTTATTGATGGGGTCTAAGATTGAGAGCATCAGTCCTGTTGGCGTCCATCTTCAGTCACAGCTGGGCAGTCTGAGACGTTAATGGGGTACGTCTTTAACAGAAGGGTGGAAAACAACCAACGGAACAGCATGTGCCAAGTGAAAAGCCTGGTGTTATGTAAGGCTTGGTCTAAAAGATAAGATAAGGGCTCCAGGTTAGGGGGTGCCTGATGTTGCATTAGTTTGTGACGGAGCTCTGGGGACTGGTGATAGGAACACACTGCTGACCTGGAGCCCATAGGCTTTGGAAAGCACAGAGCAGCCCAGCTCTTAAGCCCTAGTGACAAAGCATAGCACAAACAGAAAGGAAAGTGCTGTGTCTATTGAGTTTGATTCTTAGAACCCACCGGAAACCCAAAGTAGGCCTGAGCCCATACTGGCAGCCATGCCTCAGAGCACTAGGAGTGGGAAGAGACTCATAAAGCTACAAGACAGGAGGTCCTTCCCCAAACATGGCAGCCAGGAAACCAGAATTTTCCAGACTAAGTAGACAAAGAACTTCCAAAAGCAGTCAGAGTGATGTTCTCTTAAGGGAATTCAATGGGTGAAGTGGGCCAGAGCACAGAAATGCCATCTTCATAGTTACTGAGACCTTCCTTTACCCTTAGGTCAGTGGGACCTTGGAAAGTTGAGGTTAATTATATTAGTTCTAGTCACAGTAAGAACATAGAAAGGAACAAATCACTGTTTTTGCTCGGGGAGGCATTTAATTGCTGTAATGTTAAGAAAATAGCAAGAGCAAACAGAAGCCCCAAGCTCCCTTGCATTCATTTCCTCTATCCGTAAAAACATAATAGGTGAAAAGATACTCAGGAAAAAGCTTGGTGCTGCAGTTTAACTGCACTCAAGCCTTCAGACACAAATAGTTTCCATGAGAAGATACAAAAGATGAAGCATGATCCAAGAACCTCTGTGGTTAATCTCTGCGTGGTCATGGGAAACTTGAATGGTACTAGAAGACGGGATCAAAGGAATATTTATCAAAGTTCAAAAAAACTGAAAACAGTATATCTGAGAATAAATTCAGTGAGCTATTAGTCATGTAATAGAAAAAGGACAAAGCCAAATGCTTCCAGAGTGCTATTCAGAGCCGTCATGTATTCATTGTGAGACAGGAGCGACCCACTGCTTCTGTTTGCCATCCGCAGAAATGGAGACCCCATTAACTGGCTCAGTCCACTTCCCAAGGTTTGAAGGAGGCTTGACTGAATGTTTGCTTGTGAAAATGCTCTGAAAATTGAAGCTCTTAAAGCCGCCACACCTCATATTTCTATTCAAGATTTGCATAAAGGCAGAAATAAAACTAACTCAGTATGAAAGTGACACAACTGAGTTCAAGTGAATGTGCTGGACAGCAGGTAAAAGAAGACTCCTAAAGCTCTCCACTTGCATGAACAATGAGACAAACCAGGCAAGGGCAGAATGCCACAGGGATATGCTTTTGTTAATGTAAAACACTTTCATTGTACAGGTAAAAGAGGGTGGGGAGGTATAGCCTTAACCTTGGATCATTTGATGTAGGAAAATCCTTGGAGGTTTCACTTTACCACAAGGTAAGGATGAATCAACAATATGATCTGGATGCAAACAAAGAATTCAACCATAGAATTCACTAATGGAAATACCCCGCCAGTAGAACAGATGAACTAGAACTACATTTGTATCATTGCCACCTTGTGTATTAGCTGTTTCAGGTGTATTTTTACATATACTAGGGGTGTGGAGGGTTTTAAGGGGCACTTGGAATCATAATAACTATGAATATATTTCAGCAGGAGAAAAGAAAATGTTTAAAGTTTCAAGTAATTCAAATACACTTTAGAACACAACTCATTAACATGGTTGAGGGACCATGAGGATACCGGTACTTGGGTCAGTGTCTCTTACAGTCCCTGCCCCATCTGCAGCAGGAGTCTCTTCACAGGAGGGGCTTGCTCTCTAAAAGATGATTTGAAAAGATGAAGGTAAATTAACATATTGATTTCCCAGCACTCTGCAGGCCAAAAGCAGCACACACTCGGTCATGTTTCAGATGATGGAATGTGAAATTAAATTAAAGGATGCATCTGTGCTCAGTCCCTAATTGCCTGCCTAGTGGATGGCTTTAAGGAGCACAGAGAGGGAAGAGAGAAAAATGAGGAGAAAAGGAAGAAGCAAGGTGAGTGCATTAGAGAGCCTAAAAAACTGCAAGCTATAACACAGGGGAGGGGCACTGAAGAATTTTTATGCACAAATTAAAGTTGAGTGTCTGTTAAATAAATCTCCATAATTCACAATACAAGCAAGAGCAGTCAGCAGTTGGCATCTTCGAGAACACAGAAGTTTTAGAAGCATTCCTCTGGAAACAGTTCACATATCTGAAAATGTTGCACAGTTAGGAGAAATTAATAGAGTTGGATTAAATTTTTTTAATCATTCCTAAACTCAGATGCCAATTTTCATGCTTAGGACTGTTTCTAAACTCTCAGGTTAGCTTTAATCTTTCTAATTGGTCCTAGGATGTAGTTCATTAAAAAGCAGATCACTAAATAAAAATGTTCTATTCATCTGTGGCCTATTTCTGCGTTCAATCAGCAACAAACAAACTCATAATTCAATAGGGGCCCCTCATTGGATGATTACGTGATAGAAATGTAAAAGGCATATATTTAGTGATAATTATTTATGAATTTATATAACTCACCTCCATTGGTACAAAAATGAAAAACAGAAAAATTTGCTCTTGTTTTCCTCTTCTATTTCATGGAAAACTAATGTTCTGTGACTTATTGATAGGTATTACTAGGAAAATAGAATTTTTTTGTGGTCAAGTCAATTTGAGGAACACAGGGATAAAGAATTTTCTATGGGGCTTTGCAAAATCCTTTACTATGCATGAAGGAAGGAGACACAGAAAAACCTTTCCAAAATGGAATGTTTGTTATCATCTCCAGGGATCTGAGCATGCTGGGAAACAGCCTAAGAAATGCTGCACATCTTCCTGACCTGGCACTCACTCCTCTGTCTAAATGCATTCTCAAATCACATTTTCAAGATTCTCAAAACCAAGTGACAGTATAGCCACTAGCCTAATGACCTCAGCAGCCGGATGCCTGAGGCTACACACCAGAAATTGCTGCTCAGTTGCAAGATGATAAACCAGATAGAAGCAGATTAAGCTACAGGAACCTGGTTAAAGTGTATTTACTGTCACCTACATAGGTGTCTAATTCAGTCCTTCTAGGTTTTTGTATATTTAAAGAAATGCTTATTTTGGAGATCAGAAACGAGATAACCAATTGACCATTTCCATTCTGGGCATTACAGATGGAATACATAATTGTTCTCAGCCAGCAGTCAAGAATATGTAATTCAATAAATCAAAATGTTTCAATGACAGTTATTGTTGTCATTTTAATTACTAAATTGATAACACAAGTGTAAGATTATATAGCATAATTAAAACAGAATTAAGTCATTTACTTGTCAATTGGCAAAAAATGTAATAATAACTGTTTATTATGTGTTAAGCAAAGTTCTAGTCAGTGGCAAGGGTATAAGAAATAGGAAATTAACCCTGCTCTTGAGACATGAAGACATGAACAGTTAAAGCAATAGGGCTTGGGCTGAGGCTCAGTGGTAGAGCACTTGCCTAGCATGTGTGTGGCCCTGGGTTCAATCCTCAGCCCCACATAAAAATAAATACATAGAATAAAGGTTACTGTGAAAACAAATTTAAAAAGGAAAAACAATATATATACTGCTCTAGATGTAAAGTGCCAACCCATGTGGGAGCCCCAAGAAGAGAGGAGTGTGGGGTAGAGTCTACATTTATTATGTGAATTAGAGTGGAGAGGGATTGCTCAAAAGTGCTGCCAATAAGAGAACACTTTTACTTATAGGATTGGCAAAAATTATACTGTCCCTTAATTACTATAGCAGTAACAGGGAAAAAAAATTGCTATCACACATTGAAAATGGAAATTTGCTTAACCTCTTTTTAGGGCCATTTGGCAATATCTAAGAAAATTAGAAATAAGAATTCCTTCATCCAGTTATTCCACAACTAGGAATCCATCCTATATGTAAGTCAATACGTGTGCAAAGCCATGTAGATTCAAAGATATCTACTGTCCCATCGTTCATAATTAAAACATGTCTGAAACAACCTAGGTATTCATCTCAATGGGAGACTGGTAAATAAAGTAAGATACATCCACAGAGGGAAAAGTTCCTGGCTGCTGATGAGAACATAGCAGACGCCTGTGTTTATAGTGAAAGTCTAGTTATTACAGAAGACGGCAAAGCCCAGCAAAAGCCCTGACCCTCCCTCGCTGACTTGTTCACTCAGATGCTCCCTGTCTCCCTACACTCAGCTATACAGGCCCTCTGCTCCTCTAGTGTGCCAGGCACCCTCCCATCTTAGTTTTCACACTCCTTTCTCCTGCCTGGAACGCTCCTCTCCCATGGGTAACCCCCTGCCTCCCACAGGACAGGGAGAGGATCTCACCTGCCTGATGAGGTCTTCCTGAGCACCTTATTCTCTATAAAAACTGCCCCCAATGCATGTTTTTCTCCTCCTTCTCATTCATAGTACTTATGATCGTCCATCAGACTATGTAACTTACATAGATGTTGACTGTCTCTCTTCTCTAAAGCATGGACTCTACGAAGGCCAGGGCATTTATGAATTTTATAACCAAGTCCCTAGAAAAGTATATGCACAAATGAGGTCATCAATAAATATTTGTTGAACAAAATGGAACACACACATAGATGCACACAACCTACATAACCCAATGCACCCATACATACCTACACAAACACAGTACTAGGAATGGACTCTCTGAGGTACAGTGTTAAATAAAAAACAATAAAATATGTGTACAGTATGTCTCTATTTGTATAAAAAGGTAAGTAAAAATACATCCAATATAGAATCATTGTAGAATAACTGAAAATCACATAAGAAATTGCATTTTGCTTTGAGAAGGAAGACTGAGGAAATGAGAATGAGAATCAGAAGTACAGGGGTTACTTTCTCTCTCTCTTGTCCTCCCACCCCTCCCCTCCTCTCTCCCTGAAATCCAATGAAGTAGCCTCTGGCCACTCATAGGTAATGAACACTTGAAATATGGTTAAATCACATTGAAATGCCTGTAAATGTCAAATATAGACCAAATTTTATTCCAGAATTGTGCAAAAGAAAGGAAAATGGCCCATTAATGATCTTCTCTTGTTGCAGACTGCAATCATTGCTATTTTGATATATGGTATAAGACATGTAATTAAAGTTAATTTCACCTGGATCATTTGACTATTTAAAATGTGGGTCTCATATTTTATTTTCATACATATATATTCATATTTTATAGGACCCACATTTTAAATATATATATCTCCTTGAAAAAATAATATTACAGAGAGAGAGAGATGGCCAAGAGATTTTGAAGTTAGGCAGATCTAGGATAGAAGTCAATTTTGCTTTTACTTCTCTGAGCCTTAGTTTCCTGTGCTAGTAATATGGGGATATGATCATCTATTTAATCCTCATCTCCTACAGGAGTGTAGTATAAATTAAATGAGATAAATATATTTAAGGTGCTTGGAACACAAAGGTAGAACATAAAATGTCCACTAAAGTTCTGGAATATTTTTCTGAGGAAACAATTTATAAAACTAGTCAAAAACTATGAGTGCTCAGCAGGAGAGTGGTGTCTTCTGCATGCTGTGCATGTTGTGTTGCTTATGAGAAAGGAAAAGAAAGTAAAACACCCAATAAAGACACAAATCTTGCAATAAAAATATAAACTGGAGTTAAGTGAAGGAATAAAAGATTAGTTTTTCAATGCAGAGTTAGAGGCACTCCAGTCTATGACACCAAAATTCTATAGGTAAATAGTTTTTTATAAAGGTAACAAAGTTGCTCAGCTGTGAAAACTTTCAAAGGAACAAGAAAGGGACATGAGAGTCCACTGGAAGCTGTGGAGCTTGTGCCAACATTGTCCAGATGTGACAGGTGATCAAAATGGGAGGGCAGAGCCTGAATTAATCTCACCTCTGACCAGTCAGTCTCTGCTTGAGACTGTGAGGAAGAGGGGAGATTGACAGCAAGGCGCATGGGCTGTTCACACAACTTCAGAAGCATTCTCCCTAAGCAGAGGAACCAGAAAACCTTTTCAACCAAGAAAGTAATGCTGTATAGAAATATTCCTTTGTTAACAGATAATTTCCCAATGAAAAGGTGAAATATGATTTAAGCTACCCAAGGACAGTTAGTCTTTTCTACTCTAGGTCAATATGGCAAGTGTTCAAATTAAGCTGGACTTTCCTATTTGCCAAACCATAGGGCACTGAGGGGAATAATAAGAACCTCTTGAAAATAAAAACCTTGTGTAATGTACTGTAGCATTTATTTTAGTGGCTGAATGTATTTTAATGGCTTTAGAAATGATTTTAGTTCTGTATTCAAAGAAACATTAAGAGGCCACTTAAATTTTTCAGTTACACTTACTGCACTTTATGGAGGAAGTGTTACGTTATATTTGTGACTCTGTGGATAGAAGAAGTCCCCGTAGGCATGTTCCTCATGAATGTCACAGGTTTACTATATCCAAGAATATTAGAGATAAAAAGGCTTTTTAGTAAATGAAGATCCACAAGACAAAGCAGCTTAGAGATTATAATGATAGTATGTATCAGGGAACCTACGCTGGTTACTCACTTCTCAAACACTCACTGATTCCACATCTCCTGAGTGCCAGACACCAGGAACACAGTGTTTAAAGAGATTCCTTACATGTTAGTGTTTGTTGTAGGGGACCCAATAAACAAACATAAATGATATCATCTAACAATAAGTGCAGTGGTGAAAATAAAATGGAACCACATGTTTGTGGTTGGAGAGCATATGATTGGAGAGCCACTATGACAAGAAATTAAGTATCTGTTTGAGGACAGGGCAGTTAAAATGTTTGCATAGGAGGGCTGAGATTGTGGCTCAGCAGTAGAACGCTTGCCTAGCACGTGTGACCCCTGGGTTTGATCTTCAGCACCACATCAAAATAAATAGATAAAATAAAGGTTTTATGTCCAACTACAATCAAAAACTAAATATATATATATATATTTTAAAATTTGCATAGGAAGAAATATTCAGCCAGGCCTGTGCAAAGGCCCTCAGGCAAACTTGGAGCTCCTCTCGAGGAATAGAGAGCTTAGTATGGGGAGTGCAGTGATGGGGTAGGGAATGGTCTGCTAGGGCAGAGGAGCAGACTGGAATCCCCATGTGCCCAGTGCTCAAGGTAAAGTGTTGCAGTGGGATGCCACTCGTGTGTGCAAGCAGCAGGAACACGAAGGGATTCATATTCTTAAAAGGATACTCCTGGTGAATTCAGATAACATGGTGATGACAGTGGGGTCATAATTTGGGTCTTCCCAACTCCCCACCTAAAAAACAGAGAGAGCAATGCAATCAAAACCCTATGGCCAACTTTTACACCAAACTAAGAGGCAATGTATCTCACAAACTCTAAACGACAAACAAGTAAGGACAAGCCACTAAGAAAGACAATACCAACATCTATACAACAGGAAGCAGGGAGAAGTAAAGAGGTGTCTGAGAACAGCAGAATTCCCAAAGAGCCAACACTACAGAGTATTGCAAGCCAACTGGATCATGTGGCTACAGTTGCCAAACTCCAAAAGCCTGGGAGGGCTAAGGGCTCATGGCAAGGCCCAAACAGTACAGAGCCATCCAGTCCCTGTTAACTTTTGAATTTGATCAGCCACAGCTCCTGTCCAGAACAGAACCCCAAAGTAAAAAAGAAACTACGGCAGTAAGATCAAATTGGGTAGGACAGGAACAGTAGTCATAAAAGAAAGAGAAAAATCCAGATAAAAGTGGGATCCAAAAATACATCTCACAATACCTCCCATTCTAGTCGTTTTTTTTACGATGTGATCTTGACGCTTCTCCCATGGAATGATGAGGCTCATGTGCTGTCCCCTTGCATCTAGGTGGAATTTTGTGATTTGGTCAACAGAATAGGATGAAAGTAACCATGATATTCAAGTCCAGATTATAAAAATGACATGCATTTCTACCTTGCCCTCTTGGACTGCTCCCTCCTGAAACCCAGCTGCTGTGTTGTGAGGAAGCCCACACTAGCCCAGGGGAGAAGCCACGTGTAGTTACTCTAGTTGACAGTTGAGTGAAGTCCAAGCCAATGACAAGCTGAGGCCCCAGACAGCGGGGAGCAGACGTGCTATCTCTGTTGCCCTCCATCTAAATTCTTGTCCCACAAAATCTGAAAGCATGATAAAATAGTTATTGTTCACCACTAAGGTCTACAGTGGTTTGATTCCCATAGAGCTATCATAGTTTTAGTTAAAATATTCAATCTCATGGCAAAATTTATAAGGAATGTGTATTTTAGGAGTCATCTTTAATTTTCATAAATTGTAAATCCAATTCAATGTCAGTAAAAGTACTTTAATTATTGGTGTAGCATAATCTGCTTTCTTTTGCTTTCGAATGAAAATCTCTTGCTAGCAAACACTTCAAAAACCATGCCACGCAAAGTCTGTTTCCCCCCCCAAAGCAGCAGCCAGATTCATTTATTTCTTTTTATCTTTTTAGAAAAATTATTTGCAAATGGAAGAAATGGGAAAAGTAGGATGAACATATAGTCTATCATCCAAACTGGGACCATTTTTCAACACAGTTTCATTGAGATATAGTTCCCATACCATAAAATTTACCCACGTAAAATGTACAATTGAGTGTTTACTCATCACAGTCAGATATAAACAACATCATAATCTAATTTTAGAGCATTTTCTAACCCTCTGACCTAAGGCAAATTGAAAATGAAAGCAGTTGAATAATTATTCAGGAACAACAGGCATAAATTTAGTACATTCAGGGTATAACCAAATTCAAAATATGGGGTGCTTTAAAGAGAGATAGATGATCAGAAATGGAATTCTTGTTCCCTTTTGTGGTTAAGGGAAGGGTTATGTAAAGGGATACAGCCAGTTTTGAAACTCTTTGGCAGTATCTATTAAAGCTGAGCATATGTATGCACTATGGCTCAACAATTCCATTCCAAATGATTACTTACTAGATGATTTCATTTAAATCAACTTCAAAAACATGCAGAAGTAATCTATGGTGTGACGTTAGAGATTAAGATTGTGGTTTACCTCCAGGCGAGTTAGTGACTGGAATAGGCAGGCTGGGAATTGTGAGGTTCTGGTGATGATCCACTTCTTGATTTACAAAGATGCGTTCTCTTCTTAAAGATTCATCATGTGGTACATTCAGAATTTGTGCACTTTTCTTTATAAATGTTAGATAAATTTGTGTTTGGTAAACAGATTTTAAGAATCTCATTAAGACAGGATTTGTGAGGTCATGAAGACAGAGATATTTTAAAGAGAGCAATTAAGGACAGTTAAGTGTTTAAACAGTAGCAAGGAGGTGCTAATTTTCTCCTTAACACCTTTCCCTGGAACTGGGGGTAATGAAATTCCTAGGGAAATAGAGGTGGGGAAAAACAAAAGGTGTTTCTCATACAAGGGGAATGTTTAAGTAAAGGCTGAAATATTTAGCAGTTAGAAATCCTGGAATCTTTCTTTTTTTAGTTGGGATTTTTCAATGCTTCTGCTAAACAGGATAGTATTTTAGAGTTGGAAGTAATATTCAAAATCTTCTAATCATTTTTTTTCACCTTCAGTTAAGGATCTAAGGTCCAGAGAATCCTGAATTAGTCCAGAATTACACAGCTAGATAGTATTAAAGCTGGGATCAGATTCTAGGCATCTTGACATGGAAACCATTTTTTTTTTCCTCTGACTAATAATAGTTATCTGCTTACCTAGTAGCAATCTCTGTGATAAGTCATTTCTAATGATCTGATCTGATCTCCAGGAGAGACAACAGGTCTAACTAACACTTACACACATTTTATACAGGGTGAAACCAGAGATGACTAGAAAAGTTAATATACTTTGACAAGGTTAAATATTAATTAAGTAGAGATGCCAGGATTCCAATTAGTTCTTACTCTAGAGTATAAGAATTTAACCAATGGGCAATATTGCTTCCTTGAATTAATAGTATTTTTTGCCATGTTTCTAAGCTGGAGTTAATTAGTACACAGATGTATTATTTCTTGGTAGTTAAAATGTCACAAGTAAAAAACCCTGAGTAACTTTGTTTCCAGGTTATAATCCAGCTGTTTTCACTTATTTATATCTGAGGAAAATACATCCATTGGACCAATGCTGTCTTCAACAGGCAGAAACGTTTTCCTCTTGGCAGTTACCTATCAGTGAAGTGACTGAGTTTTGAGATCCAAGAGTTATTCAACACCCAGAGAGATGACCTTCCAAACAGAACCTCTTTTAATGATCTATTTCCTTGGTAATGTTCTTAACAATATATAGTAAGTTAGGCTAAAGATTAATGGTCAACACATAAATTTCAAGTTTTCTTCTTAAGTATCCATGGATATTTAAGATTAGGTCCCCAAGAATCTAAGTAACCATTCCTACCCCCAAGTGCTAGAAAAACACTATTTTGAGTTCGATGCAAGTAGAAGAAAACTCATTCAGATGAAGCATATTTGACTTGGCAAACGACAGCCTATTTTAGGGTTTGATTTCCTCACATTTTTTCTAAATATCCAATTCATAGTAGAACTGAGACATTTAAGAAGTGCAGGTTCATTCATTATGCATTGCAAAGTGCACTTTCTTTCAATTCATTCATGGTGCAAGACCATCAAGGTTAATAGGACAGTAGAACAGAAATGGTGTTTACTTCTTACAACATTGTCATAATTTTGAACTTACAGGTAGGTAGGAATAGAGAGACCAAAGGGAAAAAATAGAAGGGAAAAGCCCCTTGTTGAAGTCAATACTTCCTCATTTATATTTTAAGTAAATAACTGTTAACATAAAAAATCAGATTGAGCATAAATGATTGTTTAATTCAACCATCCTCCAAAGATGATGAATACATAGCACACTTTGACTCACATCATTAACTGATAAAAGCCCGCTTGCCTTCCAAACACAGATTCCCCTGACCTCAGACTTTCCCAAAATAACATCGATCAACTAGTATGTGCAAGATGCTGTACTAACCACTTTGAATGCATCACCTCATTTTATAGCCTCACAACATCTTAAGAGAGGTCAATTATTATTCCCCTTTTAGAGAATTAGAGATGAAGTCACACAGTTTCAAGGGGCAGTCAAAGCCAGGTTCATTTTCCTCCAGTGTCCCTGGTCATAATGACAACACTATATAATCAGATTCCACCAGCTGGCCAGAGTTCACACATAATATATGAGCTGTTTTCCATCATGGGTCTCCTTGCATATGTTCCTTCTCTAGCATCACAAGTAGGGGGTCACAGTAAAGACATGTTATTGCTTTAAAAAAAGAAATAAAAGTTCTTTCCTACTCATTGGTCACAGCTTTGCTTTTAAAGGCAACACAAAGCAATTTATTTGGTTGCATATGATAGCACCACTGGACCTCCCACCTCCCCTTTGATATTTCCCTGTGAAGGGTCCTCTTGGCTGGCGTAAGGACCTTCTGTTATTTCATCAGGCCATATGTGCCTTTTATGTGTTCTCCATCCTTCTCTAGCAGTGCTTGTTGCCTCTATCTCCCTGAAGAAGAGAATATGCTGCCAGAAAGGTTGGACCAACTCTGGGTACACTAGGACTACCCCTACCTGCCAGGTTCTGGTTCTTTTGACTATCATGCCTGGTGATTGATAATTCAACCAAATTTTATAACTCCATTAACTTACACTGACGATTTAACATTCTACTAAGTTAGCCTAGGCCTCAAATTCCAAATAAGGAGCTGGATATGAAAAAGAAAAGTAGAAGAAATTTGAAAAGTGGTTGAAGAAGAAAAGTGGAGGAGATAGAAATGTTTCTGTCAAAAGAGGCTGCCAAGTTTCCCATATCTATTAAGTGTCCTCATATCTATGTAGAGTACCCTTAACAAAATTTAGTAAAAGTGACCCAGTCCCAAACTGTCTTACTCTGCCTGAAATCTCATCATTTACAGATTCATTGGGGTTAATAAGCGAAAGCAAGCAACAAACAAAACCAAAAGCAAAACATTAAACCAATCCCAAAAAACTAAAGGCCAAATGTTTTCTCTGATATGTGGATGCTAATTCATAATAAGGGGGGGGGTCCAATGGAAGAAATGAGGTACTTTGGATTAGACAGAGAAAATGAAGGGAGGGGAGGGGGTATGGGATTAGGAATGATAGAATGAATCAGACTTTATTACCCTATGTGCATATATGATTACACGACCTGTAAACTCCACCTCATGTACAACCAGAAGAATGAGAAGTTATACTCCATTTATGTATGATGTGTCAAAATGCATTATACTGACATTATCATTAATTAGAACAAATAAAAATTTAAAAATTAAAAAAGAAACCATAATGACCTAAATTACCAGATAGGCATATACCCTATGTGAATTTTAAGAAGAAAGCCATTTGGTTAGCAAATAATTCTATGTCATTATTAGCATACCTTTTTGATTGGGATAAGGATGAAGAAGGTGAGGAAGGCTGAGATTTGGGGATGGAGATAGAGAAAACCAAAATCCGGGGAATGAATGAGTACATAGATAGATAGAGGATGGTGGATTTTGAACTTGCATCGTGGTAGAACACTTGAAATACATGAAGACCATAAGTATTTTATTATGGGCAGACCTGGATGGCAGGGCACCATGTGAGCCATGTGGCAACAGGTGGGCAGCAGGAGAACAACGAACAGTTTCAGAAGGCAAATTCACCTCTGTGGCCACTTGATCCAGGACTAGTAAATCTGCTTCTTTCTTCTCCTCCCTGATCCCAGGCCAGATGTCATTCATCTCTTATCACATCCTCAGACATGGCCTGTGTTCTGTTTTTCTCAGCATCTCCACTTCCTCACAATGTCTAGTGACAAACACGCAAGAAAGCAAAGTTGATGGAACAGCGTCTCCACCAAATATCCTGTCTGCAAAGTGCTACAGCTGGAAGGAGAGTGGTGAGAGCCATGGGACACACTGACTCCCAGGGGTCCTCGCAGGACAGGGAAGAGGAGGAGTCAAGAGGCTTCAGGCGAAGACTGTTATTCTGAGCAGGGCCCAGTTTACAAGAGACTGCAGCGTGGTGGAAAACTGCACCAAGGTCTGACAAATGATTTGGGGTTTTGCAATCGACCTCATTTAACTTAATTTAATCACAATAGCTGTCCAACCATTCTATTTTCTCTCTAGATAAAAAGCTATGGCCAAATCCCTAGGTCTCATTTTTTAGATACTCAAAAGTGTGGGGAGGAATACAACCAATGAAAAAGCAATGACAAATAAGCTGCTATAAAGCAGGGACTGCAGCTTATTAGGTTCAATTTTACACAAGAGTGACCTTGGATACTTGGTATTTGACCCCTAAATGGCCCCAGCTGATCCCAATTACTATCTGTGCACACACACTTGTGTTTTCTGTAAGTCAACACACTAATAAAGCTTTGTTATCAGGCTGAAACTCTAGTTAGATGGCTATGCTCTACATATTAGTATGTGCTCTACTAATACTGAAAGAGGACACAAAAATGTGTAGGAGGCCTTTTGATTCTATAAGACACAACTGTCTTGCAAAACTGTGGTTTACCTTTTGTTATTGATTTTAAGCAGTTGTTTAGCATGAACTCTTGAGAAATGTAGTTCCCTTTGTATTCCTACAAACAAGACAAGGTACATCATCTTGTATACCTACCATAGCTATGGTTTAAATGTCTGTGCCCCCACCCTGAACTTGTATGGGGAAATTTAACTCCAAGGTGAAAGTGTGGGAAAAAAATGAGGCTTCTGGGTGTGTGTATGTGTGATTAGCTCATGAGAGTGAAGTTCTCATCAATGATCATTTACAAGAGGCCTCGGAGAGCCGCCTTGTCCCTCCCACCAATGGAAATTGCCCCTAGGAAGAGGTGTAGGAGGTGATATCTGTAAGGAACAGGACCTCACCATATAACAAATCACCCAACACCTTCATCTTGAACTTTCCCAGCTCTAGAATTCTGAGAAATAAAATTCTTGCTGTTTATAAGACACTCAGTTGTAACAGGCCAAATGAAATAAAAAACATAGTAAACCACATGAGACAGAACAGGTAAAGGCACAAAGGGACAGATAGGAGCAGGGGTCCTAAGTGATTTGCTTTCCCATCTGCCAATGCTCCTTATTGTGATAACAGCACCTCAATTTTTCTTTCCTCTACATTCAGTTCATATGACTTTGATATCTTACTCCTGTCACGTTCTCCCAGGTTCCAGGGGTGAGAAAGTGACCCAGATCTGGTCAATTGGGTCATTTCCTTTCCTCCTGACTTTATGGGTTACCATGGAGCACAAGACAGGTTGATAGAATCCATGCAAAACTAGTTAGAAAGAAGAGTTGAGTGTCAAAAGGACCACAGAACAGAAATTTGCTGGACCTAGTTTTCAGGACAACCCTGGGAACTTTTAAATATTTTTTTTTCCCTGCTAAAGTGACTTTGAATTGAGTTTCTGTAACTTTTCCCTTAAAAAAATCTGAACAAGGCAGGGATCATTCTGTCGGAATTTTATTTCTTTTGATTTACTCTGTAGTTGAACAATAACATTTAATATGAAGGCAGGTAGCTTTAAGATGACCTGATGATTCTGGCTGCCTAGTGTTCACCATCTGGTATAACCCTGTCCTCTTGAGTATAGGCTGAACCCTGTGACACTCTTCTATTGAATGGAAGCCAAGAATGATGGGCTGTCACTTCCAAGATTAAGTTTCAGAGAAGCTATGGCTTTTGCTGACATGCCCTTTCTTGCCCTCTCTTGGCTCTCCTGCTCTGAGGAAGGCCTCCTGCCACATATGAATGCCCAAAGGAGAAAACCTTGTGAGGAAAAAAACCAAAAACAAAACCCAAAGCTAAGGCCTCTAACCAACAGCCAGCAAGGACCTGAGGCCTGCCTGCAGTCACGGAACTGAGCCTGGATGGGAATCATAACCTAGTCCAGCCCACAAGTAACTATAACTCCAGCCTAGACCTTGATCACAACTTCCCGAGAGCCCAGAAGCCCAGGGACCTAGCTAAGCTGATCTCCAGACTGTAAAATGTGATTGTTATTTTAAGCTGCTAAGTTTTGGGCTAATTTGTCATGTAGCAATATATAACTAATAGAATGGAATTAACCCGAGTAGATTAACAATAAAATATTCATTCTTTTCCTCTCTATTATATTTCCCAAGACAACTCTCAATTATTTCATTTATAGGACTTACAAATGCAGTTTTAATATATTGAAGTTAATAACATAATTATATTGATATGAGAGAACTATATTGATAGTAATGAATTATGTGGTTCTGATGAAATATGGCATTTGAATGGTAAGATTCTTTTTTTTTTTAAAGAGAGAGAGAATTTTTAAATATTTATTTATTTTTTAGTTTTAGGCGGACACAACCTCTTTGTTTGTATGTGGTGCTGAGGATCGAACCTGGGCCGCACGCATGCCAGGCGAGCGCGCTACCGCTTGAGCCACATCGCCAGCCCAATGAATGGTAAGATTCTTTAAGAGAAATTCTGAGAGTTGAAATGCCAATCTAGTTTAGACTAGTCTATTTTACAAATACACACATTGAGCACCTTCTGTGTTCCACACATAGATAGATAAATAGTGCAATTGGCCTGTTGCAAAGAGTTCAAAGGAGAGGAGAGAAACAGGTAAGATTGAAACAGATTAATCAAGGGAAGAGTCACTCTTACTAGGAGTGTGACACTAGATAAGCCATTTAACTGTTCAGTGCTTTGGTTTCCTCATTTATAAAATGATGAATAACAATAATAACAGCTGATTAATCACCTTATAAGATTGTTAGAAGGACTAAAAAAGAATATATATATATATATATATATATATATATATATACACACACACACACACACACTCACACACACTGTAAAATGTCAAAATGAAATAAATCATTAAAATTATAATGCTTATTATAAAAATATAATATATGGGCTTTACTGGAGAAATAGATAAGAATCATTCATAATTCATTTGTTGTTTATAGCATGTGAAAAAATTTCCATTGCCTATTTAAATATGTTCTTAAATTTGAAATTTGTACTCTAAAGGTACCTGGTTTGAACACTCCTTTAAATACCATGCAATCTGAATTGCTTCTCTAAATGTAAATGTCTCACACTTTCATCTTAATTTATTCTTTGTGAGAAGACACTTTATAGTAATTGTTTCAGGAAAACTGAGTAAAAAAATACATAGAACATGCAAATTCCAATCATTTTGGTCAATTCAAAACTTTTGTGAGCAAAAAATTTTCTGCCCTATGAAAAAAAGACAGAATTTTTTTTGATATTACATTTAAACAGTGTTTAAAGTTACTATTTAGAATCAATTAAATGTTCTCATTGCTTCTATTACCTTCTCCACCAAGGTTTCTCTGATATTCCTTGCGAATCATTAAATCAACATTTTGAGGTCACTGGAAAACACTTTATTTTTTATATTTTCAATTTGCCACTGTACTTCAATTCATTATTCTAGTCCAAATAGCAGATCTGTTAATAAAAGTGCACGGGCAAGAATAATTGATTTCATTTTAGGGAAAAGATATCAACAGTAAACTGCTTTGGACTGAGCAATCAATGGTTATTGAATTCTAGACTCCAGGCTAATATTTCCAGCTCTACAAGATCCTTGAGACTCCAGTTGCCCACTTTGCTTTTAATGAACAAGGTCAAAATCATGAAATGAAATACTATGACTCTAATAGCATACTTTATCTCAGAAAAATTTTAGCCTCTAGGCATCATAAACTGCCAAGTATCTTTCCAGTAAGCCTAAATGTTAATATACATATCAAAGTTGAAGATAAATATGTCCCTTGGAATCCAGTTGTACTCTAGTTGTCTACACTTTGGTAAAAATAAAATTAAAATAAACATTTATTAAGCTCTAACTATGGGCTCACCAAGGAGCAAAGGGACTCTAAAGTTGATGGAATAGGTAAAATATAATTGAAAAACTTAGAAAATACAGAGAGTGAGGAGTGAATTTTAGTTTGTACAAATTTTAACAGGATAATGCTTTTAACTAAAAAAGGGAAGGAAGGTAGAATGAACATGTTTGTGATAGGGGATAAAGGGCTTAGGTTCAGTTTCTAAGAAGTTGAAATCTGAGATGATGGAGCACCCAGATGACAGTTGGACATAAAGAACCTGAACTCATCTGTGGTAGCAAAACTATAAAGAGTATACAGAGTGGGAAGGCAAGGACTCAAACTCCAGGAAAGACAAAGAGCTAAATCAGGAGGAGGCACAGAAGGAGAAGGTCATCAGAAAAGTGGGGAAGAACCATGAAAGAGATGGACCACAGATGCCAAGACAGAGGGAAGACTCCAAGACCAAAGTAATGAGCAACTGCCAACTTGAACAGCAAGATCAACAAAGTGAAGGAAGTTTTAAAGAACTCCTGGTGATCTTTGCTTTAAAGTTTCACTGATAATCTTAGCTAGGTCATGTTCAGTGCAATGGCAGGAGTGGAATCCAGAAGGCCACGCAACATTATTCAATTATTCTAATATTAACTAGGCACCTTTGTTGTGCTTTGAGGATAGGAAAGTACCTATGAAATTTCTGGTAAAAGATACGTGGGAGACCAGAGAAGGCAGGGAAAGCAGAGTCAAGAGTACTTAGAAGTAGCCTTTATCTTTGGTTGAGAGAGTGTACAGGCATGAAGAAGGGAGGTGCGATTTGGGAACAACTGTTGAAGGAAAGGGCAAGAGAGAAACTGGAAATAAAGACAAAAGATTGATGACTGGTGTTAAGAGTCCAGCTAAGGCTGGAACTCATAAATCTGTAATGTGGCCAACCACCATGGTGGTGCAGGTTTTCCTTCCAGTAATGCCAGTAGCTTGAGAGCAGGAGTGAGGACCACAGATGGTCTGAAGCAGCTCAGGTTGAGTACTGGCAGAAGGACGAGGCTGAAGTGTCAAGTGGAGATGAATATTTGAGGGGCCTGTTGATTTACCAGGGAACCAGACACCTAATGGAAGAAGTCAACAACATTCTCACTGGTAGAGAGGACAGATAGGGCACTGAAGGACATATGAGTTTAACATTTAGAATTGAAGGAGAGTGAGAGGGGGAAAATGGGACATAGGGAATATTGAAGGAGAAAAAGGATATAAAAATGAAAAATCTGATAAAAATTAAGAGGTATAAAATGTCTTAACAAAGTAAAGAACTTCAAAAAAAAGTGATGCCCTTCACTATGAATTTTCTCTAGATAGTGTAAAATTTGTCTTTTGTTTTTAATAGGAAACAGATTCAAGTCACATCAGGTCATTTCTGAGATTCACTATTACATCTCAAACAAAGAGATCACTATCATGTTAATAAAGTCTTACAATTTCTGATTATTTGGGAAACTTTCAATCCAAAGAAGGAAAAACCAAAAAGCAAAGATCTTCCAAATGAAAATAATAAATAGCAAATTGTCTGAGACAATTACAACATCACAAGTAAGACAGACACCTGGACAAAGCCAAGCTGATACTGGGTTAGGTAAATGACAGAACCTGACACCAATTTGCCACTGTACTTCAAGAACCAGAATAATATTCACTTGAAATATTTATACTTCATGTAAATATTTTTAGCTTTATTTTAGAAATATTTCCCATCAGTATCTCTGCAATGTGGGGATTTATTTTATTTGAAAGCAGGGTGAATATGATTCATATGTAACTTAGTAATACAGAAGGAAAAGAAAGGAAACTAGCTCCTATATCACTCTCAAATTCTCATGAACTCAAGAATTTACTGGGGACCCCTGGAAAACTCTGCTGTTACAATGTGTTTATACCCTCATTCACATTTTTGCTCATGATGTATTGGTTTCATATATAGCTTTAATAATGTGAGTGAAAACTCTCACAGATAAAAAATGCATTCATAGTCAGATAGTCCAATGGCCAGATGTGGCACAGTGCTCCTGCTTTTGGTTCTATGTTGCTGAGGAATTAGGAACAAGCCTTAGTCAAGATCTCCACCCTACACTGGATCCACTTGCTCACCTTGGTGATAATAAATCCAAGTGTCTTCTGGTCCAAACACATTATGGATTATTAACAATCAGTTTCTAATTTCAGATTTGGTGAGGCATCAACAGAGTCACACCAGAAAGTAAGGCAAGTTGTCCTGTTCAAAGCACAATTGAATTCAAAATAATTGAATGAGCAGGACTAAGAAGGAAATTTATCTCATTACACAAGAGTTAGTCCTAACAGTAGCTACATTTGCTGCTTTTTCTATTTTTAGAGGCAAGGAATTATATCCAAGCCAGCTTAGGCCAGTTTGTCCAGAGGGTAAAGGTTGGGATCTGGAGGGCACCCATGAGCAGCCACGAGGGGAGGGGTCACAGAGCGCAGTGTCTGGGGGCTCGCCACACTGCACACAGCCATCAGCACAAAGTATGGGCTCAAATAATATTCACTAATAATACATAGCAGACTACAAAATTGTGTGACATTGGGAAAGTTAATTGGACTTTTTTGGCTCCAGCATATTTGGAAAACAAGGATAATAATATCTGTTTTGTAGAGTTATGTGCATTAAATAAAATAATGCATGAAAAGTGTTTCACCCAGGACCCAACACACACTAATCTCAGGAGACTAAGAATCAGGAACTTTCTAACAAAAGCTGGTTGAAAAAAGAAGACAGACCTAGAAAATCTTATGAAATATATGTTTCCTTTCTCCTCCTCCTTCTTCCTCTTTTGCCTTCATGCATTTTGTTTCTCTAACACTGTGATAAGAGCTGTTTTCTATGTTATATGGAGTAGTAGGAGACGCCAAAGTCAGGTTTAGTTTGGATGTGGCGAACTGAATCTCTTGTGATCAGAGAGTTGTTTTCTAAACTTCCTAATCAACTGGATATGTGAAAATTAACTATGAAGTAATCAGATATGCTTCTGTGGGTGGAAGATGGGAACCAGTGTCCTTAATAGTTTGGCAAGCAAGAAACCTCTCCTGATGGGCCAGGCAATGCCCAGGTGCTGGAACATGAAGATGATAAAGTACCACTCTCAGGTGGCAAGCACATGTAAGTACTCACAAGACCAGGTGGTACGTGGGCATGCCACTCACACATACTAGAGCCCAGGTTTAATCCTTACAAGAGTGAGCAGAGTGCCAGGGAGCTGCACCTGGTGGCAGGCAGTCTTTGAAGTCATGAGAAGGGTTTGAGGGATGATAAAATAAAAGCTACACCAACTTCACAGACTTACATACTTATGCCAGTCCTATTCTTAGTGGCTGGGGTTGTGGCTCAGTGGTAGAGTGCTCGCCTAGCACATGCAAGGTGCTAGTTTCGATCCTCAGCACCACATAAAAATAAATAAATAAATAAAATAAAGATATTGTGTCCAACTACAACTAAAATTTTTTTTAAAAAAAAATCACTGAATGCTACTACGTTGTTATAGTTAATATGTAAAACTAAAGGAATGGACTATAAGGCTCCAACAGTTCTCAACTTTATGCCTAGCATCTTCCAAATGGTCCTGAAAATATCATTACACAAAAACTTTGTGATTTTTAAAAATGAAAGAGGCATTTATCCTGCAAATCATAAAACCTTGGTATTGATAGATAAAACCAGCCATAAAGAACAGATCCCAGATGCTGAGGATTCCCCAGTTCCACTTGATAATGAAAGGCCACTGTAAATCCATAAAGGGAAAAATTATAACCAACTAACTGCTATGCACCTGTACACCTGAAATATGACCATTATTATAGGCAGGGTGAAATGTACTGAATAAAGTATTTTCTAAATCAAAATTCATACCCATGTCTTCAAAATACTTGCAAAGATGGGGCTGAGGATGTAGCTCAGTGGGAGAGTACTTACCTACCACATACAAGGCCCTGGGCTCAACCCCATCAATGCAAAAATACTCATATACATACATACATACTTGCAAAGTTCATTTTTTTTCACGTGTAGGCAACAGTTTATAAAAACAAGTGTTAACCATAACTGTGATCATTTGTAAAACTCTCCAGCGAAGCTATTTGTTAACCTACATTCAGTTTTTAGAATCAGCAAGGATGCCACTGTTGGCTTCACATTCTATATTGGCTACATTTGACATGTGCCTGGTTTTATTTCAAAATTGGGGCTTCACAAATCAAATGTTATTTTGTACACCTGAAAATTCATGAACCACATATTGCTGCAAGCAGAAGTACAACATGAAAACAGAAGACCAGCTCAGCAGTAATCAGAGGCACCTGTTTCACAAAATGCTTGCCACTGTACTGAAATTAATCATAAATTTAAAAGTATTTTGCTTAACCCCTCTCATGAAAAGCAACTCAGACAATCATCAGAAAATAGAAAGACTTTTTAATATTACCCTGGATTTATTTCTAAAAATAAAAGATTAATTCGCTTAATCATATTTAATAAACAGTAATGGATCTAGAAAATAGCAATATTCCAATAAGCAAATTAAGATTCCCTGGTCATCTATTGTTAATAAGATAGCAACAGTAACATAGGGTCCAATTTTCCATAAAGCAACAGAGGATAGCTATGATGTGGACTGTAACTAGAAAGAGCCTGCATGAATTTCCTGGCTCTCTGGAAACTGTTTTGGACACATACTGTTTCCTATAACATGCATAAGCCATTAAAAACCTCTACAATGTGGTAAGTTTCAAAGACTAGGGAGAAGAGTGATGTATTTTTGTCCTACTGAAAACAAATGATGAACTGTAAAATGATCATACATTTTTGTATACTCTGATTACATGGCAAGTGCCCCTTTAGATTAAGAATTGTGCTCAATGATGATTAGAACCCAAATACAAAGATTACTACACATTTACTGACACGATTCTAAAAGCATAACAAACCATTTTATCATTCCTCCCAAAATGCTATCCCCACTTTAGTTACTCCTAACTTGGCAAGATCAGACTTAAAGACGTCTATATACAGCAACACTAACTTTTTGAACAAAATAAAGTCTTTCTCCAGTAACTGTGTCCCAGTTAGCCAGAGCCACATTTTACCTGTTAATGAAATATTACATAGGTATGATCAGGCCTGCTTTAAATCTGGTTGTTTTTTTTTTTTCCATCTCCTTTTTCTATTCTTGCTACCTCATTCCTAGGAAGAAATGCAAATTCTGAATTTCAAACAATTGCAATTACAAATGAACATTAAGAGAAGCAATGCGTTCCGAAGATGTCAAGGAAAATGCTGTATTGGGATTGATACATACAACACTTTGAACTTCTGTTTTTTGTTTTTTTTTTTATGTCCCTGCCTCCTCCTATCTAGTTCTTCACACAGTGGCTCCATCTCTTCAAATGGGCGAGCCCAACTTCTTATTCTTAGAGAGGGCACCTTAACTAACATACCACTCAACTACCTCCTGCACTCTGTCCCAAAGCTTCCATCTCATTTTCTTCATTGCACTTTCAGTCAGCTTTTGTTTTCTACTTCCCTGTTAGCTTGCTCCTTCTCCTAGGGCA
Organism: Marmota monax; assembly: GCF_021218885.2. Lineage (NCBI taxonomy): Eukaryota > Metazoa > Chordata > Mammalia > Rodentia > Sciuridae > Marmota > Marmota monax. The sequence continues at coordinate 3,773,850 of NW_026695212.1, forward strand.
AGGGTTTTCTCTGGTCTTTGCACATCTGTATCTCTAGCACCCAGGGAGGTGTTTCCCAGGCATCATCAGGTACACGTTGATCGTCTAAAGTGCTTGATATCCAAAGTGTTCTGGGTTTTGTTTTAACTTTGGAATATTCACATATACATGATGAGATACCTTGGAGAAGAGACTCAAGTATAAACTCTAAATTTATGCTTCATATTTACAAACAGGCTAAAGGTAATTTTATACAATGATTTTACTGTGTGTGAGCTTTGTGACATATCACATGGGGTCTGGCATGGAATTTTCCTCTGGTGGTATCATACTGGCACTCACAAACTTTCAGATTTCAGAGCATTTTAGGTTATAAATGTTCAATTTGCATTTGCTAAGTGAATAAAAGTGTTAGAATGTTAACCATAAATTTAATCTTCCTATTTTTTATAGAGTAAGGAAATAAAGAAGAAAGTTCAAAAACTATACTCTATCTTATTTAAAATGTTATTAATTATGAGTAACTTATATATCTTATAATATTTTAGAGTCAGTTCTAACAATTTCTAGTACAGAGATCTTCAAAGGTTTGGCATGTCAACTGAAATTCAACTGAATTTTACATATCTATAGACCTAATTGCTGATATTTAGTTTAAATCCACAGATTCGAATAATTTAATTCTATACCTGAATGTTTCAGAGAAACTTCTGGACCATAAGATTATGAAATAGTTGAGACATCAGAATAGAATGCTAACACTTCAAATTAAAAAGGCAGATAATCGATTGCTTTCTATATTTAAAAATAGCACTGGGAATGTTTCCCTCTGGCATTTGGCTGAATTATCTGGTGAGAGGTGCATGGGGAAATTGTGTGGTCCCCTCTACAACAAGATTCAACTCTGAACAGAAACTGGGAACAGGAAATGTTAAATGCACGTAGGTAATGCTAAGGGCAACATCTTTTGCCCAAGTGTGCCCACTTGCTACCTCCTTCCTCCAGCTGTGTGGGCCATGTGCTTCACAGGGAGATGCAGGCTACTGCCTGTGTCATTGGGTGTTACCTCTTCCTTGGGTCTTTAGTGTCTTACACTGCTAAATAGCACTCTCATTTTACACCCGAGACACAAAAGCAGAGGGACTCGGGTGATACATCCAAGGTCACATAGTTTCCTAGTTTCAGTAAGAGAATTAATTGTTAGAGGGTAGAAATTCTAATGGAATAAAATCTATGTTTCATCTTTGACACTTATTTCTATCCAATGAAAATAACCAAATAGTCATATTTCTCCAATTAAAAGATTACAAACACTACCAGCTTAGACGATCTGAGTTTCCATCCTCGTTCTGCTCCTTTTCTCACTATAGAATCTTTAATTTGGGCAGCTCTGGAAAGCCCATGACCCAAAAGAAGGGACCACACGTGCACAAGAGCCCTCTGATCTTTCCCTTCCACCTCTTCAGGCTGGTTTGACTCCCTCCCGCCTCCAGAGTGGTTTCTCCTCAGGCAGAGGGCATCAGAGTGAATTTGCAGATTCCTTAGGAGCTTTCTGACAGACCCAGCTTGGTTTATATGTCCATTACTAGACCCATTGCCCTGGGCTAAGAAATGGTATACAATAATGATGACGGTTTTGATCAATCAATAATGACAGAATTGGAGTAGAAACAGAATATTTCAATATGGAGACAGCTCTTCCCAGGGCGGGGAGTGGAGGGGAGTGGGGCCGAGTTTCCGGGAAGACAAATGGATGTTCACTTCATCATGAAAACAGAAAGTACTAAAATGTATTTTTCATTAAATAAGTGGAAGTTTTGGTGATCTTTTAGAAATACACAAAAAAGAAATGAAAAAAATGTCTACATGGATGTGGGCCCAATACAGAGATCTTCTGGATTTGTATAGTTAAGACAAAAATAGCACTGAAGGAATTACTCACCTCCACATGCCATATGTTATATCCGTGAGAAAATAATATGAGTAGAGAGAAGACATGAAGTCTTAGTGCATTTTCAATTCAAAATAGTGTATATTTATTTGGATCAAGATATAGATTTTGAACATGCAGTGTATTTGTTAGAGTATGCCAGAAACTTAACATATAATTTAACATACAGTTCAGAACTTACTTAAAAGAAGCACAGATTCAGTGTCTTGTTCTGCCTTGAAGTTAATGTGTCTACCCTTCAAGTTTTTAACAAGTGCTAGATGACCACATAGCTGAGATACTGGGGAAGGATTTCCTACACGGGATGGCAGATCTTGCTAACTCAACTCCAAAGTGAGTCCCAATTCTAATAGTCTCAAATAGAATTGATATCTTAAATCCCCTGAAGAGATATTTATTGAGAAAAGTAGACATATTTTTAAACCACAGTGCAAATAAGAGAAGCAGAAAATACTGTTGTCTGATCTTTGAGTCATCAGCAATCACTGTTATTAATATCACCCATAAATGAGACATTGCGTTAGTTTGACTTACAAGATAGAGTAAGGAGTTAGGTTTTTTTTTCCCCAAGACTTTAGTATAAGATGATCAAATGTTCAAAACAGTAAAACCACTTATCAAGGAAATCAGCCATTGTAATTCATATGAAGATGTATCTTGGGCCTGAAGTATCATCAGAAGGATCAGATCTTAAGAGAGCTAAACACGCATATGAGATAATGACTAGAGCATGGACCAGACCCAATAAAGGAATCTGGCTTTTAGTGATCAGTGGAACTTGCACATGTCATTTGAATTGTTGAATATCTTAGATTAAACAACAACAACAAAATACTAAGAAATACTCAGGTGGAACAAAGTAAATTCTAAGGTCCTTTTCAACTTTACTATTCCTTTAAATTATTCCACATAGAATAAAAATTAAGTTTGGGATAATAGAGTTGATGATACAAAGTACCCAACATACTAGCTAGCCAGTCTCTTTCCAACAACAACAACAACAACAACAAAAATGTACTGTAAATAGAAGGCAATTCTTAGGAAAGAAAAATAAACATAATAGTCATAAAATAAGAAATTTTTGCTGTTTCCTTATATTGATGCTGCTTCTAATTCTTGTGTGTTTTCTTGAGTCTAACAGCCGAGGCTTGAATCACCCAGGATCTCACATCTAAGACCTGTCAGTTCAATGATCACTGTTTTCAACACAGAAATGAATGGCTGCTATGCTGCTAAGCACTGGAGAAGTAAGGATAGCCTATGAAATGTGCTTGCTTCTCTTCTTCCCCCTCCCCTCTCCTCTCTCCCTTTATACCCCAAAGGCTGAGGAAGGCAACCGCTGCTTTGATTATATGTCAGCTCTTGCACATACTATAGCAAGGATCAACCATCTTTCCAAAGTATGTAAAAATTCTCACTCAGTCCTATTGGTGCATCTATTAAGAGAGAAATGCCGTTCACTAGATGCAGAGAGGGTATATAAATTCTTTGAATTTATAAAGAAAAAATTTTAATGTTAAAATTTAGTCAAAGGATCTAGTAAGAAAAAATTAATTGTTTAATCACCCACACCAGTGCCTAAAAAATCCTCACACTACAAACACCCACTGCTAATTTTTTTTTTGCTAAGAAGAATAATGCACAATATTTTCCAATTAAAGAAAAAAAAGTGAATCATTCCTCTTATAACATAATCTGAACATGTAAAGTACTTTAAAGCCTGAATTATCCAAATAAGGATTTTAAATGCATACATTGCCTAATAAAATAACTTAGCCAAGAATGTTTTTATACACACACATATCACAATTATTGGTCAATACTACTGAAATAGTCAAACAAAAACAAATCAACAAATGAAATAATTTGTAAAAACAAATGACCTTTCTCCAAAAGATCTACACCAAGTCATGGTCATTTGTTTTTACCTTACACCATAGTCATGTTCCTCCCTCTCTCTAGTTTCCCTGTAGGGACCTCAGAAGGAAATCAAAGGGTCACTAACAGCTATCTTCAGCAACTTTTCTGCACAGCTTTTCTCCTGCAAAGATGAGTCAGGATGAAATCTGGAAGAGCAGTTACCAGGCAGGAAGTCCATGCTTAATCCAATACCATTGCACACATGCAAAAGGTGCTAGGGTCTTATGAAAGGGATAAATAAATTTCTCCTTTTCAAGTAGTCAGTGTCAGGTTAGAATTTTTATCAGGGATAAGAACAGTCCTAAGTACATTATCTGTTTTATAACTTGAATATTATTCAATGTGGCTAAATAAAAATATATAAACAATATAGTAATTTTATTTTCTTGTATGGTAGATTAAATAAAATCTGATCTGAAAGATCCTTTAAAGAAAAATTGCTATAACTTAGTACTTAGTGGCAAACAAATAAAATCACCAAACATAATATAATTGAATTTTAGGGTTCTTTTTTTAGCTTTTTTGTCACATTCAGGATCATGGTGGTTCTGTAATCAATGCAAATTTCTCTTAAGGAATAATGCCAAATGAATCATCTATGTGAGAACCTCAAAGAGTAAATGGTACTCCTTGGTCGATACAATTAAGTACAAGAGGTGGTCTATGATTTACCAATATATTCAGAGCTCTGCAGTTTTATGAAAATTCTTCAAAGCTTCTTCATACCCAATGATAGATTATAATCTCAAAGTGACAAGAATCCCCACCCTAACAATCCCTGCCAGAAAGTCAATTCCCTGAAGATATTCAGGTAAATAAAAAAAAAAAAAAATCCCAGTTAAAATCCTTTAGTTGATACCTTTATGCCAAGCTGGGCACAACGGCATGTGCCTCAAGTCCCAGCTAATCTGGAGGCTGAGAAAGGTGTATGGAGAGTTCAAGGCCAACCTGGACAACAAAACCAGACCCTATCTCAAAAAAAAAAAAAAGAAAAAGAAAAAAGAAAAGAAAGAAAGAAAGAATGATAAAACTTTAACTGCATTGTGTTAGAAATTATGTAAAATTTAAAATTATATAGTTCTAGTTCTACACCTAGAAAAATCTTTAGAAATAAAACCATCTTGTGTCACATTTTAGGAAACTAAATCCCAGAAATGTTTGATGATTTGCCCAAGACACCTGTCTAGCTTATTTAAACTCCTGAATTATGAAAGGACAGATGAGTGACAAGAGCAGTTCTTTTAAAGAATCAAATATATTCATCTTCATGTACATTTGAATACATCAATTCTAAATCAAAACACACTATGGAAGAGACATTATTTAGGATAAAGTTGAATATCAGTAACCACTTGAAACTGTACAAAAGAGGGGCAGACTTATTGGGGAATTTTCTGGGGAGTTTTTTCTAGCTCAGTCTTTCATTATATATACAAAGTTTCTCTGGTAATCTGAACCAATAGAAAAATTGACAAGACAGAGAGCTAAGTTTCAAGAAACAAACAGTACAGGGAGAAAATAAGAATGCCACCTCTAGTTTATCAATGGCACTAATAATGAAGATGTGAATGTCACCAGGAAAGTCCACCACATTCTGTGCTTTGATGTGAACAGTTTTTAAGTCATGAAAGAAAAAGCACACAGGGCATAAACTTTCAAATTATGCCAAAGACTAATTAAAACAGATACACGTAGATATCATTGGATTCAACCATAGTGCCCATTTGAGAGGGCTGGCTGTAAGCATTAGTCTTGCCCTTTAATACATTTCTACAGCTGTTAAACATAAGTGGATGTCTCCCATATGCAATTCAGAGAGGCCCTGAAACTGAAGCCAAAAGATGCACTGAGAGGCCATCATGCCATATGACACATCTTTAAAAGCTCTGGCTGTTTGACATCTGACGAAATGCCAAATCCCTAGTGCACAAGTCTACTGTGACACATTCTGCTTACTATATAGCAGATTGGAGTTGGACACTCAATATGTATCTAACTCCACAAAGTTATAGACTGTCTAATGGGTGCTTTCTGATAAATCACAGGTAAAAGACATCAGTTTCATATCCAAAGCAAATGACTTGATGGTTAACATCTTATCCTTAGCCTGACCTTGACAAATCAGGTAAGATATGATTACTGCACTTGAAGTATAAAGACTATGACTATGATATCATTCTCTTAACTGTTTTAAAGACATTTCTTGGATACCGCCATAATATTTTTCCTTGTAGGTATCTGTTGTAAACTTAGAGTTTTTCTGTTGTTTTTTTATAATCCTTTTCAAACTATCTGCAGGTATCTAAGGGATTTTGTTTGAATCTACTTGTACAAACATATGTCATTTTACAAATCTGAGGCATGAATTTGACTTAGTATATATTGATTGCAAGAAATTTGTACAATGAATGCCAATATAATTAAAAGTACTTAAGCTTCTTTTTTTTCAATTTCTGAATTTTCAAAATTACTCATGCAAGCTGACAGTATTTTTTGATATGATACAAATCTTAAATTCTAGAATACATTAGGAAAACTAAATTTAGAAAAATAGACTCACTACATTAGAACAGATCATTCACATACACGCTTTATGAGAGAAGTATCTTTAAAACTCATATTACAAAATCATAGCCATATTTTTTAAGAAAATATCAAATAATGACAATTTTGCATTGTTATTGCCAACATGTGAGTTTTCAACCCTCGGTCTTTATCAATCCCAGCAGAATTTCTGACATATAGAATTAATTCACATGGCTTTCAATGCCATAGAAATTAGGATCTAAATTATTTATTAGTCAATGCTCAGGGGTTGTGAATGGGATACATTCATGTTAGAGATCAAAAGGCCAGAAAAAAAGTAGGACTGGAATGCAAATTTTACAAAGATTCCTATTCAACAAGGTCAGAAATAATTTCTAATTTTTAAAATGTAGATTATATATAGCTGCCATCTACCTCTTTCTCATTTGGGCACATAAACTCAGTGATCTCTGCTTTTTCTTTGCACCCTGAGGCATTCCTGGGCATTTTAAATCTATCGGGACCCATCCACAGCTCACCAGGAACTTAGAGCACTGACAGGTACAAGAAAAATCCTAGTTCTCTGCTATTTATTAGCTAATTTACAAATGTCTCAACATGAATATGTTATTTTATGGTTATTGCTGCTTATAGCTGACAGCACATAAGAATTCCCTTAATTTAACAAAATTATGAACAAACATCACAGAAAAGCATTTGAACTCCCTTGTACAAACAGCATTTCAAATTACAGAAAACTGTCTAGAAGTCTTAATTGGAAGTGTTCATCATCAGCACCAACTTGAACATGAACAATTCATTCTCCCATGAGAAGCCTTCTCAATTTTAAAAGGTAAAAAACAACAACAACAACAAACATACAGCATTATTGAAAAACAAGTACAGCAGAACATATTTTGACCAATTACTACATTAGCTTGCAAGATACTTTTTTGAATGGCTTATTAAAATAACAATCAATTAATTACATCTAAAATATTAGCCATGTGTCTAGACCTATGGCTGGTTATACTGTCTAGATCCTATCTGATAACTATTCTTGCAACAAATCAAGTAAAATGTAGCACTTCAGTACTTACAGACTGCTCCCAGAGAACACCATCTGGGGAACCTTTTTCATTTGAGATTAAAGCTGCACACAAGGTTTATTGTTAGTCCCAGCAAGCAAGAAGGAACAGAGGAACAGGAGAGGAGGGTGGAGGGAAGTGCTTACTTCGAAAATGCTCCGAAGCATAATAATAGACATCCTCATAGCCCTCGTGGTAATCCTCTTCTGGTCGGTACTTTTTGCCCTTTCTTCTCCTAGATCTTCGGATCTGCTTGACAAAACCCAGAAAGCGGTCCATCTCTTGCTCACCGTGCAGCCCTGCTCAGCCAGCACCAGAGTGCAGAGACAACCCAGCTGCTTGGGAAGCCAGTGGAGCATGAATGACCAACACACCAAGCCTGGGGACTGGATGCACTGCCTTGTATCTGCCTCTATGCTATCATCACAGCAGAGATTTTAGCCATGGAAGAGATTAAAAATAAGAGTGCTATGGAGTTTACCTTGACAAGATTTCTCATTTAGTTCAATAAACTGTCAGATCTGCAATTTGAAAAAGAGGAGAGGGAGAGAAAGTGAAATGACAATGAAAGACTAGGAGGGAAAAAAACAAAACAGCAAAGCTTTAGACTTCAAATAGTTTCAAAACAAAAGTTCAGGAGATTTGGCTGAGGCAAGAGGAGTCCCAGCACTAGAATGTCACTATCCAACCTCTCCACCACCAGGGGCAGGGGTGTGTAGGAGAAGAGGGGCGGGGAAACATAGTCAATGGACTGAACCAAAGGGAGAGAGAAACTGACTTTTTCCTACCTGCTAATCCCACCACCTGATTTTAGCTCCCCTTCTCTCAAAGCACGGCACATGCTTGGGAAACTTCTTGGAAAGCTATTGTTTTGCAATAGGCAGACTGAATAACTTTGGGCTCTCTCACATATCACATTAATGAGCAGCAAAGTGGTTTCATCCATATGCACAGCCCTCTTGCTGACAAGAGTATGCTGTATGTGTTAATTGGAGCAGCAGGGAGAAGGCTCAGCAGCTGCTTTCAAATGACACGTTTACCCACTGGGCATTAATGTATTCCAATCGCTGTTTGATCTAAATATTAAAATGCACTTCACAGAGAAGCTTCTCATAGGCTTAGTAACAGAATACCATAATCAGCAAATAAAGGAAACTGCATGGTTTCAGGGAAAGGAAATACAAATAATCCAACTCTGCTAGCACGGAACTCAAATGTAAATCTAGCTGAGTTATTACACTTTTAAAAAATGTGAAAACAAATGGGTTAAAGAGCCTATAAAACATAATTCTTCCTGGTGAAGATGGCAAAGGGAGAAAAGTTGCAAAATATGCTCACACCCTATTCATCCTTTTATCTTTGAAAGTCACATTTTTCCCCCCTAAATTAAGTAGGACCATCAGAAACACTTCAGACTAGATGAGGGAAGTACTCTAAAGTCTAGACAGGTCAGTGTTAATCATGGATAATCTTTTTTCTCTGTAGCTTCTTTCTTCTTCAGGTTTTTTTTCAGCAGAATTTTTTCACACCAGGAAAAAATTGATTTGTTTACAATATAATTAATCAAACATGACAGCATATTACCAAGTAAACTAATGATATTCTGCAGGACCATGTTCCCCAAAATGTAATTTTAAAAAATGCTTCTTATTGTATACAAGTCATTCAATATCCATGTAATATCAAGATTGTAGGACCATCCCAAAGGTAACTGATTACATGTGGCAACCTGTTGTTACATTAACAAGCAATTTGTCTCTCTTCTAGATTTAGACTCTTCTCTCTGTTTTTGGATATAAACTGCTAATGACAAAGCAGGGAGACATTATTTAGAGAAGCAAACATTCATTAGCCAAGAACATTTCAGCTTTGGAATGTGTAAACTTATTTTCAATAGTTCCATGATTTTCTGCTATCCCTAGAGATTTCTGATTTTTTTTTATGCCTTAGAAGGAAATTTGTGAAGAGAAACACAAACTTAATGATACTGACAAAAAGATGCTATAAAATGTTTTATGGACAAAAAAAATCACTTGTCCTTAGATTCCAAATCCTTCCTTTATTATTCTGACTCTCTCAAACAAAATAAACTAGGACAATTAAAAACTAATGAAAGAAAAATGTGAAGATCTGGAGTCTGGATCTTGAATAAATTACTAAATAAATGATGATAATAATAACATAAAATCTTTTAACTTAATCCATCAGCATGTACGATGAGATAAGCATCATTATATCTCTATGGATGAGGAAAAAACAACATATAATGCACTACTCTTCAACAGAGAAAAGATAAGTTTTACATAGAAGAACTTAAAACTTTCCACAAGAGTTTACAGATTTCTTAAATAATGGTAAGCAACCATTTTTGCACAAGAACCAATGCAGATAGTCAAATTATATATATGCCTATGGGTTTATTTTCAGAAATAAACAAATTGTGCTTCTGAGCCTATTATTTGCTTATTTTTGAAGGGTTTTATTTGGGGGGTTAATATTTCAATATATACTTGAAATGATACCATTTTAAAACAAATGTGGTTATGGTGCTGACGAGGAGTGTAGAGGTTAGCTTTATACGTGGAGGGTTACAGTAGAGAGTTTAAACGCTTTATTAAAGCAATCATATGCTTGGGAAGCTGGAATAGGGTAGCTGTTGTTTACAGGAGGCCTCCCTGGGTCATAAACAATGGAAGAATGTGGTAGGGAACAAGATGGGGTAGGGAGAGGGGAGCATGTGTGTATATGTCACAATCTAAAAAGCATCCTTTGGCTGAAGGATGGTGGAAATGGACAAAATCCTTTTAATCAGTCTTCTTGGGTACATATCTATGAATTTTTCCCACCTCCTATTCTAAATATTTCACATTTAGCAATGGAAGACCAACCTAAATTCTATATGGCCTTGCTGTTGTGCATTGGTTGGCTAATATCTCACAATAAAGTCAAATTAGCAGAGCACAGTTCAAGTCCTTTCAATAAGGTATACTTTCTTTCTGCAGAATCACCCCTGCCCCCTAAAGCATAAGCACTGGTAACTGGTGTTTTTGTTTTTATTTCTTATTTTTTAATTAATTATTGCACTCTATAGCCTAAACAGATGGATAGTTTAGAGGTTGCAAATGGCACTTCACAAAAAAATATCTCCCTCAAATATGTATTGTTTGGCTCACACAGTGTTTGGAGCTCTGTTGGTATTTGTGTTTTTAAAACTGAGCTAATATCTAAAAGTCAGAAGATTTCACAATAAATCAGACTTTTTTTTCTTCTTAAAATATCAAGCCCTGGGCCCATTTCCACAAGGCAAATGTAGATCAGAGCTGAGTGGTGGATGCCACCCATAAAAAAACACCTGCTTTCCATGGGACCATAGTTCTCTGGGCCCAGTTCTCTCATTAAGTGACCTCCTGGCCCCTGCTAACATTTATGCTTGTGGACCATGGTTGAAGTGCTATTCTAACCAGCCAGCCCCAAACACTAATTAGAAATGCTAATGCCCCTATTATTGTCATGCAAAGAAAGCTAGTTATTCTTACAGATTCCTTGTAATGGAGCTCAATGTTCACTGAACTACAATATTTCTTAGAAAAATATGTTCACATAAGAAAATAAAGCAAGTCAAAATATTCAACAAAATGTACTTCAACCAAAAATTGAAAATATATATTAATATATAACAAATAGTTATATAGTAGTGTGACAAATATGTATATTAGTAGACACACACACACACACACACACGCACACGAAGCCTAATTATTTTCCTTCTGGGAAATAGGCAGTTGCCTATACAACATCTGCTTCCATACTCAACTGAATTAGATTCTCTATCCCCTTTTAGGAAAAGAATGGACCAACTACTGAGATTAAATCTCTAATTCACGTCCTCTTCTAAGTTACTGATTAAGGGAGCCCTTCTGTGCATATTCACATTGAGTAATGGTTACAAGTATTTTCTGAATCATAAAGTCTACTAGTGAAATCTTTAAGACATTAAATAATCAGACCTTTTTAGATGCCAGTGTATCTGCCTGTGAAACCAAGAACTGTGGCAGCCTTCCTGTGGCCCCAGGGGACATGCCAGGACACAGTGAGGACTGCAGAATGGGAAGGGAAAAGCACGCTGGCCCTTGGCAATGATGGTTTTCTTATCCCTGTCAGATGCAGCACCACTATGTTGCAGCAAATAATCTGTAATACCCTTCTTTGCTAAACAAAATCCATAGATCATGTAGCTCATGCATATGTAATGTAAGCACAAAAGTATCTTAACAATAACATAATACATATCTAAATAAGTGCATCTAGAACAGAAGATGCAGTTAGATCTTGGCAACCATTTCCAATGGATAATTTTGAATTTAAGAGGTGATTAGAAGCTATTTCATACAAAGGACAGAAAATAAAAAGTAGAGAGGTGAACACCAGAAAAATACCTTATGCCTCTAAACAAGTATTATGTGGATTCAAATACTTACAAATAGGTTCAATTACAGGAATATTTATTCATATAGGTAGTAGAGATTGTACAGTATGCAAGACATTTTTTTTCCAGTTTGTAGCATACTTTCTCTTATTTCAGGACTTGCTGCACCCCAAACTGCCACCCACCAAATTTTGGCAACCACCCCCTACCTCCTCAACCCACATTCAGTATTAGAACAAATCATCAAAACTAAGGGAAAAAATACTCATTAGCTTTAGAAGCATTTTCCCTGAATAACTCTTAACTGGGTTTCTAATTTGAGTCTGTCCAATCACTAATTATTTGGGTGGTTTAATAAATAAAGCATAGAGACACCTGCCGACAAAGTTTATATACGTGTGTGTGTGTATGTGTTGGTCTACAAATTGAGTAGTAAAGTAAGCCAACTCATCCATCTGTGAAATATTTCAAGGTTGACCCTCCATTAATGACAAGATTTTGAGTTAAAAAGACAGTGGAGGACTGTGCTTAGGGTTTGATAATGTTTGCTTACTGAGCGTGAAATGAAATTTAACTGTGGCATGTCCACATTTGTAAATTTATTGTGGTTGTTTAGACTTCTTGCAAAATGAAATGTCAGGCAGTCATTCCGAGATTCCAAACATATTAGGCTTCAAAGTGTTCTGATAACAGAGGTTATTCTTTCAGCTCTCAAAGATAGTTTTTCTCTTTCTTCCACCACATAGAATTAATTAATATATTTGTTCAATAGCTAAGTGTGGAATGAGCACAGCAGAGTGAAAATAAAAGCTTAAAAATTATTTCCTAATTTGAATTGCTAAGTGTGCCATGTGAATACTGTAAGGGTTTGAAAAATGTTCATTGTGCCAGAGTTCACGTTTTTTCTGAAGGTGTAATATGTCTTAAGAGGAAAGATTTAGACTAGAAAGTCTCTTCTAGCTACAAGATGTTATTATTTTTATGCATCTAGATACTTTCAAGTGATGAAAAATATAGTGCTTATTATGAAGTCTTTTAAGGTAATTGTGAAACTTTACAGGATTTATTTAAGCACCACATAATGGTTAGGAAGAATAAGTTACCAAATGGCTTCTAGTTCCTGGAAATTCTTTTCTCTCCCCCCCCCCCCCCGAACCCTGTTCTCTCTCCTTCTTCCACCTTCCTTCTCTGTCCCCCACTTGTCCTTTCAGGCTACTTAGAGAACAAGAAAAAAAGAAAACTATTTTAAAATGGCACTCATTTATTTATCTATTTAAGTTTGTTTCTTGGTTGGATGGGTGGTTGATTTACGGAAGCAACGAGTTTCAAAATGCTCAGGTTTTTTCCTTGATTCATTTGGCTACAGAAACATTTTCTAGGTATTTAAAATATTTTCCTACGTTCTCAGTTTTATAAACATTCATGACTAATATAACTTAAATTTCTCTTTTCTTTCCTTTAAATGCTTTGACATGACTCACCTTCCCTACCTTCTTGGCCATTTTGTCTTATAGCTCTCTATCAGACCCCTCCTCCTAGCTGTTCTTTTCAGGCACGCTTGTCTGGTTTGGTTTGGAATGTTTTAAATAGTGTTGAGGACTTTTACTTTATAGGAGCTCTTGATCCTCTGTGCTTTCCTTACCGACATTTTTGCTGATTCATTCATTGGTTTGTTTCTCCATTTTTCAGTCAAGGGTTCCTCACGCAATTATTTCAGGTCAGTATTGTCACACAGTGAGTGTGCAGCAGGAGGTGGAGGCACACTCTAAGCCATCACTCTCTTTGATAGCTGCAGGCCCAAGTGTAGAGAAGCCTTCAAAACCATTAACCTAAATGAGGCTTTGGAAGGTCTGTGGCTTTAAGGATTCACTTATTCACTCTATAAAATGGATTTAGTGCCTGTCACAGGCTAGATGCTTAATGCATGCCAGCTCTGACCCACCTTTAGAACTGGCCTTATTTCTTATCTTTGCTGGCTGATTTTGGTGTTTGACACACTTTTAAGGAAGGAAACTTGAAAGCCCTTGTATAATTTACATAGCATGTTTCCCATGAACCATGAATATTGTGTGCTCACCTCACACTCAGTCTGACTCATCCATTTGACAAATGCTCACTGTGTGTCTGTTCGCACTCTGAAGACAGAGAAGTGCACAGAAGGGCAAAGGCCCCTATTCCCAGGAATAATCTAGATAAGGGGGAACAGAGAACATGCAGGTAAGTCCATCATCTGAAAAAGTATTTTCCAGCAGAGAGAAGTGACAGGGTGGTAATGATGGAAAGTGACCATGGGGACTTCGTTACAACAGAGGGGATCTGGGAAGGACTTACAGGAAGACACAGTTTGAACAGAGGTAAACAAGACAAAGTGAACAATCATGCAAAGATCTGGGGGCAGTACCTGCAACACACAGAAGACAGGAAGGACAAAGAGCTTGGCACTGTGCCAGAGACAGGAAGAAGGCCACCATAGAGGGTAATATGAAAAGAAGCTAAAGAGCTGCAGGGAGCAGATCAGCTGGGGCTTTGCAGGCCCCTGAAAGGAACTGTTGAGTTTTATTCTACATTATTAGGAGCACACAGAACACATTGCAGAGTTTTAAGCAGGAACATGACATGGTCTGATTTACATTTAATATGGTCCTGGAAACTGAGCAAGAATAGTACTTTGGTTCTGAGTTAGAAAGAAATCAAGAATGACTTGTGATGTTAGGTTTGAATAATTGGAAAGATAATGCTATTTATTAAAATGGGAATGATGACAGAGGTAATGGCTTGAGAGATGTGCTTTAAAATATTTTGTATATTATGCATTCATATTTTATATATAGTTACAAACTATGAATTCCATGTTAGCTGTGTGACTAAGAACATGTTATTTAACTTGGCTGTGTTGTTTCTTCAGCTACAAATGAGGATCACAATAGTACTAAGTTCACAGGATTGCTACGAGGATTAAGTAAGCACACAAAACTCTGGAAGACTAGACCATTTAGCAAGGAATATTTAAGTGACTGGTTGTTATAGATGATTATTACATGAAAAAGAGCCCTCTTTTTATTTTCACTTGTTTTAGTTAGCTTTTTCCTAGCTGTGACTGAAAGACTGGACAAGAAAAATTAGTGGAGAAAAAGTTTATTTTGGCTCATGATTTCAGAAGTCTCAGTCCATAGATGACCAACTCCATAGCTCAGAACCCAGGGTGAGGCAGAATATCATGGCAGAAGGGTGTGGTGGAAGAGAGCAGCTCAGGACATGACAGAGAGAAGTAGAGAGTTTCACTCACCTGGACAAAATATAAACCCCAAAGATATAGCCCCAATGGCCTACTTCCTCCAGCCTCATCCTACCTGCTATAGTTAATCCAGTCAAGTGAATTAATCCATTGATAAATATCTCATACTGATCATTTCACTTCTGAAAATTCTTCATTATCTCACATATGAACTTTTGGGGGACACCTCATATCTAAGCAATAGCCACACATTTTCACTAACCCTATTATAGCTGCTCTTTACGTATCTTTTTTTTCTCTTTCTTTGTTATACAACTTTATTTTTTAAGTTATCTGTTTACTTAACTGTAAGTTCAATGCAAAACTTTCTTTCCTTCTTTCCTTGTCTCATGCTTAAGTCCAACAGAATAGTTTAAGCTTTATTCATTCAATAAAAACTTGACTCAATATTTACTATGTGACCAGCTGCACAAATTACTAGAAATACCACGAAAAAACAAAAACCAGACTTTGAACATGTTTTCATGAAGCTTATTTACTAGAGACAAGGGAATGACAGTTTATAGAAAAAGTAAATAAGGAAAATCAATCAGGTAGCCCTATATGGGACATTTATTTATATGCATCTAGTAAGTGTTTTATATGAATTTGTTTAAATAATGAAGTAATTACTATGCAATACCTCTTCTATTACTAACAAAGAACAAGTCTACTCTCATTATAAGCCACCCAATCAGGGGTTCTCACAGAAGGGAGTCATAAGAAAGGAATGTCAGCATCACTAAGGGAGATTTTTCCAAGTCACAATGACCCTCCAAAACCCAGCTCAGGTGCCCCTTCTTCCAGCAAGCCTTGCCTGAAGCTCACCTGCCCTGTCCCTTCCAAGAGGCCTGAGCATGGGATTTACAGCACTCTATGTTATTGTAACTAGTTATGATAGTAGTTCAGGTACTTTGACAAATTAGTAAAAGTGGCTTAAAGAAGATGAGAGGTTTATTTATTTCTCATGTTAAGGTCTGACCTGGGGTTTGGAGGATCACTATGACTTGGAAAAATCTCCCTCAGTGATGCTGACACTCCTTTCTTATGACTCCCTTCTGTGAGAACCATTGATTGGGTGGCATATAACGAGAGTAGACTTGTTCTCTGTTAGAGAAAGAAGAGGTATTGTGTAGTAATAGTGGTTGGGGGTGGGAGGGACAGAGGAGGTGGCACTGCTATAGGAAGTCATCCAGGAACCTGGGTTCCTTCTGTCTCATATGTTATACCCTGGAAGTTTCTTATACTCATGACCATGACTCACCACTACTTAGGCAAGTTCCAACCCAAAGGAAGAGGACAGAGAGCAGTTAATATTTAAGAACAGAATAAGTAGGTTGCAACTTTCACTTCTCTTCAAATGCCACTGCCCCATGGCTATTCCACCTGAGGAAGAGAAGTGTGGCTTCTCTAGCTGGATGGCTGCATGTGTGTCTGGCTAAATTTGGGAGTTTCTATTAGCAAAGGATTGGTACACAGGTCAATCAGCTGTCTCTCCTCACAGGCTCTGCTGCAGGGCTGCATTCTCTGCTATAATTGAGACCTTCTTGGACTTCCCTGGAATTGATCTCAAAGTTTGTTCAGCAAAGAGCCAGAGCTTTATCCACCCCTGTTTGTCTGACTAGCATAAAGCTTGGCCTCTGGTGGGCTCTCGGTTCCCATGTATTCATTGTAGAAAGTGTTAAATAAATTTTATTTTCTTCTTACAGCAACCTATAAGAATCTTTCTTTATGAGTGCTGATATTTAAAACTTACCCAATAAAGACTTATAAATTACAGACTTGCTACTAGAAGCAAAACTTACAATAACCTCTCAAATCTCTTGTTCTTACAACAAACTATGCTGGGACATTTTAAGTAAATACCCAAACTTAAGACTACCGTTTAAAAGGTAACCTCAAATCTTAGACGCTAGAATTTTCAGATGGCTAGCATACTTGTTTTTATCCTATACCATCGAAACTTTTCTAAATGACAACACATAAGAATTCTGCTATAAAGACTTAACTTACAGAATCTTGAAAACGTTTTAGATTAAACAAAAACTTTAATCTCAGCCACTTGGGATCATTAAATATAATCATATTGTTTGTATTATAATTAGTAGGGTTTTCACTCTTTACATTTTTTAAAACTTATTTGTTTGTTTGTTTGTTGTGCTGAGGATTGAACCCAGTGCTTCACACATGCTAGGCAAGTGCTCTACCACTGAGCCACAATCTCAGACCACGTTTTACATTTGTAACAGAGAACTAGGGGTTTGTTAACAATTTTTTCTATGTAAGATATGAATCCTTGAAATGAGATACAATTAAAGAAATATTAGCAAAAGATTGTTCTGAATAGACATTCTTTCCTCAGAAAAGAAATAGAATTTTACCCAAGAGTTTGAGAAATGTCAAGTTAAACAAAACTCAACATCAAAAAATGAATCTAGATACAGACGTTCTACACTTGATAAAAGTTAACTTCTAACTTGATAAAAGTTAACAGGATTATATACCTAAATATAAAATGCAAAATTATGAAACAGTTAAAAGATAATAAGAGAAAATCTAAATGACCTGGGACATGATGACAACTTTTAGATCGAACACCAAAAACTCCAACCATGAAAAAAGTAACTGATAAGTTGAATTTCATTAAAAATCTACTGAGCCGAATGAAATGTCAAGAGATTGAAAAGACAAGCCCATACAGAGAGAAAACATTTGCAAGACATATTTGGTAAAGGACTATTATCCAAAATTTGCAAATAATACTTTAAATTCAAGAATAAGAAAATGAACAACTTAATTAAAACAACAACAATAACAACAACAACAAAAACCAAATGAGCAAAGGTCTCAAAAGACACTTCACCAAAGAAGACAAATATGGCAAATGAACATATAAAAAGGTACTCCAAGTCATATGTCATTAGGGAAATGCCAATTAAACATCAATGAGATACTACTACAAATCATTAAAATGACCCAAATCAAGAACACTGACAAGGATGTGGAGCACCAGAAATACTGCTTTGTTGCCTTCAGAAAGACAGTGATACAGCCACTTTGAAAGATGGTTTACTTCTATAAGAAACTGCCAAACATATTCTTATCATTTGATCCAGCAAGTATACTCCTTGGTATTATTCAAAGGAACTCAAAACTTATGTCTACACAAAAACCTGCACATAGGTGTTTAAATCAATTGTATTCATAATTGCCAAAACTTAGAAGCATCCAAGATACCCTTGAGAAGGTGAAGGATAAAGGAATTATGGCATATTCAAACATTGGAATATTATTCAGCACCAAGAAGAAATGAGCTATCAAGCCCTGGACAGACACAAAGGGAACGTACATGATACCCCACTGAGTGAAAGAAGCAAATCCGAAAGCTGCATGCCATATGATTTCCAATTATATAGCGTTTGAGAAGAATAAAATCTAACAGAATTAGGGCTGGGGTTGTGGCTCAGCAGTACAGCTCTCACCTAGCACGTGTGAGGCCCTGGGTTTGATCCTCAGCAACACATAAAAATAAATAAAATAAAGGTATTGTGTCCAACTAAAATATAAGTATTAAAAAAAAACTAAAAGAATTAGTCATTGCCAAGGGTTGAGGATCAACGGGCAATACACAGAGGGCTTTTAAAAAATATTCTTTTTTTTATTTTTTATGTGGTGCTGAGGATGGAACCCAGTGCCTCACACTTCCAAGGCAAGCACTCTACCACCGAGCTTTGGCCCCAGCCCCGACACAGAAGGCTTTTAGGACAGTGGAATAATTTTGAATGATACTATAATTATTTTGAAAGATATTATACTATAAGTCATTATATATCTGTCAAAACCTAAAGAATGCACAACATCAAGAGTGAACCCGAAGGTAAACTATGGACTTCGGATGATAATCATGTACCACCGTAGGTCCATCAGTCATAACAAAGGTACCACTGTGGTGGGGGATGTTGATAGTAGGGGTGGGCTGTACACTTGTGTATATAGGAGGTATATAAGAACTCTGTGCTTTCTGATACATTTTTTCTATGAATATAAAGTTGTTATGAAATATAAAATTTAAAGAAGACAAATTCAAACTAATCTTTCCCTAGCATTTATATAAAGTTGGTGGAGACAAGTAAATTAAGCAAGAATGGTTATTTGAGATTGCTGTTTAAATTTACCACTAAGGTAATGAAAATGGAGAAAAGATTCTGCATCTCAGCAAAAAGTATAAAAAGCTATAGATGATTAAATGTCTTAATAACTGTCATAAACTTATAGATACCATGGGTAGTCCATTCAAAACACCAAGGCATATGTAACTGGGGGTTCTCCCTTGCCTTCTTGCTTTCTGGAATGAAAAATAAATATTTGGATTCTCTTTGTAATTGTGTAGCTTATGCTAAGAAAAAATTTAAATGTCAACCTGCAAAGGAAAACAAAAGTTATCCCTGTTATTACATTTTAGCCAAAATTATGTCTTAATTTTCAGTGGTGATAACTAGTCTCCCTAGAAAAATTCAGGCCATGGTAATTAGAAATCTCTTGCACATTCTTGCTCTTCTGGGTTTTGAAAATAAGAAAACAATTAGGATTATCAGCAACTCTCCTCTTTTTCGGTTGTTGGATGGAAGGAGGTAGCCTGATGAAAAGGGGTGGGACTAAATTATGAGATCTTGACCCCCATCTGAAGGAGTGGGCTTCTGTGTACCTCACATCCAGCAACAAAGAGTGGAGGTCCCGCTGCAGTCAGGTCATGATTTAAGGAGTTGTATCAGATCCTTGGTCCTCCATGTTCATCCTATGAGAAACACTGGAGGATAATCCTTTCTTACATGGACCAAGATAGAAGAATAGGAGTCATGGAACACCCCCACTTCTATTGTGTGGATGTGTGTCATAACAACCCAATAAACGGGCCTCCTTTTCAATTACTTGATATTCAGGAAGCATCATGTAGTTGAATCATGTATATAGAATAGGGATAAATAGAATGGCTGAGTGTAAATGACTTACAAAATTCCAGAAGCCAAGTTGCAACTTGCATAAAAGCAGAGTATCTGGTAGAGGGTGTTTTTATTTTCACCTATGATGTTTTGTGTCTAACAAAAACATACACTTTCTCAGCATATCTGTGAAAGGTTGCAAAGGTCAATATGCCATTCCTTTCAGAAAGCCAAAGTCAGTGAAGCAGAAATAGGTCTCTCACTGAAAAAAACACCAAGCAACTAGTTCTAGCAGAACTCACAAACTAACTGCATGATCATGGTCACCTTACTTAACCTTTCTAGACCAATTTTCTCACCTGGCTTATGTGCTTGGATGCTCTAAGTTTCTATGATTTTCTGATTTTGTGTCTTCAGACATGTGAACATCTTGAATATCAAAATTTCCTAGAACATTAAGAATCTTGTAAAGATTTTTTTTATATAATTATGTGCTCTTTGGTACATGTTGGTAATGGTTCTCAAGTTACTGCCTTTGTATTTGGCTTGGGAAATTAAAATTCCTTAAGGATGGAGATCTCTAGATTTCTATTTGGTTAATTACCCAATAATGTCTTGTAAAGTGCTTTGCACATTAACATTCTCATGATAAAAATGATCAATGTTCATTCTCTGCTAAAGTATTGGTTTGTAAAATTACACCCCTATAAAGATTCATCTTTCCCTTCATCAGCATTTAGTACACACCCTGATACTAAGCACATCCCACATATTTATAGCTGACAAATTAAGATTTTTGTACTTTGACAAAAATAAAAAAAGAGACATTTGATAAAAGCAATACTTAAAATCAAGTATTTACTCAATAAACACTACCTATAATACTAGGAAATAATTTTTCCATACTCAGACTCATAGCCTTCATCAGGATCAGGTCTCATGGGAGAAAGAATGAAAGGCTTTCAGTGGGAGAGCATAATCCTCCCCCTACTTGCTGCAGACACCAATATATAACCACATGCTTTTTACTGCCATATTTCCACTAACATCCTTATCAACTGGACAATATGTAAAACAGCAAATCTACTGCCATCCTCAGAGTCTCAAACAGGAAGCCTGACGATTCCCAGTGTGACCAGTGCTAATTCTGTTAATAGTGCTAATCTCTCTGGGAGAGTACATACAAACAGCTCCCAGTTGTCATAGGACCTAATGTTTCATTCTTTGTACAAGCTTGACAAGTTTTCAAATGTTAATAGCATTAGCAGTGATATAATGTTACCATGGAAGAGCTGCCCTGAGTCACCAGGATTTTTTAAAAGGTGGGTGGAGCACAATCCCTAAACACTAAGAGGTTCAGGATAAGGCATTTTAATTCTCAGCCAGAAAATGAGACACACTAGCAAACCCACACCACCATGCACATCATAGTTGAGAGTAATGCATTGGTTGAAAATCAGTCTCAGAGAGATTTTGTTTGTTTGTTTGTTTGTTTGTTTCAATTAAAAGGTAATGCTAGGGCTGGGGTTAGCACAGAGGCAGAGCACTTGCCAAGCATGAGTGAGACTCTGGGTTCAATCCCTAGCACCATCCAAAAAAAAAAAAAAAAAAAGAGTTGAGGAGAGGAAGGGTGGTAAATTCTAGACAGAGAAAAGAAATGTGAATATAAAAGAAGCATGTGCTGTTGTAGCTCCAAGCCCAGGTCAGGCCTCCTTGCCAGAGCTGCTCCATAGTCATTCCTTGAATGGCACTCAACAGTTGCTGCATGCCCCAAGGTTTTAGAGTTCTTTTTGATAAGACATAGCTGAGATTTCACAGGGCTCTGACATTGCAAGAGGCCTTACAGGTTACAAGGTCTATTTACCAGCTCCTGCCTTGCCAAGCTGAATGCCCTCTCTACAACCAGGACAAGAGGTTGTCCACTTTCTCCTTCAATGTGTCTAGTGATGAGAAGCTCACATATTTAGAATTAAATAACCATGCCTGGTCTACAGGAAGCACAGGGGACTCATTCAAGCATAATTACACAAGAAAAGGCCACTCAAAGTGAATTCACTTAAAACAGAAGCTGAATTTCATAGTAGAGACGAGAAATAAGAAGGCTGGGAAAATGAACAAAAACTGAATTGAATATTGACTTTAATCTTTTTGAGAAAGGACATAATTTTTTAAATTGCTGGAAATGCACACAATAGTACAAATTATATGATAGTGAAATTTAACATCGTTCACTTCATATTTGACTTTCATAGCCCAATCTAAGACAGGTCATTTTTGTAAAAGTTTTCAAAAGCTTAATTAATTTTCACAAAGGCCTCTTTTAATCCCTTGATAAAGAAATCATTCTCTTTTGGCTTGTCTATATTACCACTATTCTTCTAGTTTGCATCTTCAGTTTTTAACTAGTTCAATTCGCCCTCAGATGTGAGTGACTTGTCCACTTATCTTTATCAATCTTATGCAACTGAATTTTACACAAAATTTCCAGTTCACATTATTCTTCACCGCCAAGGTACTTAAGTAATCAGTAACAGCATATATTTACAGGTTCTCTTAACAAGAAAGAGGCTGACTGAAAAAAGACTACAAGATAAGGGTAGAGAATAAATAAATTTTTCCATGTCATAACAAGCTTTGCCTTGTAATTAATTTAACCGGGATTTTTACAGCATTATTATCATTACCTTTCTCTGTGTGATTTACACACAAGTCATGAGAAGTTATGTAGAATCTGGTTATCATATGCATGACCATGTTATCTAGTACAAAGGGCATCACCTGCCATTTCTCCTGGTAAAACCAATTTGATGTAGATATTAGTTTAGTTTTAGTAATAACATTGTAGTGAGTAGTACGATTTTAGATTCTATTTGGTTGACATCCTGTTCTGCAGATGATAACATTTAAGACTGAAGGCAGGACACTGAACTTCTTTAACAGTTTCCTCATCTGTAAAATGGGCATAACAACAGTACCTACACCAGCACCTGCATGTAAGGATTAAATGTCTTTCCAGTGCCTGGCAAGTAGGCCCCTAACACCAGCTGTCATTCTGCTACTATAATATAGCAATTGGGATGCTTTTTGGGTGACTAACAGCAAACTTTTTCTTCTTTTTCAAGGAATTTTCAAGTAATAAAAACAATCTGTATCTCTGGAATAAAACTTGGATTAATAATTGAGTAAGCTAGGTGTCATGATGCACACCTATAATCTCAGCTATTCTAAATTTGAGGTAAGAGGATTGCAAGTTCAAGGCCAGCCTGGGCAATTTAGTAAGTCCTTGTCTCAAAAAATAAAAATAAAAAGGATTATAGGGATAGCTAAGTGGTAGAGTGCCCTTGGGTTAAATTTCCAGTACCATAAAAATAAATAAGTAAATAAATAGAGGAACTAAACCTCCAACTAATATTGAGAGTTTTTATGATCCCAAGGTACTTACAAAGCCCTAAGCAGATTGACTGAAAGGTTAGCAAAATGTTATTGCTTGGTAATTGAATCTAAGTCCTAAATTCTGTTACAATTTCACTTGCTGCAAAAGTTAGAGATTCAAAACATCATGTTGAGAAATTTTTGCCAATGCATATTAGATGAAAATAAAGTCACAGAACAGAAAAAAATAACAATGTATTAAATTCTAGCCAATGGAAAATAAAACTGAGATGGAAGTAATTTTCCTCCAAAGTTAAAAATTTACAATACCACTAAACTTATTTAAAATTAGGATGAAGGTAAAAAGATTTATTAAATCATACATATATTACAAGCTCAACTCTTCTTTTCAAAATATTCATGAAGTAATACTGTTTCAGTCAGCTTTTTCACCACTGTGACTCAACAACCCAACCAGAACAACTGTAGAAGAGGAAAAGTTTATTGGAGGGCTCACGGTTTCAGAGATCACAGTCCACAGAAGGCTGGCTCCATTTCTCGGGGCTCAAGGTGAGAGGCTGAACATGGTGACAGAAGAGCATGGCAGAGGGAAATGGCTCACAAGATGATCAGAAAGCAGAGAGAGATTCCACTCTCCAGATACAAAATATATATCCACAGCCATGCCTCCAAAAAACCACTTCCTCCAGCCATACTTCACCTGCCTCTAGTTACCATTCAGTTAATCCCATCAGGGATTAATTCGCTGATTAGGTTAATGCTGTAAGCTAATCATTTCTCCTCCAAATCTTCTTGCATTGTCTCACACGTGAGCTTTTGGGGGGACACCACATTTAAACCATAACAGATATGCTTTGTTTTCATTTTTTAGAAATGCATGTAAGAGAGTGTGGGTAGCGGAAAACCAGTATATAAATAATATACATTTCCCAAATATTTAAATTTTCCAATGTGATTAGCAGCTTGTTTAAATCCTGTGACTTGGACTTCTCTGACTTCCTGCTTGAGAAAAGCTCCTGGATGGATGTGGGGAGAAAAGTTCAAACTCACTGTATCAGCAACTATTGTTACATAACAATATTATTTCAACTCAGTGGCTTGGAAATACATGCATTTCTTATCTCCCAGCTCCTGTGGGCCAGGAGTCTGGACCAGGCTTAGGATTCCACAAGGCTGCAGTTGAGTGTGCCCCTTCACTGAGCTCTGATCTGAAACTCAACCTAAGCTTACTTAGGGTGTTGGCAGAATTTAGGGGCAGCTGTAGAACTGAGAGTCTCCATTACCTGCTGGCTATAAGGTGCAGGCTGCCCTCAGCTTGTAGAGAATGCTTGCCTCCTCAAAATCAGAGAAAAGAGACATAGAGGAGACCCCAGAGAGGAGACCCAGTAGGACAGACACTACAACACATAATTATATACATGTAATCACACACATCCTGCCCCATTCTACTGGTTGGAAATCAGTTACAGCTCCAGGCCACACTCAAGGGAGGCACCACACAGGGCAGGAATGCCAGGAAGCGGTCGTCAGCCAGACCACCTTAAAGAGTCTGCCTACAACATTCACCTATTTTAATTCTTTAATAGAAGAGAAGATTCATCTTTAGTAGAAGAATGAACATGTTGATTTAAAAAAGCCATAAAAAGTCTCCATTCCATATTTCCTTTTGTGAAAACTAGACACACATTTGCTTATGATTGAATGATAAAATTTCCTTTTCCTTAGAACACGCCTTGCTTCCTCAGCTGGTACAGCATAAGGGGTCCAGTTCTAGTTTCTTGGGGTTTGATTAGTGGTTGGAGGTTGCTGGCCAGAGGATAGCATGGTGCTGTCTCACTAGGAGCTGTCATGGGGAGACTCCCCAGCCTCCCCCAGGAGGCAGAGACATCACTGTCAAGCCTGAAATTTCCTGAATCTGGGACTCCTATGCCTCCAGGTCAAATAGACCAAGTATTTGCCCCAAGATGACACCTTGTACTAGCTCTGTAGTGAGGCAATCATTTCATATTAGCAATAACATTCATGAAACATTACTTATACAGGCTTCACTAAATTATAGAATTATAGTCCTCGTGAATTGTAGAAGATAAAATCACAATTCCAAAGAATGCCATATGTGATAGCAAAAGGTTAAAGAGATCACGAAAAGCTATATGGAGGAGAAAACACTAATAGTTTATGCAAGTTATTTGGGGTATTTTTTCAGGGGGAAGGTACTAGGGATTGAAATTTGAACCCATGGGCACTAAACCACTGAGCCACATCCCCAGCCCTTTTTTCTTTATTTCTTTATAAGGATTTTTTTTTTTAATTTAGAGACAGGGTCTTGCTAAGTTGCTTAGGGTCTTGCTAAATTGCTGAGGCTGGCTTTGACCTTTTGATCCTCCTACCTCAGCCTCCCGAGCTGCTGGGATAACAGGTATAAACCCAAGCACCCAGCAGTTACATTATATTCTTGACATTGATTTCTCTCTTCAAAATTAAGTCCAGGGCTAGGGATGTGGCTCAAGAGGTAGCACGCTCACCTGGCATGCGCGGGGCGCTGGGTTCGATCCTCAGCACCACATAAAAATAAAATAAAGATGTTGTGTCCACCAAAAACTGAAAAATAAATATTAAAAAAATTCTCTCTCTCTCTTTCTCTTTAAAAAAAATTAAGTCTACATCTTCTTATCAGTAGGTTCATTTTCTAACCTACAATAAGCAGGGTTTAAATAATATGATTTGGAGATTAGTGGCATTATTAATTAATACCCAACACTTCATCCCTCCCACAGCTTTACACTTTCAAAACACATTCTTTACTATTATCCCCTATTAGATAAGTTAAAATGAAATAAAGTATGATCTACCCCCACCATTTTAAAAATCTGACTTTTAGTATAGGTAGTAAGCTTTATTTCTTTTGCAATAGAAATCCATACCCTCTCTTCAAAACTCACCTCCAACTATTTGCTCAGGTGAGAAAGTCAGAGTGCACTCTGCTGCCTCAACCCTCTCATAAGGCACTCTCCACTGAAGACCTTCATGTCACTTTGTCTCTTACTCTGAAATTTCAGTTTTTTTCAGATGTGTTTTGTCTTTCATTTGCTAGATGGGAGCCTGTGTTGGTCAACTTTTCATCACTGTGTCTAAACACCTGAGATAACTTAAAAGGAGGAAAGGTGTATTTTGGTTCACAGTTTTAGTCCCATGGTTTCTTGGCCCCATCACTTAGGAAGCGTGGTGAGGAAGAACATCATGGAGGAGCAAAGTGGCTCACCTCCTAGTGGCCAGGAAGTAAAGAGAAAGAGAGAGGAAGGGGCCAGGGTTCCCACGTCTCCCTGAGAGGCACACCCCCCAGTGACCTGACTCCCCCTGTCCCACAAGGCCCTGTGTCCTAAATGTCCTGCCACCTTACCACAGTGCCACAGGCTGACCACTTACCCTCCAATACATGGGGACATTTAAGATCACATCACAACAGAGTCTCATCGAGGGAAAAGATTTCACTTGTTTTTATTCCTGTTTGGGGTTACTCCCGTAATGTTCCATGCACACTCTCATTCATAGAAGCATTCCAGTAGGGGGACATTTAGCTGCTAAAGGAGGATCTTCATCATTTCAAAAAGGCTGTACTTACTTTCCCCTATATTTCTGGGATAGGATGAAAAAATGTCCCCCACCTCTTCAAGATATATTTGTGTCTTAATCTCCAGTATCACTTTATGTGGCAAAAGGGTAAATACTGCCTCATATGGCCAAGGATGAGATTAGGTTAAAGGTCCTGAAAGGATGTGCTTATCCTGGATCACCCGGGTGGACCCCAATGCCATTACATGTAGCCTTACGAGAGAGAGGAAGAGGGAGTGCTGAAGGGGAAGAAAAGGAGGAAACATGTACCTGGAGGCAGAGACTGGAGTGATGAGGCCATAAGCAAAAAAATGCCAGCAGCCACTAGGAGCTCTGTGGGAGAGTGAAGGACCAGGTTCTCCTTGATGGCCCCCTAGGGAGCATGGCCCTGCAGATACTTTGATTTCAGATTTTGGATTTCTGGCCTCCATAATTCTATGAAAAGAAATTCATGTTGTTTTGAGCCACCAAGTTTGTGATAATTTGTTACAGCCAACATAGGAAACTAGTAAGAGCCCTCAACACTAGATCCTTCATTTCTCCAATGAGGAACAGAAAAAAAAAATCAAATTTTTCCCGACACGCCTGCCTCCATATCTAGTTGAACTCCATCTCCATGATGAATATTTTTGTCCAATGAGGAAAAAATCCATATCTTTGCAGTATTATTCCCCTTTATGTGTATTAATAAAACACTTTCCCAAACTGCTGGATCCTTTAACCACACCATGACGTGAACGGGTGTTGTTGCCTCTGATATTCAGGTTTCAAAGAACACTCAGAGACCAAGTCACCCTCTACATTCCAGAGAATGTAGTCACCCCCACCAAAGCTAGTTAGGCAGGGAAACCTGCTATGTCTACCTAACCCTCATCACAACACTGTGAGATACAGTTGGTTATTTTACAGATATGGAAACTGAGTCTCAGAGAGATTAATTACTTCTCCAAAGTCACACAGGTAGGAAGTAAAGGCGTATGCAGGTCCATTTCCAAAGCCCATGAGCTCTCCAGATATTGTGTCATAGGGGCATAGGGACATTTTATTGCCGTCAAAATACACTAGAATTACATTCATAGCTAATATGTGCTCAGCCCTTAGTATGTATAAAGGAGTATCCAAGAACATTGTAATCATATTGTAATCATATTCTATACAGTAACATTTTAGTCCCTGCAGCAACATGAGGTAGGTGCTATTGATTTTAATCAGCCAAACAACCATGCTCAAAGATGTCCACTTCCTCACATATAACAGTAATCAGCAGCACTTACCTCATGGATTGCTGCAGGGCCTAAAATGTTAATGATCTGTGAATATGTTATCTTGCACAATAAAAGGGACTTTGTAGGTGTTCTGAAGTCAAAGATCTTAGCTGAGGGAGATTTTCCAGGATTATCCAATTAAGAGGGAGGCAGGAAGGTCAGTCAGGAGATATGACCAAGGAAACAGGAGGTCAGAGTCAGAGGGAGATTAGATGTTAGATACTGGGTAGTGACAAAGGAGTGGTCTGGGGACAAGGGCTGCAGGCAACCTCTAGCAGCTTAAATGGCAAGGTCTTCTTAGAGCCTTCCAGGGAGCAGGGTCATGCCAAAACCGTGGTTTGGGCACAATGAGACCCATTTCAGACTTCTGCCCTCTAGAATCAAAAGACAATAAATTCATGTTATATAAAGTCATTAAAACATTTGTGGTGATTTGTTGTAGCAGCAACAGGAAGCTAAAATTATTACCATGCCCATTTTGCAGATGAGGAAACTGAAGCACAGAGAAGTTAAATAATGTGCTCCAAGGTCTCACACAGCTAATGGCAGCTGCAGGATTCAACCCAGGTGCCCCACTCTAGAGCCCAGTATTAGCCTCTCCTCTACCAACTCCACTGAATTTCTTTTCTCCTTTCCACATTGTTTTTTTAAAAACCACTGATTTTCATTTTATAAAACTACCTGAAGTACCTTATTCCCATTTTTAATAAATAAACCCAGTATATATTCTGACGTATGATTTCCTACCTTTAAAAACATTTTTTTTCATAGTCTTACAAACAATCCTCAGTATATAAAAGAAATCAAGGCATCTTTGATTGAAGGTGGCGGGCTGAACCTAGCCTACCTTCTCATCTGCCCTCCACCCCAATCCTAGAACCCTCTTCAGAGGCCCCAGGAACCATCTGAAATGATTAAAGCAGGAGGAAACCTCTGAATTTTGTTCCTACCAATCACTTGGCAGTGGCCACACAGACAGGTTCAGAAATGCACAGCCAGCCATGCATTTTATCTCTACAAAGTGACATTGGCTCTGTTTTTCCAGAAATGTTGATTAGTTCCTGCTGATTTATTCACATTAGCATTATGCTAATGTTATTGATATTTTCAAGGACTTTGTGATATCTTTCATTGGCAGTTTCTCTCAAGAATGAATGACAAGAGAAAGAATGAGCTGACTCTGTCACCCATATGTCATGTGTTGACCCAACCAGGTTGTCAGGATGTATTTCAAAATTGTAATAGCTAATGAGTGTATGATTTATGTGTCCTTGCCAGTAATGCTTCAAAGCAGGTATTTAATCTTCCATTTATAGTCTTAAAAAAAAACTGAGATTCGGAGGTTAAATGATTTTGCTGTGGTCACACAGCTGGAAAATGGCCATGCAGGAGCTGAAACTCAGGTTAGTGTACCTCAGAGATACAGGTCTTTCTAGACTTCCCAAGGAGGCACATGCTGCTTTTTGGGAAGAGCACACTTTAAAACCCAAATTACCTCTTATTTGCCAAGTTATTTAGCTTAAAGCCTTGGTTTCTTTGTGTGAAAAACCAACAGCACAATAGCATCTACCACACAGGCCACAGTAAAAACTAAATGAACAACACATGCAAGGTTACTGGAAAAAAGTAAGATATTCAGTATGTGTTTTTAAACATTTTTATTATCAGAGAGTTACACATTAAACTTCCCTCAACCATTCTGCTCTACTCCTTACTCTATCCAGACTCCTATTTAGAGCAATTTTAGACTGCCAAAGATCAAGACAGGTTGTAAATTGAGACAAGTTACTTCTGAGTCTCACTTTGGGTACACTTAAGGGCCATACATTGCTGCCAAATTAGTTTCATGCTTAGAAAATACCAAGAGGTCATTCAGTTCATCTTCAAGCTGTGTCCTGGTCCCTTCTGAAATTATCTACCTTAGTATAAAATACCTCCAGAGAAAGAGAGTCTGTAGATTCCTATGGTAATTGATTTGAATGCCAACCAAAGTCATCAGCACAGGGCCTCCAGTTTCACTTGGGATTCAAGGTCAAAAAGACATAAAATATAATCTCAGAATCTTCTTATGGAGACCTGGTGTTATGGTTTGGATGTGAGGTGTCCCCCAAAAGCTCATGTGTGAGACAATGCCAAAAGGTTTAGAGGAGAAATGATCCGGTTATGAGAGTCTTAACCCAATCAGTGAATTAATCCCTTAATGGGATTAACTGGTCTGTTGGTAGGGGGTGTGGCTGGAAAAGGTGGGTCATTGGGGGCGTGGCTATGGAGTATATATTTTGTATCTGGAGGGTGGAGTCTCTCTCTGCTTCCTGATCATCATGTGAGCTGCTTTCCCCTGCCACACTGTTATGCCATGATGTTTAGCCTCACCTTGAGCCTGGAGGAATGGAGACCTCTGAAACTATGAGCGCCCAAATAAACTTTTCCTCCTCTAGTACTGTTCTTGTCAGGTCTTTTAGTCACAGCAGCATGAAAAGACTGACAAAAACACAGGGGCTCCTTCATAAAGTGGCTTCTTCAACTTTAACTGCTATCGTTCCTTCTGTGTCAACGCTTAATTCTTCTTTCCATCCTTCCTTGGAACCAATGAATAACTCAATGTAAAAACCATGCCATCTGTTTATGAAAAAAGATTTCTCTCAAGAACTGTGCAACTTCCTAAGGAAGAGATTTACGACAAACTAATTCCTGTCAATGGCACAAGTTGAGAAAGGAGGGGTACTCGACTGTTTGTACTAAGGTATTAAAAAAAAACTTAGACTGGAAATACAGAGAAACAGAGTCTACGTTTTTCTGTTTATCTAACCTTAGGCAAAACCATGAAAAGGGTCTGGTGATAACTAACTTGTTTGTTTTCTAGGCATGTTGTGACAATCCAGTGAGATGGTGTTAAGTAAACTACATCAGTGACTGAAACACTGTAAGAGGTGGCTCCCCAGGGAAGAATTTGACACCAAAGTTAAACTCTTGGCCTCATGATCCTGAGGGCATGACCACAGACTCCCCAACTTTCTGAGTTTTTCCCACTCCTGAGAATGGGGTTTTCTTTGAGATGTGCTCTTCCTGATGGCTTTCTGCATGAGTGCCTGGTTTACAGAAGCAAGGAGAGGAAGCTACCAACTAGTTTCCCATTCCATGAAGTCAATCTCCTTCTTAAGCCTACATAACACAGGCAGCTTCTCTGGCTGCTGCCACAGTAGTGGTATCAAGGAAGGTGTCTTCTTCTGCCTAGGGTGGTGCTGTGGTTTCAGTGTGTCCCCCCACAGCTTCATGTGTTAAAATTTAATCCCTATTTGTGAGATATTAGGAGGGGAGAAATGTAATCTGAACTGTTGTATTTAGAGTTAGGGCCTATGGAAGGTGATTCAGGATCAAGTCATTAGGGTGGAGTCCCCATGATTGAATCCTAGAGGCTTTATAAAAGGAAGGAGAAAGCCAGAAGTCACAGATATATATTCACACTCCCTGTCTTCCCTTGTGATGCTCTACAGTGCCTTGAGACACAGCCAGCAAGAAGACCCTCAACCTTGGACCTCCAGAATCAAGAACCAAAATGAACCACTTTCCTTTTTTATAAAGTTACCCATCCTCAGCAATTTCATCATAGTAACAAAACCAGACTAATATCAGTGGGGCAAAGGCTGAATGATCTACAGGGGGACCCTAATTATGACTCTGAATAAATTAACTGTATTTATTTTACAGTGGACCTTCTCAGATTTCCAACTCCTGTCCCTCTCTTTATTCTGATATATGGGTTTGTCTTTTCTTGTGAAAAATCACTGTATTGATAGCCCTTTTCCTTGAGTCCCAAGTAGGATCCACAATCCCACCTTCCATCTTCCCCCTACAAATGGGATCTAGGGTCTTCTCATATCACTGAGGCAATTTTGCTTCATTTCTCTTCTTCTAGTTCTGGGCTTAGAGGAAAAAAAAAAAAAAGAGTACCCATATCACCTTCCTTTCTTCAGGGAAAAAGTGCTTCTCTCCTAATGGCCCAAACTTGACTGGTTCCTCTCCCTTCTTCCTTCTCTTACCATCTGGAGGGGTCTGACCTTCCCCCTAGTTCACTGGGACATATATGAAGATTTTCATGACAAACAATGACTTGAATTAATACAGATACAAGATTAAGCACACAAAAGCCTCTAATTTCAAAGAGAAAATAAAATTGAAAATCTTTCTTAGACTTAAAAAGAAAAACAAGCTTTACTTAAATGGTGATTAATAATATTCAAATCAATAGCCATGATAGCATTTCTTTAAGTCTTTCTCTCCATTGTATTTGCCTCATACTTTAAAACATTTGAGGTTTGTTGTTGATCACATCATTTTTGTAGAAGTGTGTTTGGCTGGACTGTATGCACAGGTAAAAACAGCCCTTTAATGATGACTTTTAGATACAACACCAAAGGCTCAATCCATAAAAGAAATAATTGATAAATTAGACTTTACTCTAATTAAATTTATCTGCTCTGAACTATGTGGACAAGAAAATAAAAAGACCAGTCACCGATTAGAAGAAAATGACCTTAAAAGATAATATCTGATAAAAGACTACTATCAAAATATACAATAATATTCTTCAGCCATAAGAAAAGAACCCAATTAAAAAATAGGCCAAAAACATAAACATATACATCACTAAAGGAGAAATACAGATGGAAAATAAGCATACAAAAGATGTTCCACATCATATGTCATCAGAGAAATGCAAATTGAAGCAATAATGAGATATCACTAGATGCCTATTAGAATGCCCAAAGAACACTAATGATGCCAAGTGCTGATGTGGGTGTGAAATAGCAGAACCACCACTCATTGCTGTCCTTTGGAGGATGACTTGGCAATTCTTCATAAAACTAAACATATTCTTAACGCTTGATCCAGCAGTCAATCTTTGATGTTACTCAAAGGCGTTCAAAACTTGTACCCAAATAAAAACCATATATCAACTTAATGCTTATGTCAACTTTATCTGTAATTGCCAAAACTTGGAAGCATCCAAGATGAAGGATAAAGGAACAGTGGGCATATCCAGACACTGGGATATTATTCAACACTAAAAAGAAAACGAGTTTTCAAGACTTGAAAAGACATCAAAGAAAGTTAAATAGATTACTATTGCTAAGCTATTCTGAAAATGCTACATGCTATATGATTCCAACTCTATGACATTTATTTGAGAAGAGGAGAAATGAGAGGAACAGTAAAGGAATCAAGATTGTCAAGGGTTAGGGCACAAATAGGTGGAGAATAGAGGATTTTTATTGCATCTGCTATAATGGTGGGTAGGAGACAAAACCTACGGAATGTGCAGTGTTGTTATGGTTTGGATATCAGGTGTCTGTTGTTAACGCAGGAGTTGAGATGATTAGACTATGAAAGCCATAACCCAATCACTTGATGAATTAATAATTTGAATGGACTACTGGGTGGTATCATAGGCAGGTAAGGTGCTGCTGGAGAAGGCTGGTCACTGGGAGCATGCCCTTAGGGATTATATTTTTATCCCCTGACTCCCCAACCCCTGTGCTTCCCAACTACTATGAGGTGAGCAGATTTCCTCCATCACAGCCTTCTGATATGATACTCTGAGCGATGGAGTCTACAGACCATGGACTGAACTCTGAAGCCATGAGCCCAAAATAAACCCTTCTTTGAGTTGTTCTTGTCAGGTATTTTGTCACAGTGATGGACAAAATTCCAAGAATCAACCCTAATGTAAACTATAGACATTGGGTGATTATAGTGTATCAATAAAAGTTTATCAGCTATAACCAATGTACCACTGTGGTAGAGGATAAAAGGGGAGACTGCATGTGTGGGAAAGGGGACTCTCTGAACCTTCCATTCTAAATGGATTTAAAACTGTTCTAAAAGAAATAAAGCTTATCTCTAAAACAATGATACTTTATGTAAATTTATTACTATTGTTGGTTGGGAGTTAAGAGTCTAATCAAATATGAAGTATGAGTTCGTTGCTTTGCCATCCTGGTGTGATCTATGTTCCCATCTAAGATATAACAAGTAAGCATTCCTAGAGTTAACAGTGTCACAGATAACATTTCTAAGTGCTTGGAGGAGAGCTCAGGAATCTCATGATCTCTCCTTCTTCCAGAAGATGCCTGCCTCCCCCATGCCTTCTCTGGCTCCCACATTTCCTGGGCCTTCATCCACAGCCCTTTTCTATAAGCCTGCTACTAGTTAATGGGAGCTTTCAGGCAGTGACATAGTGGCAATTACATTAGCATGCAAACTTCTATACGTCTTTTAAAATGGGCCATAGCACTTGAAGTAGAGATGTCATTAGAAGGACCCCCATAACCACCCTCTCTCAAATCGATCTCACTAAATTTGGAGAGAAAATACAGGAAGGTGGGGGAGGGAGAGAGAGATTCATGAAAATAATATATATATATATATATATATATATATATATATATATATATATATATATGAACATACACCTTATAAATAAACTTGTAAACAATGAAATAATAAGAAAATGAGAACCCCTCCATCAGGAGGATGCAAGACTGGCACTGACAAAGCTGCCTCCATTAATAACATGCATTAATGGCCAGCAGCAGTGCTTGAGGTCCTCCTCCCCTTGTGTTCCCATTTGCAGACTTGAAATGAGTGATATCATTAACAGGCCTTATTTGCAGGCTGGCAGCAGGTTGCCCCACCAATATCATGAGTGATGATTGGTTCACTTGAAGGGGAGGCTATTTAGTGCTCACAGTTGTGAGGCTCGACCATCAAAGACGCACACTGTCCTTTCAAAGAAGAGAAGGGTACATTCATGTTGTTGATTTCTCCTTCAAAGCTCTTCTTTCAAGTGGAGGTAATAGAAGAGGAAATGCAGGTTTTTAATCCAAATGATAATTGCTATCAAACAAACTAGTCGGAAATCATTTCCATTGTGCACTGAATCATCAAAATCTGTCACTGACACTTTTTTTCTCTAAGTTCACCGTTCATGGCTATTTCCTATCAAAAAGAAGAAGGAGGGGGAGAAGGAGGAGGAGGAGAAGAGGAGGAAGAGGTGGAAGAAGAATAAGAAAAATAATTCCTTTTCCTCTCACTCACATTGATTTAACCCACATTTATTGAATTTTTACTATGAGTTATAACAAGACTGCATGATGTAAAGATAAGACATTGTTTCAAACTTCCAAGTCCTCACAGTAGAGGAAGAAAGAAAGATCTAAAGAGGAGTTGCATTAACAAAAAACATCTAAAGCACACAGACAAAGAAGCAAGTGATTGACCCTGCTTGGGCGGGCCAAGGAAGGCTTCAGAGTGGAGAAGGTTCCTGAGCTAATCATTGATGTGCACTTAGTGACATTTGGAAAAGGGCATTCCTGCAGCTGCCACAACATGCACCACTACCCAGAGGCTGCCTGTAATTAGTGTGGCCTATGTGCAGAAAATCAGTGTGGCCTATATGTGCAGAAAAAGTAAACTGAGGCTAGAGAAGTTAGCAAGGGCCAAGTAATAGAAGAGCATATTAAGGAGTTTATGTTTTACTTCATAAGCAATGAAAGGCCACTGAAAATTTTCCAGAAGAAAATTAACAGAAATGTGCATGAACATTAGAAAAATCATTCCTGAGGTTGTATGGAGAGGGCACTGAAGAAGGTTTGTAGTGAGACAGTGCAATGGTCCAGGCACAGAGGAGGTTGTGAACAAAGGTGATAGTGGAGGGGTAAAAAAAAGAAAAGCAAATGTTTTAAGACCTAGTAGTGGAATGAAGAAGGCACCAGGTATGGCTTGGCCTCTGAGAACGGAGAACCAAACCCAGGGGGGAGGGCGATGAGTGTCTTTTCAAGAACAGCAACAGGTGATATATAAAATGCCCTTCTTTTTTGGTTAACCTATCACTGGGTCCCATTTATGTTTCTATGATTTTTAAGCATCCATTTAAGAACTTTCTAAAGTACTCCGAAGTGAGAAAGGCTTAGAGGGTAATGGGTGAGAGAGCTAACAGGCGGATGAGGACGGAGCATCAGGATTCCACTAACAAGACAGGACTCTGCTCCTCCCGAGTGAACCCAGGAGGTGTAAAACTCCCACTAGACAAGAATCCTGCCAGAGGCAGAGGCACGACACACTCACTCATGTGTGGGGACAAATCAACTTAGACATAATAAAGCCAGAGAATTTGAGTAGGAATGTCCGGGGTCAGTGACTGGGCTAAAATAACTGGAGAGGAAAGTACAAGGACAGAGGCTCACCTGAGCAGGGGGCACGATGGGCTTGGGTTTGGGTTGATAGAAAGAGGTGAGTGGGGTCATTCTTTCTGGTTGGATAATAGTGGGGATTAAGCAAGTGAGAAAATGTAAGAGGTTAAGAAAAGAAAAACGAGTGAAGAAAAAGGATGACAGAAGAGGCACAAGGATCACAGCATTGTCAGAGTAAAATATTGGGTTCATAGATCAGGGCAGCCTCCTATGTATAAAAGCCAATTTTAAACTTAGCACCGAATGAGACGTCTTAAAGGGCAAGTCAGAGTGGGAGCAGAAACAATGAACTGCCTCGGTCAGAAATTCTGCAAGAACTGTACCACAGACTGGAACGTTTTATAGCAAACGGCAGAGAAATCAAGACACTAAGTGCTTCTTGCTGCAGTGAGAATTACTGTAATATGACTACTGCTATGAAAGAAAATTAGACTAAT
The DNA here is from genome assembly GCF_021218885.2 of Marmota monax. Taxonomy (NCBI): domain Eukaryota; kingdom Metazoa; phylum Chordata; class Mammalia; order Rodentia; family Sciuridae; genus Marmota; species Marmota monax. The sequence continues at coordinate 3,810,913 of NW_026695212.1, forward strand.
TTGGATTTAATCCCCAATAGACTCATATTTGAGGGAAAAATACAAAAGGAAAGAGAAAAATGGAAGAACTTACATTTACGAACAGAAAGAATCTTTCCAGTTAGTGCCAGTAAGTAATGGACATTTGGAATAATTTAGCAGGCAAAATTGCCAAATCAGTGATCCTAGATTCCCTAATGAACCTATTAGAGACCACTGTGGGAAAGTAATACAAGGGTACAGCCTGATGAGTCCTGCACTACCTGTGTATGAAGTCAGCCGGCAACAGGCACAATTCTGGGGGTGGAGAATTTTCAAAAGGATTTAATTCTTCAACTTAAGGCATGTGATATTCATCTGGGAGTGTTTAAATATCTATTTGCGTGCACACACTAATGCCTCAGTTTATACGTATTAGGTATGCTTTGAATACCCACGATCATATTTAAAAAAAAAAACACCTAAAAATTACAACTCAATAAATTCTGCATTTGAGCAACTATCTAGCAAGAGAAACAATGACTCTTCAGGGAGGAAGGGAAAGGCTTGGGCTTCCAAAGCAGGAAAAAAAAAGAAAAAAAAAAAGAAAAACATAGCACAGTAGATTCCTGAATCAGCACAGGTAGGAGTCTGCTAAGTGACAGCTTGCTTAGGAGAACAGGTGTCCTACCTGATCAGATTGCAAGGGGACACAGAGTTCAGCTCAACAATCTGTACTTCTTCTGTGCAAGGCCCTTAGCTAAGTACTTCAAGTTAACAGAGGGCCAGATGAATTCCTGCTCATTAGTCCCCCTGTACCAATCTCCTTTCTTATTTTTATAATCATCACCACTTATGTTTGATAAGTGTATTCAACAGGTGTCAGAGTTAGAAAACAAAATCTATAAGGCTGAAAATTCAATACAGCTTAATCCATGACCAAAAAGGGAAATTATTTTTAGATATTTTTATTTGCAGAGTTTGATCTTGCATTGCTGTCTCATAGTTTAGGCATTGTTGTTGTTTGCATATGCGGTGTCCCCAAAAGCTCATCTGTGAGACAATGTAAGAAAGTTTAGATGTGAAATGATTGGGTTATGGGAACCTTTACCAAATCGGTGCATTAATCCTCTATTAGGGATTAACTGGGTGTGGCTGGAGGAGGTGGCTCATTGCAGGTGGGCCTTTTGGGTATATATTTTGTGACCTAAACTTAGTCTCTTGCTTTCTGACAGCCATGTACTGAGCTGCTTTCTTCCTCCATGCCCTTCCATTGTGATGTGCTGCCCACCTTGGGTTCAGAGAAGTGAAGTCAGTTGTCTATGGACTGAGACTTCTGAAACCGTAAGCCCCCAAGTAAACTTGTCCTCCTCTAAAATTGTTCTTGTCAGGTCTTTTGGTCACAGCAGCAAACAAATGAAAACAAACTGACTAAAACAGGCATATGAATTATTTTCCATTCAATCATATGAACACCTCAAGTAGGAATTACTCAAGTACAGAGAATAAATGCCCCCTCAATATATAATCAAAGGAAAACCTCTACAGCTTGTGAATTTAATAATAATAGGCTCCTGGCATTGATTAGCAAATAAAGCAAACCTTCAGAAACTTTCAGTCTCCAAAACTGCTATTTCAAGTATAAAGCCATGGAGTTTATTCTTATTAAGGAATAAAAAGGAGCTTCAAATCTGGGTGCCTTTTTGGGTGGTGGCTTTTCATTGTTCATGAAATTGTGAAAACTCACTATTTTTCTAATGTTAATCTACTGAGGAGTGACTAGGAAACAATGTAAGCAACCACTTTAAAGAAAGAATATTTGTCCTAGATAAGAGCAGGGAAGGAACAAGATCATTAGACAATGACAGCAAGGGCTGTGCTGTTAATGAGGCATATGTAAAAATTTTCCTAGCTGATTGGTTGACATTTTCCTTGCCAGTGATGTTATTATTCACCTTGTAAAGTGAAATCCTTTCTCATCAGAGCATAGTATTAACTCAGAAATATCTAGGATTTTTCACAGTACTGAGCATCTGTTTAGACCAAAATTAACTAAGTTCCTACTATGTGCCAGACTGGATAGAACAAGAGTGCTAACCCTCTAATTTCAGGCCACTTGAGAGGCAGGAAAGGCCTTACAGCAGCCTCTGATTTTTAAATGTCTGACCAACAAGACTACTGTCAATACTGTCAAACACACACAAACATGCCCAATAAGCCTTTTTTTTTAACTGTCTAGACATTGAGTAACTTTTTTATAGTAAGTTAAAATATAGAAAATATTCCTATAAACTTTAAGAGTTGCTGAATAAAACACAGGACACCCATCTAAATTTGAGTTTCAGGTAAGAAGAAGTAAAATTCTGGTACAAGCATATTCCAAACACTCCATGGCAAAAAGAAATGAAAACTAAAGATCTGAGTGACTCAGATATAATGGGTGCCTCCTGTGTGTTTCCTTTTCCCCTTCCTCCTCTCTTTCCTCATTGCTCTGCTCAGCTATACCAAATTAAAGTTTTCTATATCTCCATATTATAGTCCCAATCATTTTCATTTGCCCAAGGAGAATCAGGGTGCTTTCTTTATCTCTGCAGCTATTCCCTTCCAGCATGGAGATTAATTTGAAGTGCTTTGAAGTCCCTTCACTGTGAATAGACAGGTAAAATATTTTTTTCTCTAAAATAAAAATATATGGCTTCATAGAAAAGCATTTTAAGTGAATAAGATTAGCCAGAAAACTTAAGCATCTACAATACCTGCTAATAACATTTTCATATTTTCTATCAGTTCTCTTACATACAGTTTAATAATTGAGATCTTATATTTCATACAAAATTTTTATGCATGCAAAATATATATTGTACACATGATTGTATTGGGTAGATATCCCATGATTTGATGAATTACTTGTCCATCTCTCTGAGAGCTGTTCCTGGGATAGAACTATCTGCATTGAATCCTAACACCTCCACTCATGGCTGTGTGGCCTTCAGTATTCCCTGTCTAGATCTGCTCATGGTATTGTAAGTCCTAAAACAGTTAACATTAAGCATGATACTTACATAGTACTTGACATTATTTACTATGATTATAAAATTATTTTGTATATCATTGGGGGAAAAGAAGATAGAAAATTCAGAAAAAGAATGTAGATAAAGCAAAAATGTCCCAAAGGGACTGACAGGAATTTCCCAATTCTGTCATGAATAAAATTTGGTATAGATTTCCATAGAATGGTACATACTCATATTCAAATGATGTTGCTGACTGAATTAATCACTGAACTTACAAGTTAATGACTTTCAGTTTGGGTTCATAGATCACATTTTCATTTGCTTTGATGTGTAAGATTACTCTGGAAACTAAAAACATAAAATACACAGGATCATCAAGTTCTTGTATCCTTGGGATAAAAGAAATGGTTCAGTCTGTAGGACAACTTGTTATGATTAAATGAACGTTGTTAAACCCGTTGAAATAACACATAAATGTGTATTTGGAAAAACACATAAATGTATATTTGGAAATAGATTGATTTATCTGTTTGAAAGACCTTTAAACTAAAATTGCCAAGAAAACACTCTGAAAGGGCCAAAGAAAATACCCAGGGAGAGCAGAGAGGAAACAAGAGCAAAAAAAGACTGAGGACAAAACTTCCTAAGCTAATTCCTGAAATGAGCACTATTCCTGAGTTAGTATCAAAATGTTTAAGGATAAAGAAAACAACTGTATTTATAATAACATGAAATAAAATAGAAGGTTTAGGAACAACTCAATCACACAGAAATGGATTTAATCATAGGTTTAGGAATAAACTTAATCACTTAATATATACTAAGAACTATAAAATATTGCTGAAAGAAACTAAAGAAGACAAACAAATATAAACATATTTAGGAACTAAGAGAATTAATGTTATTAAGATGTTAAGACTACCAAAGTGTTCTACAGAGGATTGCAATCCCTATCAAAATCCTAATGGCATGTTTTGCAGAAAAAAACAAAACAAAACAAAAAAAAAAAAAACCTCTAAAATTCATGTGCAATCTCAAGGAAACCTTATGAGCCAAACATTCTCAAAAAAGAAAAACAAATTTGGATATCTTGCCCTTCCTAATTCTAAATGTTACAAAACTACAGTAACCAAAACTGTAGGTCCTATGGGGTGGGGAACTCCTATAATCCCAGCTACTCAGGAGATTGAGGCAGGAGAAATGAAAGTTCAAGGTCAGCCTGGGCAATTTAGTGAGTCTTGTCTCAAAATAAAAAATAAAAAGGATTGGGTATGTGGCTTAGTGGTAGAACACCCTTAGGTTCAATTCCTGGTAAACCCGCCCCCCAACCAGCACACACACACACACACACACACACACAAACAATGTAGCACTGGCATGAAGACAGACATAGAGATCCATGGAATAGAGTAAGGAGTCCCAAAATAAACACTCATATATATGGCCAAATGATTTGCAATATAGGTGCCAAGACCATTCCATGGAGAGAAGACTGTCTTTTCAACAAATTGTATTGGGAAACCTGGATATCCACAGCAAAAGAATGAGATTAGTCTATAGCAGTACACCATATATATCTTCCCATGGCATAAAAAAATCAACTCTAAGTGGATTAATGACTCAGGAATTAGACCAGAAACTTTGCAACTGCTAGAAAAAAACATAGGCTCAACTCATAAACATATTAGTGCAGGCTCCAACTTCCTTAATAAGACCCCCAAAGCTCAAGTAAAACTAAGAATCAATAAGTGGGATGGCTTTAAATTAAAAAGCTTCTGTACAGCAAAGGAAATCATTAAGAGCATGAAGAGAGAACCTACAGAACAGGAGAAGATCTTTGCCAGCTGCCCTTCCCACAGAGAATTAGTATCCAGAATATATAAAGAATTTAAAAACATCAACATTAAAAAAAAATCAATAAATGGACAAATTGAGAACAGACACTACTCAAAAGAAGAACTACAAATGCCCAACAATTGTATGAAAAAATATGCAACATCTTTAGCCATCAAGGGAATGCAAATCAAAACTACACTGAGATTTCATCTCATTCCTGTTAGAATGGCAATCATCAAGAATACAAATAATAATAAATGTTGGTGAGGATGTGGGGAAAAGTAACACACACAATGTTGGTGGGAAATGCATAGTACAATCAATTTGGAAAGTAGTATGAAGATTCCTTCAGAGCACAAATAAAAATAAAATTTTAAAAAAATTTCAAAAGAAGGAAAAAAAAAGATTGGGAATAGAACCACCATATGACCCAGCTACCTCACTCCTTGGTATTTATTCTAAAGAACTAAAATCAGCATACCATAGTAATACATGCACATCAATGTTTATAGTAGCACAATTCACAATAGCCAAGTTATAGAACAAGCCCAGGTGTCCATCAACAGATAAATAAAGAAAATGTGCATATATACACAATGAACTTTTATTCAGTCATAGAAAAGAATAAGATTATGGCATTTGCTGGTAAATGGATGGAAATGGAGAACATTATGCTAAGTGAAATAAGCCAGACACAGAAAGTCAAGGGTCAAATGGTTTCTCTCATGCAAAAGCTATACAAAACAGCAGAGTGGAGAAGGGGTGGAATCTCATGAAAATAGAAAGGAGATCAGTGGAGTAAAGAAGGAGAATGGAGAAGGTCTAGGAAAAGGGAGGAATGGTGGAATGAATTTGACCAAATTATGCTATATGCATATCTGAATATACCACAGTGAATTTCACTTTGTGTATATTTATAAAGCACTAATTTAAAAAAAAATCTAAACAAATAGAAGTAAAACCAGTAGAGTAGAAGAAAGGGGATGGGAGGAGGGAAGAGGTGAGGGAAAGAGGAAGTATTGGGGACTGAAGTGGAGCAAATTATATTCCATGCATGTATGATTATGTCAAAATGAACCCAAATATTAAATATAACTCTAATGCATTAATAAGAAATAAAAAAGCATTGAAAACCTAAATGTTACAGCTAAAACTCATAATAAAACAAAACAAAAAATAATTAGGGGAAAGCTTCATGATATTGGATTTTGCAACAGTTTGTTGAATATGCTACCAAAAACATAGGCAACAAAAGTAGAAATAAACTGGACTATATAAAAACTTAAAATTTTTATGCATGAAAAAATACAATCAAAAGAGTGAAAAGGCAACCCTATAAATGTGAGAAAATATTTGCAAACAAGATCTAATAAAGGGTTAGTATTCAGAATACATTTAAAAATTTCCTACCATTAAACAACAAAAAACCAAACACCCTGAATTAAATGGGCAAAGGACCTGAATAGACTTTTCTCCAAAGTTATACAAATGGCCAATTATCAAATGAAGATATTCTCAACATGTCTATCATTACAGACACGCAAATCGAAACTGTAAGATACCACCACACATCCATTATGATGATTATTGCTACAATGACAATAAACAAAAATAAGTGTGTCAAAGATGCAAGGAAATTGGAACCCTTGTGCATTGTTAGTAGGAAGGTAAAATGGTATAACCACACAGAAAACAGCATGATGGTTTTGAAAAAATTAAAAATAATATTACTATATGAATCAGCATTTCTATTTCTGGAATTATCCTTCTTCTACTTCCAAAAGAATTGAGGGTGGGTGTAGTAAAGAGATCTTTCTATACCCATCCTCATAGCAGCATTTTAAAAATGTTTTTTTTTAGATGTTGATGGACCTTTATTTTATTCACTGCATATATTTGTTTGCAGTGCTGAGAATCGAATCTAGTGCCTCACATGTGCTAGGCCAGTGCTCTACCACTGAGCCACAACCCCAGCCCCCACAGCAGCGTTTTTCACAATAGGAAAAAACATGGAAGCATTCTAAGTATTCATCAATAAATAAGGTATGTAGATACAATGGAATATTATTCAGTCTTTAAAAAGAAGGAAATTCTGATGCATGCTACAACATGGATGAGCCCTGAAGGCAATACACTAAGTTAAAAACAATAGTCAGATTCATAAAAGACTAACCACTTTTATGGGTTACCTAGAGTAGTCAGATTCATAAAAACAGAAAGTAGAGTGGTGGCTGCCAGGAGCTAGAAAGATGGAAATGAGGAATGGTTTAAAGGGTATAGAGTTATAGTTATGTCCGATGAAAAGAGTTCTGAAGATGTGTTGTACAGTAATGTGAGTGTACTTAACACTGATCTGGACAGTTAAAAATGGTTAAGATGATAAATTTTATGTTGTGTACTTTACCTATTTTACCAACAAAACTAAATAAAGATATATACAATGAAAATGTTAAAGTCATTTCTAGCTCCTGGCAGCTACCACTCTACTTTCTGTTTTTATGAATCTGACTTTTTACAACACATGTTTTCTGGCCTTCATTTTTGGGTTCCCCTTCTTTCTTTTTAAATCATTAAGTTCCTGTCTTTTCAATAAAGCTGCAATTTTCATAGGCTCGAGGACTAGGTCCTTTGATTTGAACACACAGTAGACTTATAATAAACCTTTGATAGTTGACTGAAATAAAATTAACATAATAATGTTTGGTTAATCTTCCTTCAAGCCTCCGACATTAATACCCTCTAGTCTAGCTGAGTATAATCAGTAGGCAGAGGAAAATCTCTATCCTGTAGGAACACGTATTCTAAAAAACAGAAAAGCCTGAACAAGAGGACTCTATTTAATTCTCTTAATGAAGTGCCCAGAAGACTACTGAGGCTAATAAACTCCTTACCTCCAAAATTTTCAAGGGCAGAATACCTTGGCACCTAGCTACTCTAAACTCCTGCTCCTGCTTCTATTCCTCTCCTATACAGACCATCTGCTTGTCTTAACTGGGCTATTCATCATTAGCCAAAAGTGAAACACCGATTTGGCTTCCACACCGTTGTTCACTGTTTCTCCTGCCCAACCCAACTAAGCTCATGTCTCCCTCCCTGCAAAAAGTGTTCCTCATGAATTGTCCTTGAAGACTGCCATCTTTGGTGATTACTACCATCTCTGATTCTCATTCACATGTCCTCCTCTCTCAAAAAGATCTACTCACAAGTCCTAAATTGTCTATCTAACCATCTCCCTGGCATTTCCACTTGAATATCTCAAAGTCACTCCATGCCCTAATCTGAACATAAAACATTATCTCAGCAACTAGGACCCCTTCCAGTTTTTAGTCTTGCTGAAGGTCCTCTATTACACAAGCCAAAAATATAGGAGTCATCTCCATGCCCTGTTTCCATCATCCCCCACATGGATCTATCATGGAATTGTGTACCTCCTAAATATCTCTGTATCCACTAACTTCTTGCTGTCTCCACCAACAGTCTAGTCCAGTAGGATTTCAAAGGTTTTATTATTTACTTATGATGAGACCAACAGATCTGGAGATGACCAATGAAAACATAGTTTAATTTGGGGGCAAAGGATATGTTGATCACCTTGGTGGTGGTAATAGTATCACAGGTGTGTGCATACGTCCAAAAACATGAAATGGTGTAAACAGACAACTTTTGTTTATCGATTCTACATCAACCCATCTGTTTTCAAAAACACAACAACAACAATAACAACAAAAAACCAATGATTTATTCTATTTACGACTCTTAAGAGAAGAAGTGCATGTCACAGCACAGGGCAGGAGGACACATGGGAAATGATGAGGGTCAATTATGAGGCAGAAGGTGAGAAAGGAATGGTAGTGTTATGATTTGGATCTTAAATGATCCCCCAAACCTCATGTGTTGAAGTCTTGGTCCCCAGTACAACAGTGTTCAGAGGTGGGCCTTTTGAGACCAACAGGATCTTCAAAGCTCTGACCACATGAATAGATAAAACATTTATGGATTCATAATTTAATGCACCATTGGGAAGTGGTGGAAGAAGAAGCAGTTCTTGGGGTACGTCCTTGAAGGGGATATTTTGTCCCTAGTTCCCTCCTCTTACTCTTTTTGCTTCCCAAACCTGAGGTGAGCAGCTTTGTTTCACTACATGTCCCCTGTCATTGTTCAGTCTTGCCTCAGGCCTAAAGCAATGGGGCCAGGTCCCATGGACTGAGACCTCTGAAACCATGTACCAAATTGAACCTCTTCTCCTTTAAGCTGGTTTAATTTGGGTATGTTGTCACAGTGATGGAAAGCTGACTACCACAGGAGGCAAGAGCCTTGATCCTAGTTTCCAGGGGTAAGTATGCAGGAAGCTTGGGATTGGTTAGTTTGAATGACTTCAGTGGACTTTGGGCATAGAGGCTGCCTTCGTTGTCTAGTACTTGGCCTTGGCATGAAGAGAAAGTGAACAGTGGTCCAGAGATTGGGAATCCAATAAGACAGATGGACAGGAGTGTGGACTTAACCAGCTGCTCCAGAAGGGGAACTTAGCAGCCTCCAGCCAGGGCTCCAAAACTGGTCAGGAAAGCATTTTAAAACTATCACAAGCATCTCCACCTGCACTGTAACTTCAGCAGCCTCATAAAGGTTTCCCATCTGTCACTCTTCCCCCTCTAATTTCTCCACTCTGACCAAACCCCCCTTCAGGGATTTCCCATTTCCTTACACTAAAGACAAAATTCTGAAACGCGTCTATGAATCCCTCATAGTAACCTGGCCCCTTCCTTCCTTTCTAGGCACAGCTAGCTGCACCTTGCTTCCTCTGATCATATACCTTAGGTCTTTTCTATGCATAATTAACTTGTTATTTGCTTCACAAAGAGGTGCTTCCTGCTGATAAATATCTGGTGCAAGGGACATGATGAGCAATCCCAGTTATATGATTCAATTTTATTTGGCTAATTATATAATGTTACTTAACTTTAATTAATCAGATGTTGCTATCCATTATACATACTTATCTGTACCATTAAAGTGAATACTATCAGTAAAATGGCTGAATTTATTTCCATATAATAAGTCACTTTCAGGTTGATGTCTTAAATTTGATTATCAAGTTTTCAATGAAAATTTTCTGGTCAAAAAATTCTTATTTTTAGAAAATTTATGAGCTTATATAACCACAAATTCTGCTTTACAATGTGTCCAACACACACATCAGACTCATAAATGCCTTCAAGATCCAATGGTAATATGTGAAAAATTCATTTCAAGATGAAATTTTTCCCAAGGCATTTAAATGGTAGAAATAGGATATAAGTATGTTTTTTAATTTCTTTTGTTGTTGTTGTTTGATGCATTATCATTGTTTTAGGGAAAAATACATTTATTTAAGAGATAGCAGTGAGTTTCTTTGATCCTTGGATTTAACATAATTCTTTCACATTCACTTGAAATTTTGATTCTTTTACAGGAGAAAGAACTAGTCATAAGAGATATGAAATGAATCATGTATGATTTTTCAAGGCCATGGTGTTAACTTTATATAATGGGTTTTATGCATTCAAAACCAAGTTGAAGACAAAGTTCTTTCGTAATTAACTTTAGTTCTTTGATTCCTAAATCTTCATCTATCCTTCCTTCTTTTTTTCTCCCCTCCCTTCCTTCTTTCTTTCTTTCCTGCCTTTCCTGTCTCTGTCTCCTCCCCCTTCCCCTTGCTTCTTTTCTCCATCTGCTAATATGAATTCATTCTGTCTGCTAGCCAGTCATTCAGTAATTCAATGAGAAGTCATTGGGCACATTCTCTATGATGGTCACTATAACCAGTCCTAAGGATAAAACAGTGAACAAAATAGAAAACAGTCCTATCCGTGAAAAAGATCAGTCCAAAAGAGTGACCAACCATCAAGCAATTATACCCCAGCATGGGAGATGCTACAGTAGGGAAAATGTAGGGATCCATCACAGCACCTAGGAAGGATGATAACCTGAATCCATGGGTCACAAGAGGTTTTCTGGAAAAAATAAATAAATCATTTAAATTACAGCATGAAAGAATTAGCCAGATGGACATTTCCATTTAATTTCAAAGTGATTAGCCAAACCTTTAAAAGAACAATGGAACCTAAATCATTGCCTTCTATAAACAACTCCCTACACAACTTTTAAAAAACATTTAAATGGTACTTTATTCCCTATGTTCAAAATTTTGATTTTTTTTTTTTAAAGGGAATGAAGAATACTAAGAGTCTTATTACTGGTGTTGTATTTACACTAAGTTCCTTCACTAACTTCGGTCATACTCAGATGTCATCCCAACTTCCTCAGTCCCAAGTTTATATAGGAGGGAGTGGTACTTGATGAAGGACTTTGCAGGCTGGGATTCTCATTTTGAGTATCTGAACCTTCGAATCCCTGTCTTCGCTATCTCCTGTCTTTCACCTGCCTACTTTCTCCCAAATCAATTCATTGTGCACATACTGACCAGACTTGCCTTCGTAACATATGTTCTATATATTTCTCTGCCTTCAACATATTTTACAGTCTTCAAGATGGCATCTCATCTCACTGTGTTACCAGTCACACCTCCTCTTCCCAGGATTGACTTTCCCAAGCACACCTCAGTGCTGGGATCCCTCATACATGCTTCTTCCTGCTCAGGAACACTTGGCTTCTCCTCCCATCTGGCCATTTCTTATATGTCCTAGAAAGCTCATCTCACATCATAATCTCCTTCATGAAGCCTGTAATTGCAGGTCAATTCAGTTTGCATGGATTCCTTTCTCTAAATATCTGCTGTGACACTTATTTTGAAACCTTGTTTTTATTATCTAAAACTATAATTGCTGTTATATTTATTCCCTTAATGATATTGTAAATTCTGCTATATCCTAAAAATTTCTTTATTTATCTTTCTTCCTTACCATCTCTTTGGTAGCAATGTTAAACCCATATTTTTTGATGAATCAAATGAAAAAAAAAGATATTTATATATGTATCCATACATATTTTTAACCTAATTCTTAAAAGGTATATGGGCCAGCCTTGAATAAATAGACTTGAAAGAAACAAAATTTTCCCTACATCTTCAATCTATCTTTCTTCTTTATTTTCAAGGATCAGGTATCTTCCAGTTGGTAGATGTAATATAGTGGTGAAAGCCTTTGGTTGGGAATCACAGCTTTCCAAGTTCAGTTTCAGGTTCAGTAGTTTGCAGTTGGATAATTCTGACCTAGTTTCTCAGTCTTTGGGTTCCATTATTTCTCTATCTACAAAATGAAGGAGGCTGGCTCAGAAAAGTACTAAGTCTCCTTTTGCGTGGCCCTCTCGTCCAGTGAGGAGGTCCATGACGCCCTTAACGTATGCCACGTATGCAGTACTCTGATTAAATGTTAATTTTCTTTGCCTTTATCTTTTGTTTGAATTGAGAGTGACAGAAAAACTGAAAAGCAAGAGGGATTTGGGAATAAATTCCATGAAATAAATTATTAGCAAGCAATACTATTTCCTTTAAAAGTCTTCACCATCTGAAAGAATGAGTCCCTCCCAACACCATCATCTCTTACACAGGACATCTGGAAGTGGAAACAGGAGGCTGCACATTAAAAGTAGGAACATTGGCAAGTGCCTCAGTCCTCTATAAAAAAGGAAGTTACAGGCAAGAGGATGTTTTCATGCTAGAGCAGCTGTCCATCCAAGAGCTCGGCAGCCCACAGCCAAAATATAGGGTTTTATTATAATTACATTTGCCATTTATACAGCCTTTTATTACTGCAAACAGCTAACCAAATTTTCACCAAGCAAACCTCATGGCTGATTTATAAGATGTTAACAGTGGGGCCTCTCAGAAGTGAATACAGTACCATGGAAAGCAGACAATGAGGTTGAAGTGTGTGGTCAGTCACTAATCACTGTGACCTGGCACGTGCCAACTTCACCTTTCTACACTTGGTTTCTTCATATGTAATGTGGGCTAACATACATTCTCACTCAGCTCTAAAATCTCACAATTCCATTTCTAGCCACAGAAACGGGGTAACTAGCCCAGGTCCCTGATAGTCCATGGCTAAGCAGTGTCCCGGATTGTCATTTCCTTTTTCTCTGATACTAGTCTCTTTTTATGATTTTTCTCCCTCATAGAAAAACAAGTAAAATACTAAGAAAACTGAACATTCTCTCTTTAATTCCAAATCATTTGTGATTTTTCAGGTTGACTCTGTCTTTATAGACATAAAATAGTGAAACTTAAGCCATGTTATGACAATTCACACCACTAACAATTCAGACTTTGGCATCATTAATATTCCTTTATTTCATCAAGCCATCACCTCATCTATAAATAGATGGGACAAAGTTTCAAATAAAGACAATTGCATTTGAAGGATATTTAAGGTCTTCTATTAATAGAGTTAGTAACTTTATCAAAGTGGACTGGGTCAAGACTCCAAAAGGTTGTCTGTAAAAATACAAATTCTTTCTTCCATTTTTGGATATCTTTTGTACCTGATTTCATAATGAAAATTATATCTCACATTAGCTGAGCCAAGTATTTTTTTAACAGAAGTAAATTTGAGAACTTTTCAAAATTGCATATGATTTGCCTCAAGTCAGGAAAGAAGCCAAGATTTACCTGAGCACAGTTAGCAGACCTCCCAAGAAGTTAAATTTGAGGTCAAATGAAAAGAAACATCATTTAGAGCTACAGCACATTAGAGAATAATCTCTTGGTACCACCAGAGTTTAGGTAAGATTTTTAATCAGCCCAAACAATAAACAAATAAAAAAGGTGACACACACAAATATAACATCATATATAAGTTAATATCATATCCATTAAAATTAATCAGGATTATTTGAAATCAGCACGGATTTACATAAATTTTATGTTTATTTTGATAAACAAAATGTATTTTCCAAATTCCAATTAAATAGAGATATCATCTCTAATTATTTTTAAACGTTTACTTGTTACATTATTAATGAGAAATCTGGACCAATTCCCATGTATTTCTCCTAATGCCAAAAGATATAAAATGATTCCATTTATAATTCAAAGCCTGGAGTCACTGCAAGTAAAACAGTTTTACTGTTAAATATTGCAAATCATTAGTGCTATCAGCATATATGCCTTTGGAGAATAGACTCTCATCCTAACACAGACCAATCTCCATTTATTGCCAGCATAAGAGTAAGTAAAACATGCCAAGCTAGCAGAACACATTGTTAACTCTCTCAGGCAACTGCTCTCCCAGTCAACAGTCCCTTAATAATCATGGAAGGTAACAGACAACTTAAGTGCTGTTGGCTAGGTGTTCATGTCTCAGGGATCAAATACACAGGATTTTTCTTCTGACAAGGAGAATTCCCCAGGAAGCATGAGAGGGTTCTTAAAGGAATAACAGGAAAAGGAGATTTTTAATCTCTCAGATCCTGTGGAGCTCATGAACTTTGAAGATGCTTACATAATTCTGTATAAATGTCTCCAAGTCTTTCTCCTGTGGAGTAACTCTGTGTGTGTGTGTGTCTGTGTGTGTGTGCACATGAGCGTGCGTATGCGAGTGCAAGCACACGTGCTAAGCTTTTGTCATTACTTATCAACAGCCAGTGACACATTTGATATTTGGTTTGTTCCTAGAACAAATGTAAAAGTCATACCCAAAATGAATTATAGAGTAACTAGCAGTGCAAATTGTTTGACCGAACTTCATTTTTAAAATTTATCTTTTCTTTTCTTCTCACATAATCAAAAGCTCAAGGATCTGAGGGAGCCATTTTAACAAATCTGTTCTTAAGTAATAAAGCTGCTGCTACACAGGAGTTTTATACGTATATAAATGTCAACTCAATTCTAAAGAATCTGAGCCTGTCCTCAGCAGCTCTAGCACCATGTCCATGAAAAAATAAAAATTTGAAATGTCTTTTTTTTGTCACTTATACACTTACAAATCATAGGCCAAATTTAAACCTCGAGTCATGTATACTCTTCATTACCTCTTGTACCAGTGATTACTAGCGTGCATTCAAAAAACAGATATCATATTTGTAAGTAAATACCATGTCAAGGCTATAGAAAGTTTTAAAATATCTAAAGTTCAATTATATTTAATTCTATGAGGATATAATTTGAGAATGCATGAATATGATTGGTTCCTATCAACTAGTGTTCTTAAACCTCTACACAATCATCTGTTTTTGAAATACACTAAAAATAGTAGGTAATTTTCTGAGTCACAAAATTACAAAAATATGTCTATTAGGATTAATACACAATGATGAATCTTTTTGCTCTTCTTGACAGGCAAAAGGAACAAAATAAGGCAAGAGAGAATTCATGAACCAATGATTTATCGAACATGACGTACGCAGATGCTGAACACTGGGAATATAAATGCAAATAATATTATTAGTGCAAATATAAATAAAATAAATATAAAGAATATGTGATCTTGTGAGGGGGCAGAATGGTGAACAGGTTGTATTAAAATAAAAACGTGTAAGAAGATAGCGCAGAGAAAAATCACTCTCGCTAGACTGAGGTGGAGCAAAGAGCAGACAGGGCAGTCCTCCAGGGGACCAAGGGAAGCACAGGACAGAAGAGCAAAGGCATAAAGGTCAGAGGACAGCAGAGACATTCAGGGTGACTGGTTGTAAAGCATGAAGAAGAGAATGGGAGGAATGGAGCCAGAAACAAGCTGTTTCCTGGGAAGCCCTTGTTAAATCAGTTAAGTGTCAAGTAGATCCTGTGAGCCAGTGGAGGATTTTCAGTGGTACTTTATATTAAGTGTGAGGAGGGCTTTGTGGGGACTAGGATCTATTTATTAAGCAGCTTTTATGCATCAGGCTCATATTATTTCATTGAACCCTCACAACAATTGTAGATATTATTATCACCATGTCATAGCTGAACAATGGAGATTAAGAGAGATGAAGAGATCTAGTAAGATTACATAGTTGGTAAGTGGTAAACCTGGGATTAAAAGACTGCCTGATAGACAGGCCCTGATTTTTCCAAAGGTGTCAGCATGTTCTAAAACATGCGTAATTAAATGTGAACTGAGGTATGTGTAAGCCAAGTTTCACGACTAACTCATGGACATACTTACAAATTAAAACAGAAGTCATTGATCTAAGAGGAATATCTGTGAGATGGGGTCAAGGACAGGAACATTACTATTCATACTACTCAATAAGGCAGAAAGGACTAATATCCCATGGCTTCTTATTAGAAGAAATAGCTTACTGTGAAATAACAGTATCATCTGATCTTTGCATCACAATATCGTCATCACTGTTTGGAGTATGTGTTCAGGCTCTTCTTCCTTTTCTTTTCTCTTTCTTTCTTTTTTTGGGGGCTGGATGGTGGTGGTGGTGCAGGTAGGGAATGTGGAGTGGGTCTAGAGGAGAAACCACAATAGAAATCTTAGGTCTCAAACTCTGTTACTTAGTCATTAAAAGTGACTTGGAAGTATTGGCCTCTCCTGGCTTCTATTGTTCTCACCTATCAATGGTCAGATGCTGTTAGTTGCCTTCAAGGACATCTCTACCTACTGAAAATAACACTACTCTCAAAGCAAGTTGGTTAAAAAATATTTGACTTAAAAGGGTTGTAATTACAATCAAGCAGAGCAAAAATATATCTTTTCATTGTTTGGTGTCTGTAGCTACACTTCAGGGATTCAATATTCTCATTTTACAGGTGAGAAAACTAAGGGTCATGAGGAGAAATGACAAGGACACATTCACAGCTTTTGCAAATGTTGGATTTGGGTTCCCTGAATCCAAGCTGGTTGGTTGCCATCACTTAATGCTTTAGAAAGATAAAAAATAATAAATAGCATAATTTGAAAGCTCAAAGCATTTACAAATAAAGGGAATTAGAGGAAGTCATCATTTCCACGTTTCTAAAAAAATATTGTAAATGTTATTATATCATCCTAAAAAAAGGTTGATTCTTATCATTCCTAATACTAATAACCAACTATTAATATATTAATAACACAGTATACTAGAGACATGAACAGAAGTACCCAGAATTGGTACAGCAGTGTTCCCCAAAGTGGATCCTGGGGAACACTAATCCACTAAGATATTCATTGTTTTAATAAGTTTGTAAAGCACTAATTATTTTGTTATCTTCATGAAGACTCCTAAAATGCTCTGGTATACAAAGTATTTGATGCATTTTATAATGTAAAAGAACCTGTTTAACCTTACTTAATTCAGAATTTTTCAAAATAATTAAAAGTAGATAAGCAGATGTAGTTGAATCTCAGGGGCTGAGATTAGAGAAAAATTTACAACATTTTCAAGTCAACTCCAACAAAATACATGAATCAAAAGTCAAGCCACATGATCAATTATGTGGAAAAAAAGTCAAAATAAATCATCAATTTTAATGTGGTTTTCATTTAAAGTCATAAATTAAAATTATTGTTCACATTAAAATCAGTAATGATTGCCTATGACCCAGGTGTTTTGCTAAGCCATTGGCAGTGAAGACATTGAAACCAGGGTGTCAATCACAATAAATCTGTAGTAAGTGGCTTCTGGAAGTGTGGTACTCAGAAACACTGTGAAGTTATGGCTAATTTCAGAAAGAAAAAGTGCTATGATTGATTTGCAAGATCTGCCACAGATGCAGAATTGAAAAGCAGAGGCAAATATGTCAGATTTTCCACCCATGAACTAGGCACTGAGGATACATAAATGAACAAAATATGATTCCTGTCTTCAAAGAGCTCATTGGGGGTAAGAGGGAGGTGAGGCATATCATCACATAAATTCAACATAGTGAGACAAGAATAAGAATAGAAAGTTATCACAGATGCTATCAGAGAAAGGAGAGCAGTGATCAGCAAGCTTCAGGGATTAGAAGGTACTTGTGCTGAGTCTTGAAGGATTAGCATGAGCTCATTCACTGCAGAGAGGAGTATCAGTGGTTCAGTACAGGTAGAGGCAATATCACTGTCAGGCATGGAAGTGGGAAAGTCACAGCATATTTATGGAGCTCAGTATCCCAGCTTCAATGGACTGTGGAGTTTATGGAAAAAACACTTTCCATCCTTTCTTTGATTGTATTTTCTAGGGCAATCCTCTCAAAAATCTTCATGTGTTTCTCTTTGTTGATGAGGGGTGTGGTTAATGTATTTGGCTCTTTCAGTACTATGAAGTTATCCAGCATGGTAAAGGAATGGATGTTCTGTGTAACTAAATGATATGGTTAGTAGGAGATTATTATATGTATAAGAGATCATTTTTGTTCTAATTTTCAAAATGATCCATATGCTCTTATATAAAACAAAGATCAACATATTTTATAATACATCTGGCACTCTTACTGCATCTTTGTGATAATTTACTTTCATCACCAAGAATAAGTTTCAAAACTCTGAGATATGTATGTTTAAGACATTAAGATAAAAAAGAATCCACTTTGTGATATATCCCAGAACTACTCTTAAAAACATGAATCACTCAAAATGGCTCAGATTGACTTATTTTTCCTGTCATTTGTGTCTCTTTTGCAAACTGTTGCTACTAAAACTTTCCCTTGGATGAAATGCCAGGTAATGGTGTAAATTGTTTTTCTGGAAACATGTTGTTTTCTTATGCAGGAAGATAATGACAAGATTGAATGATCAAGAGTCCACTTTTGAAAGTGTCTTGAGACATTAACCAAAGCCAGTTCATTACAGGCTTCTTTTATATTTGCTATCATCTCAACTCTATCCTCTTTATATTTAAAGTAAAATCTTCTATTCCAAAGAGGCATGGAGTTGGAGCAAAACCATAATTAAGAGATGAGCTCATGGCATTAGAGGTGCAGGAGAGAGAAGTCCCAATTGGTTAGGGAAAAGATCTAGTATTTGTAGCATTAATCTCATGTCTTTTTGATGTTTGTTGCTTCAGGAAAATTTTGGTGCATCAGAGTCATTCCTTCAGAGGATGAGGCAATAGTGCTCACCCACAAATTATCACTCAGATCATCATGACTAACCATATTGACATAGTTTTTCTATCTATTACCTAATGCTTGTGAATTTGTGCTGGCATTTTTTTTCCTAACAATTTCTACTATGCCCTATCCTATCTTGCACATTTGGAAATGTGAGTCATATTTGGAATGTGCAGTCACCATTGATATTTGCCAAATTAGAAACAAAACCATTCTTGACTCTAGAATATGCAATGTAACAAATTCTCTGGAAAACCAAAAGGAGGCTTAAAAGACTATATAGCATAAATATTATAATAAAATGTATGTCATTAAAAGTTATATATTATAAATATACTCTGCAATTTTCTATTATAAGCTATCACTGATATTTAGGCCATTTAGTTCATTAGCACTAGTATATTATCCACAGGTTCTCCACAAAAAGCAAGACTTATTTTGCCAACTGCATGTGATTCCTGCTTGTGAATCATTATTCAAACTCTAATATTAAGTTCTGTTTTCAGATATGTATAATACATGAATTAACAAATACAATACAAATGGAAGAGGCTCTGAATAAAATAATTTCTCAATTTGAACAACAATCCTCCTACACAAGAACAACAACAACAAAAAAAACCCAGAATCTTCTTTACCTTACTGAGACTCCCAGTTCCCTTCTCAGTGGTAGATTCCTCAGTGAACTGAAGTAAACCAATCAGAATCATATGTGTGTAGATAATTACAACTGGTTTAACCCCTGACAATGGTTTTGAAGAAATCAGTGTTCAGTCTGGGCAGTTTCTAAAAGAGGGGCCCTGTGGGCAGCGCAGGTCTCAGCATTACTCCAGGTCCTAGTCAGTGGTGACTTACAAGAGACACCTAGTTGGATTTAGGAAAGAATGTTTGTACTCTTAACTATCCTAAGCCTGGCATTAATATAATCCTATTCTATTACAAATTCTCCATGCAAAGGTCCTCCATCTGCAGTCTGTTTCTAAGTCCCCACATTGGTAGGCTTCCATGAGCTTCCCCAGAGTCCTAATAGAGGTAGTGAGGACCCACATGTATGTGTTATCTGATCCTGGCTCTCATTTGGGAAAGTGCCCTTCAGTGCTTAACCTACAAACTTTCCAAAATTTACATTGTAATGTGAGGTCCTCAAACCCTGGGTCTGGAAATCAACACTCCTTTGTTATCTTCAACAAGGGTTAGAAGAAGAGATAACTTGTTGAAAAGGCCTAGGTGGCAGGAGTCTTAGTGAGAAAGCTTGGGTTTTAGAGTTTGCTACAGCTGGGTTTAAGCTCCGAATCATTATTTATTGGCTGTGTAAATGACTTTGCAGTGTTTCCCCTTCATGGACAGTAATATCTATCAGAGGTTATAAAGATTAAGTATGAACCTTAGCACAGTAAACTTATGTATTTAAGTGCTTATTAAATACATAAATACACTTTATACATACCTTTCTTTGCATCTACCTTCCTGAATGTATGTTTGTTAATATGCTGTCTATACCCTCATTGTAAGCTCCCTGATGGCTGCTATTGTGCCTTCGAACACTCTGCAACCCCAGCCCTGAGTACCCTGCTTGACACCTGGTAGGGGCTCTGCTTTACATGAAAGGAAGAGAAGGTCTTAATAGTCAGTGCTTCCAAACTTTAATATGCATGGAAATCACCTCAGAATCTTTTTTAAATGCATGTTCTGATTCACAAAGTCTGCTAAGCACCAGGCAGACCCATGCTTCCAGAATCACACTGTGAGTAATTGGGCGCCGGTTTCCTTTCCTAACTTTGTAGCTACCACTGTATTCCCTGAAGTCACAATAAATAGCAAGCTGTTCATGAGTGACTTTTTTCACATCTTGCCAACCATGTCCGTTTCTCTTTTATTTTAATTTGTTCTGTAGTTGTAGATGGACAGAATATCTTCATTTTGTTTGTTTGTTTAAATGTGGTGCTGAGGATTGAACCCAGTGCCTCACATGTGCTAGGTAACTAGCGCTCTGCCGCTGAGCTACAGCCCCAGTTCCCATGTCCTTTTCTGGACACACACAAGGCAGAGGTATCTGGAATAATAGCATGTGGAGCTTATTTGATGATATGTCTGTGTTATTAAGACAACCTATTAAGTGAACTGCAATATTAACAGTCACAGAAGTAAACCTACCCTTAAGGAACCATCATCAATCTCATTATACTTCTAGAGAGTAACGAAACATAATTACATTCCAGTATAAGATACAGATATATAAATCACTGACATTAAATACTTTGTATTTACAAATAGAAGTATCAAACTTTCCACTATAATGTTAACAGAAAGGTTATTTATGAATGTACATGCCAGAAATGCACAGTCATATTTGCAAAAGGAAGCTGTCATCCAGTTGCCACACACCGCCATCTGCTGGACATCTGCCAATGTGCTGCCGAAAACATGCAAGATTGAGCTCTGGAAAAACAATGTGAAGTTTGTGCAACTTTCCAGATTTGCACAAACTGTAGCCACTTACCACAGCTCTATACTGGCTGGTTTGGAAAAAAGAAGATTTTATAGCCTTTATGCTCCTTTACCTTCAAAAGTAGGATAGTTTTATAGAAATGTGCACTTTGACCAGGGATAAAGACTGAACACATATATCCCAGGTGGCCCTGAGGAACAAAGAATTGTTTCTTTCTCCAGAAGAAAAATCTGTTTCTTTTCTGGGTATCCTGGAGTTTATGAGTCTCCAGCAGTATGCACTATTTTGCACAAAGTGAAAGTAATATAATCAAGTAAAAATTACCAATTTCTAATCTAGTTCACCTCTGAATACAAGTTTCTTTTCAATCCTAAAATTGGTAAAAAAAAAAAAAATTAGTACAAGCGGCAAAAAAACAATGAGTAGAAAAACACATGTTTTACATAAACCCTTCTTACTGACATCTTTCAAGGAAAATCCTAGTGTCTATCCTAATAATGGCACAATTTTGAAATGATTTTAACAATTTCCTACCTGAATTAGTACAAGCCTAGTGTCTTAGGAAGATTTCAGTTTCAAAAATTAAGCAAACTTAATTGGACATATTAAAGAATAATGATTAGTGTCACAAAATATCTACTTTTGGATGCTAGATAAAATATATGTTATCAAGACTTTGTAAGAAATTTTCTATGGAGAATCTCAAAAGGCCTTACCACCCTTCACTCAGTGAATCCAGAGGGCCTCTACTTAGGCTTACCTAAGATTCAGAAGTGGTAAGTATGAATGTAATATAGATCAAGAAAGTGTCTTATAAATACTTTAAAGGAGCATTAAGTAAATTGCCTTAGGTCACGAAGTCCTCATGGTGAGGAAAGAAAGAACCTGGAACTCCCAAACCAGAACTTAAAACACCCAAAGTTCTTCCTTCTATGAATTCCTTTTGGGGGGCCAAGTTTCATCACTAATTTAAACAGCTTGATGGAGCACATGAATTATGCAAGTTATTTATACACCAGGCCACTTCAAAAGAAGAAAATGGCTTCCCTGCTATCATGGCTGGGACTCTTCCTCTTAGTGAAGAATGCCCCTTGGAAGGAAAGAGCAATAGTGCCAAGACAGACTGGCAGCAAGGGGGCTGGAGTGTGAAAGAGACGGGGAGGGGCAAAGATTTCTCATCCTGCTGACTTATCTCCTCTTGCAGGACCTCCTCAGTGGTCCTGGGAAAACTGACCTTTCTTTCCAATTGTCCAGTCCCCTTGTGACAGGGGTTCACTTGATACTTTGTGGCTCTGAAATATACATGCTTTTTTTTTTCTTGTTCCCTATTTTCTTTTCCCTAAACTTCTCCTCTCTGATCTTTTACCTAAACTTGTCCCTTATTTATTTTTCCCTTTCTTCTACTTCCCCAACTCTTCTCCATAATCTCTTTTCTCTGAATCACCTCTATAAAAGCCCCCTGTTCCTGCTGATGGGCAGAATCACAGCCTTTGGGACAGGAGTCCCCTGTGTTTCTCCTTTGCTAGAAAAACAATGAAAGCAATAAACCTTCTTTTTCCTTTTTCTCAAGACCTTGTCTTCATTATTGGATTGGCATTGAGGATGAGGACTGAGCTTTCGGTTACATCCTCACCACTCCGAGGCATGATATCTCTCTTTAAATTTGTACTGACACTGCCTGAGGGCCTGACTGTCCTTGTTGAGACTGCAGCCTGGATTCCATCTCTAGGAAAGGTTCATACAGCATGGCTCTTCTCTTCTGTATCCCTAAGAATTCCCAGTGTGCTGGTTTCAGAAGAGTTGATCCAGAGTTTAATAAGCAAATTCTTAAAGGGTGTGATGATTAAAACTGAAAGATGAATGGGGTACTAAGATTGAAATGGCAAAACAAAGCAAGCACACTGTGAAATTGGTTAGGAGAAGGCATCACAATAGCAGCATGCAATCTTGTCAGACTCAGAAAAAGTGGAAAGTCCTTTTATTATATGTTCTAAAGTCTAAAACCAAAATATGGCTCTACCCATTCTAACCAAACCTCCAAATGTTCTTTTCTCTTATTCCCTTTTCTAACCAAATTAAATTACTTTCTGCAGTTTTGAACCTCACTGAAATTGATCCTGACATTCATTCATGCATGTGTGCACTAAGCAAATATTTATGCAGATCCACTAAGTATCATGTACAGCTCTGGAAACTAAGAATACAGCAGTGTATAAGATAAACAAGTCCCTGTTCTTGTGAATTGATTTCTAGTAGGATGAGATAATTGATCAATCAATCAATCAATATCAGTGATTAATAATTTATGAGAGGAAAGATAAAGAGAGGAAAGGAGACAGTGATGAGGCAGGTGTGTTCAAGTCATCAGGGAAGGCCTTTCTGATAAGATAACATCTGAACAGAGATTTGGAGGGAGGAAGGAAGGGGGACGCTGGGGTGAGATGGGGAGGGGCGGGGCCATAGAGTGATATGGAGGAAATGCATTCCAAGCAGAGAAGCAGAAGGAAAAGTAAGTGCAGATGTGGTGAGAAGTGCATGCTCTCTGTGCTCAAGGAACAGCTAAGAGGCTGGGTGGGGCACTGGCAGGATTAAAGGGGAGAATGGAATGCAGACCAGCAGACACAGTGGAAACCAAGGTACACAGGGCAGTGCCCAAAGCTCTATGGTAAAGAACTGGTTGTCTCTTTTTTCCTGATCCACTTCATATCAGCAATTTTATAAAATGCAGTTGAAATGTCACAGCAACATCTACTAATATACAAGCTTCTTACACTATCTCCTCACAGACTGAAACAACTCTCAGATCAGCAGAGATTCAGAATCCCCAGGGAACAGCACAGAAGAGGGCTCTGGTAAGGCAGGGTAAGTTCTTTGAATTTTCTTCTGAAGAAGCAGCACCACCACTAGAAGGTTCTGAGCAGAAAGAAGGCAGTTTCTCTGGGCTGGAATGAACTGCCCCCTCCCATACTTGGTGAGCAATTGCTCAGCTGCCTGAATCACACCACCACTGACAGAGTAGCTTCAGCCAGGAGGCCCTAAGCAGGTTGCATTCCTGTGCACCAACCTGGTCCCATGGCTTCTCCTCACGCCCCCTCCCCAAAAGGGATTGATTTCAGCTAACTAACTCCCTTCCTTTGTTCATCTGTCTACTCTTCATGACATTCATCTATGCTGTATAATCATTTCTGAGTACATGCCTGATCACTGGACAATTTGTAAACTCCTAGATATCAAGTACTCTTTTATAAATATTTATACTTATTATGTTAACATAATACTCAAAGACTGTTTTTGAATTCTAAACTAGACCCATAGTGACCAGTTATCAATAGCATGATGTGACTATATACAGCAAAATTTAAAGACCTATTTATAGCATTTTGGAAGGCATTGGCCTTTATCAAGCTCCTTGTTTCCCAAATCCAGAAAACTCTAGCTGCTTCGAAAATTTGGGGTTCTAATCTCTCATCTGTGTCATATTTCTTGAAACACACAGCCTGTTGGGTGGAACTGCTACCATCCTAGTGGAATGTATTGCATTCCACTATCTCTTCTAATGAAACGTACTGTAATGCAACTTGACCTTAACTGCTGAAGAATTTAAATGCTCCCTCAAATCTTCAGTGACCAAGTAACTGTATTGTTTGTAGATGTCCCATACCAGTCAATTTTCAAATGAAAAGTAATGATCTGCTGTGTTCAATGAGTAAGAGGATAATTAAACATCTGGATTAGGAAACTAAAAGACAAAAACCCAGCAGCAAGTTGAAAATTTGGTTTTCAACATTTTAGCCCAAAGAACTATGGCAGGAAGATTATTGTTCTAAAATCCAATATGTACTTATATACAAACAGAGATATGATAAATTGTGGTATAAAAGTGTGTTAAGAATTGTAATGCAAAACAAAAAGAGAGCTCACGTATAATGGCATAATTTGGCGTGAACATACTTTATATACAGAGTTAGGAAAAATTGTGCTGTGAATGGATAATTATGATTGTAATGCATTCCACTATTGTCATGTATGTAAGAAATAAAAATAAATAAGTAAATGGATAAATAAAAATTTTTAAAAATCCAATATGTAAAGTTCACGTGGAGTCTATTTTTACTAGCAAATAGAGTTGGCTGTACTTTCTTGAGTATCTGTCTCTTTCTACTGAATTAAGATTTATTATAATGAAATTTCTGATTAAAATTTTTTTTTCTAATCACAGAATGTTATTCTTTTCCTCAAAATTATAAATTTCTCCCTTGTAAAAAACTAAAAATATCTTAAAAGTAAAAAGATAGTTAAATGGACTTCCTAAAGCAGCAGCTCTTTGCTGTCGCTTTTTTGCACAGATATAAATGGGTGCATCTCTGGCTGCAAAAGAACATCCTTAGTTTGACACAAAAAGTTTTAAAAGGTCAGCACCATATTCTATTCATTACTGCATCCAACTATTCAACCATCCAGTTACATCCTATCCCTCTCTCTCTTTCTCTCTCTCGATCTCTCTCCTGTTTATAATATTCAGAGTGGAAAAAAAATTTTCTCTCCTGGCATTGAAAAATTTAAAGCAAACCATTACACATCATCATCCTTATCTTCCTTTACTCCTGGATTACCATCTTTCTTCGGCAATTTTATTACCATCTTTTTACCCAAATCCCTCTCCTTCTCTCCTTTCCCAAAATTTAATCTTTTCTTTCTGTGTGTAACACTTTTGTAAAAAAAAATAATGTCAAGTCATAGAAGGAAATTTAAATGAATCACATCACTTGTACACAGGGATCTGTGTAAAGCAACAAGAGAACAAGAAAGACTTCCTTTGCCAGGTCTTCTTTCTGATCTCCTCCTGGGACTGACTTTCATAGATGTCCCTAACTTGGTGGATTTTTGTGCCAACATTTTGACCAGGAAAACAAAAAACAAAAACAAAACAAAACAAACAAACAACAACAACAAAACAGATGATATAATCTATAAATCTATGGGGAAAAAATCTATAAAAAGTAAGAGGATGACCTCCTAAATTGTTTTTTAAAGAAAAGGCAGTTTTCTTATATCATGCATTAAAAAATTAAAAGCAAATTGTGCTTCCTGGACTGAAATTAGTGACCCTTGACTGAAATTATTCAATACCAGAAAAGCTTGAAACTTTGAATTACCATCTTTGTTTTCACTATAAATTAAAAAAAAAAAAAAATATATATATATATATATATATATGTTTAGTAAACAGCAGGAAAAAAAAATCACCCATTTTCTGTAGGCACTTTTAATTAAAAATAAATCCACCAGAAAAAAAAAAAAAAACATATCTGGTCTTAAAAAACTTTGTGCATGATAAAGATACTACATGACTTTCACAGGGTTGTGAGTGAGTGACTGTAAAAGCCCTTCCTACATTGCTGCTTATATAGCTGGGACTCAGTGAAGTCCATGGAGTCAGTTACAGAGCTGAATAGGAAACAATTTTCTGCAGAGACATCTGCAAAAAAAGAGTATGGCTTTAAATGATACTAAGTTTTTGATTCTACATGAAAGGGAGAATATGATACTTAATTCTAATGTAAATATAGGAATAGGAAGAAGAAATTAGAATTAGTAGAGATGAGATCACAATAAATTCAGATAATCTCCATGTATGGGCTACAACAGGAAGACTGTAAAATTCCAACATGGAGTTCGCTCTATTTAAATGAAGGCAACTGGTAAAATATGGGGCTAGTTAAAATTTTAAATTAAATATACCTCATCAGAGGATCAGGAGGAAATTGATGCTATCGATCAGAAAGAGCAGGGCTTTTTAAAAGGGGGAAACTTCTAACTGATAAAGAGAAGCCACAGAAGCCACCACTGAGACACAGGAAGGAGACAGCTTCCTTTAGAAACATCCTGTATGTGATGGAGATAAATGAGCAATCAGAGGACTCACTGCGGCACCATTTGGCAAGGATTTTACATGTCACCTCAACTATCCTTTCAAAACTATGAGTTGTGGATGTTATTATCCTGCTGTCTGTCTAGAAGAAGAAATCATAGTTCCATGAAGTTGGAAACATTTCTCAAAGAGACAGAAAGCTATAGCTGGTATTCAAATCCAGGTATGTTTTGACTCCAAAGTCTGTAATCTTTCTACAATGCCACCTCAAGAAGAGAAAAAATTCCAAATATAGTTGAGGTGGAAGGAAAAGAGGGAAACTATCTTTACCACCCCAATGGTAAAGCCAAAGAACACAGAAATTTAAAACTTCATTTGAATCCTTAACTGCAGTAGTTATTAGGAAAATCCCAAAATTAAAATCACCTTTGAAATGCAAGAGGTCAAAATAATGGTAAGAATCCGTGGTATTCTGCATCAACTTAACAGACTAGACATAAATAAATCACCAGGAGGTCTCAAGTAACTTTAGGTGAAACAGTGAAGCATGGGATCAAAATGCAGAGCTTGTCATTTACAAAGATATCCTATACGAGGATTCTGGAAGACTGCTAGCATGACTCTGATCCTGAATATGGGCTCCAGAGGTCTCGATCAGCAGCCTGAACCTTCATGCACAGCTGACAGGCTCTGCAGGCATGGTGCTCCAGGCACACCATCAAAACTGCATCTCTCTGACATCTCTTTCCATGGTATATTGCCGTTACATATGTACCTATCTCACCACTCTAACCTAGATTTTACACTGCTTAGTGGGGGCTATTTCTTTTTGATCTATATCCCCCTAAGACTGGCACACTGACCTGCGCTTTAAGAGTTACCAATATTTCTTTAATTTCATCAACCTGTGATCACATAAGTAAACTCTACTGCTGGGTAGAAAAGCAGCGGTTGTTTCTGCTGAAAGAAGTACTGCTTCGTTGATCCACTAGAATTCTTTAAGAGGTTGCAATCTGTGGCCAAGAGAAACTTGTGAATATACCTTTCCAAGTAATTTGCATGATTTGTCAAGGAAAGTAAATTGCTATAAAGAAATGTAAAGAAGGAAAGATAAGTGTATAATTTCTCTAAATGAAAAGAAGTTAACAACAAGGTCTCTGTGGCTGACATTAATTAACTTTTTTTAAAAAAAATGTAAACCATCTGGCTGATGAAGCCATAAAGCATTCCAGATTGCAGATAAGGAAGTGTCAAGCTGATGAGCATAAATGGCAAAGAGTTGAGTGGAGTGAAAAGTGACAGATGTGTGTTGTTGAGGACAAGTACAAACTAACAATTAAGATACAAAAGTATCACATAGGACCAGGGACCCTGAGCCATTAGTAGCAATTTAAGGAAGGGAAGAAAGCACTTCTAAAGCTTTGGCATCTTCCACACATACAAGCCAAAATCATCACGCAGGGCTTGAAAAAGCAAAGGATATTATTTTCCCTTTTGCACCAAATCCAGATTCTGTAACTGTGTCTAACAGACAAAGAGAGCAAGAAAGGATCCCAAGAAACCCATCTACAGCAGGGTTTTAAGTTCTGCACTACTGACGTTATGGGGTGCATAATTCTTTGTTGTTGGGGATTGCCTGGTGCACTGTAGAACGTGTAGCACTATTCCCAAACTTTCCCCACTAGATGCCAGTAGCACCCTCCCCATGAGACAACAAAAAAATATTTCCAGATATTGTCAAACATTCCCTGTGGAGCAAAATTGTCTGGTTTGAGGACCATTGTTTTAAAGTGATCATTAGATTCTGCAACTGGAGATGGAATCTGAGAAGTCCTTCACAGAGACAAACATTTCATGGAAGAGTTCATATAAACATCCATCTATTTGCCAAATTCCAGGACTGAAGGTGTAGCTGAAGGGAGGCATTTTTAAGGCAAAAATCACAGAGGTATTACTAAGTAGGATGTAAACTTGGGATTTGAATTTCATCTCAGGCAGTGGCCTACGAAAGAAAAAAAATAAGCTGAAGAAATGTCTTTGAAGACGATGTTGTTTCTCCACAGAACACTTAGTCTCAAATAGTATGAAAGTTTAAAATGACAGGCTGAGATTCATTGTATTCTTTGGTTCTAATGTTGAAATTCTATTTCTATTTGTTCTGGATTTTTCCAGATGTATCTAGCTTAACTTCAGAAATTATATCTTTTATGGGGTTAGCCAAATGTGAGCATGAACATGGAGATAGAAATTGGGTTCTGATAGAATTACTGGTACCAAGTACCCTCAGATCAATAAGACTGGTGTATAATCAAAAGGATGTAAAGTGTTTATAAATGCTAGAATCTGTGGTCATGGCATCTGTATGTTACTTCATAAAGAGCCACTCCATTTCCAAAGACTGCATAACAATTGGATCTCCCTGATACTATCGTTTTGTAGCCTTGTCCCATGGTGATGAATTGCTGCATTTCTCTGAGAACCTTAAGATCATAGCTTACACAGTGGTTGACAATGTGAGATCTGCATTCAAACCTGCTTATAACATAACTCTTTTATGAGACTGATTTTTTCCCCACATGTAAATGCAGGTAATTAATGATAAAGTTCTTCAGACTGACATGGAGATTAAACAAGGTAACAGGTTTGAAAGCTGCTACTGAAATTGCTATAGGTTGTAGAAAACAGGGTACCCTGAGCCTTTTTCTTAGGTATTAGGTTTTGGAGTGTGGATTATTGAAGGGTTAGGCAATGCTACAATTTTCTTGCTTGTTTTCCTTTCTTGAACAGGACCACCTTATAAAAACCTTTGAAAATCGTTTTGGAATATGTTTCCTTTTTTCCTGGTTAACACATAAGAGCTGTATATTCCTGGAATTCACTTAGGAATAGAGAGAAAGCACAAACAG
Organism: Marmota monax; assembly: GCF_021218885.2. Taxonomy (NCBI): domain Eukaryota; kingdom Metazoa; phylum Chordata; class Mammalia; order Rodentia; family Sciuridae; genus Marmota; species Marmota monax. The sequence continues at coordinate 3,840,878 of NW_026695212.1, forward strand.
CATGAAACGTATTAAAATCCCTATCAGTGCTTAAGGAAGAAGATCAAGTGTCAGACCACATGGGTGCAAATTCCAGTACTGCCTGTTATTAATTGTGTGGCCAGTTGGTGCCTCAGTTTCCTCATCAGTGAAATGAGATAATAATAGGTACTCCTCTCATAGGTTGTTGTAAGGACTTAAAATAATTCCTACAAAGTGCTTCAAAGTGTACCTGGCACATAATAAGCACATAATAATGGTCTCATTTCCGTGGTCGTTATCATTGCCGTCACTGGTTCATCATGCACCAGGAGATGGGCAAGAAGTACCTCTACCCCCGTGTAAAAGGTAAAGACTGCAAAGTTACGTTGATTAGTTCATTTTTTGATAAGATTCTCCTCCTCTGCAAATTGTGACAGAGAAGCTTTTCACTGAGACTTAAAATAAGATTAAGCAATGTCATGCTGGAATGAGGGATTTTTCTTACCCTATATAAATTGGTAGGAAATTTAATGTCTTAGCCTGGAGGTGGATCTCAGTACTCCATCAGCTGTCTCCAGTCTTGCGTTTTGGCACCCCCAGTATAATATGATCCTGTTAGTTATGGCCAACTAGACTCTGCTTTTCCTTAATGCGTCCCATCTCCTACAGAATTCTCATGTTTTCAACCTATGTAGCAGCTTTCAAACACCCTAAATATGTTTAGAAAATCTGCTGTCTTATTCATCAGTCATCCTGAGGGCAGAATCCAGAAAACATAACTTTCAGCCTCTTTTGTACCTAGAATACAGGCGCTTGGGGCAGGTCTTCCTAGTGAGCTATATGCTTTAAATCTTTGGTTTGGAAACAATCAACTTTGAGAAGAGAAGCTTTGGGAGGAGCCATTTTGGTTGACACTGATGACAGCAAATCAGTTGCCCGCAGGTTAGGGGTCTATTGGGCCATGGCAGTGACACAGTTTCCTTATCAGGCCAATTCTGATGTATGGTTCTAGGAATGTTCTTATCAACTTAGACTTTTATCATTTTTTAAGGTTTAGTCTCCAGCCTTTCCCACAATTCTGTGCTCTACCCAATATTCTTATAATAAAATCATTTGCTGACTAATTAGTCAATGATGATTTTGGTTTCTTCCAGTTAAAAGTCTAAACTGATAAATTCCAGGAATCCCAAAAGTTGCACATACATAAAGGATGTCCAGGTACCAACCAATACTCACACACACACACACACGTATGTATATACACACACATACACAAATATATGATATCCGATGCAAAACTATGGCAGTTACTGTAATGATGCCTACCCCAAATATTAAAATTTCTTCTCAAACAATTTCAATAAATAGTGCTTCTACCAGAAGGAAAGACTGTTCAGGCATTACAGTGCAGCTGACAATAATACTTTGCCATTATAATGCTGTTTGCCCTGTTGATCTTTTCAGTTAATGATGCTATAAAATAAACTACCCCAAAACTTGTGACTGAAAACAACAATAGGGTCAGGAAATTGAACAGAGCACAGAAGGGACCTCTTTCTGTTCCAAGAGATGATACTTCTTAGAGAAGATTCAAAAAGTGACTTATTGATGAGGGCTGGAATTATGTAGCAATCTCTTGTTCCTTTATCTTCTACATTGCCAGGGCTGATAAAACTCAAAAACTAGGCCAACAAACTAGAGCACCTATAGGTGGTCTTTCTATACAGTGTGGCTTCCTCACAATAGGGTGGCTTCAGGACAATCAGACTTGTTACTTGTAATCTCAAGGCCCAAAGCAAGTATTCAAAAATATAAGGAGGAAAAAAAAGTGCATTACATTTTATGACCCATCTTGGAAGTGATAATGCCAGTATACTCTATTGTTCAAAGCAGTCACAAGGTGGGGGGGGATTAAGAGAAGGTGAATCAAACTCCACCTTCCAGAGAGAAAGTGGCAAAATCACATTGTAGAAGAGCATGTGGGATAGAGATACTGCTGCATTTATCTTTAAAAAAATGAAATCGGCCACAGTGGTGCTGGCAAAATGGATTTCAATCCCAAATATTATCCTACAGATGTATAGACATCATAATCAAAAGTTTCCATTGATGGAGTACTTTGAGTCTTTATACCATCATAATACCCTGGAGCTGGTATAGACAAAAGGATATGGTGAAATTCCCAATTTTACTTTTCATTTTTCATCCATCAGTACATAATGTGGAATACCTACCTAAAAGAATCTACTAAAATCTCCCAGTCACAGTCCAGATTAATATATAGTTTATATTTTGTTCTGGTTTATCATAAATGCTTGGTAATGTGATTCCTCTGCAAAATAGTTAAAAATCTCTTGAAAAAGTTTGTGTTTGTTTTCAGACACTGTCATGAATACAAAATCCTTTTGATAAAAGGGTTTTTATGATGCTTGTGTATTTCCTCTGTTTTATAGATGGAAGATGGCGTTGATAATGGCATGATAATTTATATAATACTCACAGAGCAGAGCATTGCAGCTGAGTTTTTCTATTGAAAACTTCAATTACATTTCTCTACATTTTAAAACCACTGCCAAAAGATACACTGAGATCTTTCCTGACTCGCTTTTGGGCAAAAACAAGTTCTGCTACAAAGAACCTCTTAAGATTCTTGAAGGACATTTCTCTTCCTTAGTATGTGTTCTGGAGGAGATATATGCTGTTTCAAGATACAGGCTCATCAGTTATTCTTTTGGAAATATAAAAACTTTGACTATCTGATTGCAAAGGTAACACCTGAGAACTGTTACTCTTAAAAAAGTACCAGTCCTTTCCAGAAAGAAAAATATACAGGTAGATATTTTAATGGAACATGTGTTTTTCTGCAAGGACAAGCTTAGCTTTTATCCATTGATCTCTAGTCCAGTACGTTTACATAGGTGCTGTTCAATAAAGGTCTGCGGACAGAATCTTATGATTATGTATTGCTTCCATGAATGTATAATTTATTTTCCACAATGCTGATACTTTTACATTTAGCTAAGATTTTAGACTTTTAAACTATTGGTGTCTCATATTCCATGAGATGGTCACTACATTCACATTTGAAGACACATTACATTTCATGTATACATACCTTGTGTGTGTGCTTCAAAAGTCAATCCTATCAGAATTGGCAATAAGATGTATGAACGTAGGAATTATATCTACCTCCTATTTCTTGCGCCTAGTACAATGCCTCATACACAGTAGATATTCAATTAAAATTTGTAAAATATTATAATAATTAAATAAATAAGAAGCTGGGGTTGTGGCTCAGTGGTAGAGCCCCTGCCTAACACATGTGAGGCACTGGGTCCAATTCTAAGAACCACATAAAATAAATAAATAAATTAAATAAAGGTACTATGTTCATATACAATTTAAAAATAAATAATAAAAGGATGAAAAGATATCAATCTTAGTTCACCTTGTCTTGTTTATTCATTAACTTGACCAATCTTATCCAAAACCAAAGTTGTTACAAAATGAGATTTTAGTATTTTTAAAAAATAATTGGCTCACCTCCTGATAAGTCATCATAAGATAGGACTTAATTCCCACAACCAAAATATGAATTTGAGCTAGGTTTCCAGGAATGACTTAATTGCATTGAATGTAATTATATACAACTGGATGTACTCCTCTGAAGTTCCCTGTTAACTGAATAGGAAATGGCCCAGATGTGACTACCTAGCTATAAAATCCCATCTTCATGCAAGTTCTTCTGTGGTTGCTAGCGCACATGCATTCTACGGGCTGCTTCACATACATTACACATCCACCATAAAAATAAAAACTTGGCATCACTGCTACTTAGTCAGTAATTAAATTCCATGCACATCCAAAGTTTTGCTTGTATGTATGTTTTAATAATGAGGTTGTCTTAAAGGCTGTTGAAAGGTAGTAGAAGACTTCATTGCTTAACCACAGTCTGCCAATTATCCCTTAACTTTGCAATTTTGCAGTTTTTCTTGGATCAATCATCCATCATATTGTGGTGCTTTAACTGGTTACAAAATAAACGGGAAAAGTAATAAGAAAAGAAAACTAATTTTCCTAGACTACCCTAATCCTGCCAAGCATAAAAATGCACTTAACTCAGAAAACTGCTGAGAGATTAATACAGAATTTGTGTGCTACTAAAGAAATCATTACAACAGCTAAGTTCTGGGAATTCAGCCTCTGAAAAAGTAAAAGGAAGTATTTCATTCAAAAATAGTGGTGCAATAAAATGTAGATATTTATTCTCTACCCATGAAAAAAGGCTTTTATTAGTATATCTTCTTTTAAAGTCATGTATGCAAATCTCCAGTGTATTCATGAAGAAAAGATTTAAACTGTCAAGCAATTTAAATTTTAGTATTAGTTAACTGGAAAAGTATGAGCACTTAAAAGAATCTGCAACAGTGAAAATGAGATTCAACCTGGAATAAAATTGAGAAGATTTAGCAGCTTAAAGGGGGGGGGGGGAATCTAGTTAGGAAAGAAATAAAATCAAAGATAAAAACTTGAATAATTCTCTTTCAATGCAATGGCCTCCATCATCATCATAGCTGTCCTTTAACAAAAGCTTAATTTTTCAAGCAGTTTATATATATTTTCTAAGTAATCCTTATAAGGACTTTATGAGTTAGGTTCCATTATGATATGTGGTTTAATGGTGAAGAAACTGAAGCTGAGACAGGTTAATTAGCACATGTATTTGTCTAAATCTATCAAGTGATAGGTTCAAGCCCAAGACAGTCTGATTCTGCATTTTCTCATAATTATGTTTCTGATGGGCAGAGTAGCTATAGACACAACAAAGACATCAAGCAATTCAAGAGCTCCATGAACTTCAGATAGGCTTATTAGTAGTTTCAGGTATCCTTAACTCTTCTGGTTTTCCAATTCCTTAAGGAGGTGGTAGGAGTAAGACAGAGATTCAAAACTGGGACACTAATCAGTAGACAGTAATCAGGACATTCATGGGGAAGTGGAATCACAATGATGGTGGACCAATATTGTGGGCACTTGGCAGACAGAGCCACTCACAGAGGTGGAAATGAATAATTCCATTAAAGAAAAAAATGGCTCCATATTGTACATATCATTAAATGTCCCACAGACACTCAAATATTCAATAGACACTTTGTAAAATTATTTAAGCCTATATATTAACTCCTTTTTTACATGTAAACCCAAAGTACTATTTGTGTTTTGTGCTATTTTATTTTATTTTATTGGGGGCGGGGTATGAGGGATTAACCCAGGGGCACTTAATCACTGAGCCACATTCACAGCCCTTTTTTTGTATTTTATTTAAAAACAGGGTCTTGCTGAGTTGCTTATGGCTTCACTAAATTGCTAAGGCTGGTTTTGAAGTTGTTATCCTCCTGCCACAGCCTTCTGAGCCTCTGGGATTACAGGTGTGCACCACTGCCCCCAGCATTGTGCTAATTTAATATACAATGCTTTCTCTAAGAAGGCAGCTTCAGTAACTTTGTATGTGTGTGACTATGCTTGCATGAGTGAAATTGGGTCATTTGAAACTTAATCAATGATGGTCACCATCTGGGGAAAAAAATCATACCATTGATATAGAACAGTCTGGCAATGAATTTGCCAATAAAATACATTAGTGTCCAATGAATGTGTGGTTGTCCTGTATGGACAGACAGCATTGTATGGTTGTGATTCTACATACAGGGAAAATTATCTGACTCCATTGTGTCTTTCAGAGGAGTCATGCTTAATTATTTATACACTGACAATAATAAATAAGTATACACACACCCACACACATGTGAGATATAATTTTATGTACTGCATATAATTTTATTTACATATAAATATATAGTTTATTATGGATTACTTTAATGTTATTTTGCCTTTGTTTTTCAGTCAGGGTGTTATGTTGATTATTTTAAAATCCATGCATGATAATTATATTATTGGTGATATTTATTTTAAGGTGGTTATTAAGTATTTATCAAAAAAGAATGCAATAGTTCTGATAAAATAGAAAAAGTTGGATTAAGTCATGTCTAAGGTCACATACCATTTTAAGCTTCTATTCCATCCTACTAAATAAAGCCACAATCAATGAATTTCTCTGAAAAGTGGCTGCAGCCAAAAACCAAAATAAATTACACATTATCTTTTATTTAGTGTTATTGCTCACAGAACATATACTTATGTTTCTGCAAATTCTCTAATTTGCATATTTTTTATAATGGAAAACATCTTTCCTAGTCCGTGAGGTAGAAAATGGCATTCTACACACATACCACATATTTATTCTTCTCTCTTACCCCTCACATAAAATATGCCTGGCAGAAAGTGTGTCAGACTAGAAAATGGAGTGAAATTATGCTTATAAATTTATCTTAGATAAAACAGGTATATAAAAAAAACAGGAGTCAGAAAAGAAATAATGGATAAAAGTGAGAAAAATAATGTGGAATTAAAATAATTTGATTACTCTGTATTGTGAACCATTATAGACATATTCAGAAAATTACAACAAAGGATTGTAATTCTATCTAAAGCAGAGTTTAAAGTTTCTAAGGTGCTTTGCCATCTAGAAGAGTCACTTAGTCTACAGTTAGGAAGCAGGCATTCAGAACTCTAAAGAAACTATGAGTGACGTTGGTGAAGACCCTTCTCAAGTTGAGATCCAATTGGCTACCAAAGGTACCATGAGCAGCCCCTGGAGGGTGAGGTATGGAGTAGAGAGGGAATGAGCCCTACACTCCAGGCTCCAAAGGAAGACTGAAACATGGTATGAGGGCAGTAAAGGACTGTAGAACTCTGGATTAATGCATTTCAACTGGAGGATCTGAAGAGGCTTCTTGAAGGAGGAAGAATTTTAGCTGAGCTTGAAGGAAGAGCTTCAATGAGGAGAAATAAGTGGGAGAAGGGAGGTACCAGACAGAGAAACAAGCTGAACCAAGGTATGGAAGAAGAAAAAAGGATAAATTAGAATAGTTAGTGAATAGATGTTAGTGAAGTGAGATTGGAGAGGCAGGAGTCAGGTAAGGGAGAAAATAAAGATAAATGGGAGAGCCAGCTGAGGAGCTGGGACGAGGTTCTGTATATTCACCATGCATTAAACAAACACAACAGAGAACCTATCAGACTCAGGCAGTAGGGATGCAGCAAAAACAAAGCACACAAGAATCCCTGACCTCATGGTTCATGTTCAGTTGGCTAAGTAGACACTGAAGAATGAAGAGGAGAGACAAAGGCAGTAAGAGTCCAGGGGCAGTGGCCAGGCAGAATGGACTGAATGGCAAGTTCTTAGAGTCTTTCATTCACCCACTTTTTCATGCTTGAACTTCCAATGCACATTTTTGAAGCTCACATGCCAAGCACTAGGCTAGGTGTGGCAGTATGAACATGGATAAGGAAACTGGAATACAGCACGACTAGTGTTATACAAAAGGGATGCATGCAGGGGAAGGAGAGGCTGGGGGAGATGTATTTAAGACCCGGACTTGAGAGCCAACTTTGGGGTGAGGAAGAGTGAAGCCAATTAAGCAGAAGTTGAAATGCTCATGGTAAGCAGCATTCACCATGTTGACATCAAGACACACTTGAAGGAATGCAAGTGGTTAAGATGGTGGGGGAGAAAAAAGGAAATGAGATTGCTGGATGATAAGGCACAGAGTCCAGTCACACAGAGAAGGCTACACAGTCTGAGACAAGGCAAAGGTTAGCTCGCGACGGACAGAGGTAGGAATGGTCAGGACATGCAAAGGAGGGAAACAGCTAAGGGTAAGTGTAATCAGGAGAGAATTTAATGTACAAGGGAAGAAGCAAAAGGAATCTGAGAAACGTACATGTTATAGATTGCAGGTGGTAAAAGCATCCACTAAAAAAAACGGAGGTGAGGGTGAATGAAATCTTTATGATACAGAAGGTCAGAAATAGCCATGCTTAATTAAATAGACATGAAGTTAACATGCAAAAGAGTACTTCATGACAAAACTGAGGATACAGTGGAGTCAAATGCCTTGTCTTGGAGTTCACTGGTCAACACTCACATGGGTCAACATCACGACAGGGCCATCCCCTATCCATTCTCAACATTGTGAGCAGAGAGATCACAAGAATAGCCAGAGAACAAAGACAACCAGAATGGGCATGATGCACTCTTTTGACTTGTTTTTAAATGATGTCTAAGTATTTGGTGCCTACTATGAAATAACAGACTGTCTTGCCTCCAACTCAAAGAATTTATGTTGCAATTAGAACAGGGCAAAAGCACAGAAAGAAAACATCAGCTATGGAAAATAAATAGCAGCACATGGCAGACTATGTATAACCACCTAATATTGGCTAAAGATTAGCCAAATGAGTCCTGAAAGACTGTTGAATAATGGAGGCTGAAGCAGGAGGATTGTGTATTTAAAGCCAGCCTCAGCAACTTAGTGAAGCCCTAAGCAACTCAGGGAAACCCTGTCTCTAGATAAAATATAAAAAAGGAGTGGGGAGGGAGGCACTGTGGCTCAGTGGCTATGTGCCCCTGGGTTCAATCCCTGGTTTAAAAAATAAAAAGATTATTGAGTGAATTAACTAACCTGCAGTTACATAGGCAAACTCTTAGAAATTAAATAGACTTTTGTCAAGGTTTCTCAAATTCATCTCCCATGCAGTCTCTGTAAGTACCCTCTCCAAGCCGGTGGTGGAGTCCTCACCAGGAACTCCAGCCAAGAAGCCAGATTTTCAAGCAGGAAAAGAACCTTCTGTTCTTTTCCTCTCCTACAAATAACATGTGTTTCAGGTAAGTAGGAGAAAGATAACAAAAGGGAGTTCTCACCTTTTTCCTTTTATTTATTAATTCCTGCAGCTACTGTTCCACATGGACTATGTAATCAATGGTAGATTTCCTTTAAAGAAAAGGTCCCCCATGGAAAGAAGCACAACAGAAAAAGAGGGCAGAGGAGAAAAGGTATTATGTATGGTAGAGGGTTGGGGTTAAAGAAGAACTTCCTTTTCGCTGGGCATTATTACTAGAGGTCAATTGTAAGTACTCATCTGTAAAGATGTGATACGGGAAATAAAGGGTAAAAGCTTAAAGCATAGCTGGAGAAGCTGAAGCTGCTAATTGGCTCTAATGATCTGAATGCAAATTAATAAATCTCTGTGCTAAAAATTACATGCATATATAATTGTGACTTTCAGAACTTAAGAGCTTTATTTAACCCATTATTCACAACGTTTCTTTCCTGAGATCTGGTAGGAATGGAGAATTTTTTTTAACTATCTTACCTGCCTTACATGCATCATTGAGCTTTACAGCTTTTAAAGATCTTGTTAAAAGAATCTAAGGATGGAAAATGAATCCCACAGATATTATATCAAGGAGGGAAAGGGTAAAACACAAGGCTGTGGAGATCTGAACAGCTTGAAAACTCCCGGCAAAGTTACCTATGTAAGAACCCTTGGATTCAACAAGAAGAAAAACTTGAAATCACAATGTGTGGGCTGTCAGATATAAAAGGCATATAAGAACACAGCTATTACAAAGTGGTCACACTGCATTTTCTTCACAAAGTCTGGAGTCATTGTCAGGACTAACAGATAATTGGTATTAAAAGACCTAAGAGAATGCTGGGTACTAAGCAAGTACTTAAGTTTTGTTCTTTCTTTCATTCAGTCAGACAGGTGGCAACTGATTCCTATTCTAGTTCATCTTACTTCACTTTTACCTCACTTTCCACTCTATATCTTTCTTTATGCTGTGGTTTGGATCTTGAATCTTCCCCAAAGGCCTATGTGTCAAAGGCTTGGTCCTCAGCGTGGTGTTATTGGAAGGTGGTGGAACCTTTAAGAGGAGGGACCTAATGGAAGGTCTTTAAGTCATTGGGAGTGTGTCCCTGAAGGGGAGAATGGGACCATAGTCCCTTCTTCTTTCTCTTTTTCACTTCAGACCCATGAAATGAGCAGATTGCTACCCCACAGCTGTCACCAGAATGTGCTGCCCACCTATCCCACCCTGCCCCAGGAGCCAAAAGACATCAGGTCCACCCAATCATGAGCTGGAGCCTCCCAAACTATGAACCAAAATAAACCTTTCTTCTTATTAAATCGATTACCTCAGGTATTGTTATGGTGATAGAAATCTCCCTTCTTCTTATTCGTATGCTACCTTTCACATGCACAGGCAAACAGTTCCTCTGTGAGCACAAAGAAGAACAGGCACTGAACCTTTTCATTAAACATCCAGCAGAGACCTGAACCTTTGGGGCCTGATTACCTTTGCCCCCTTTGTAAACATAGTCTACTACTGATTAAAAGACCACTCTTCAAACAACACAGATCTTAGCATATGTGAGTCATAAGTTCAAAAGGTGACTTTGCCTGAGAAGCTGGTAGACAGGAAATTGTACACAGGCAGGATGCTTCCAAGAGCATCTGAAAAAAATTGGTCACAAACTACTAACTATATTGTACTAGGTAGTGATCTAACAAGTGTTGGAAGGAAGAAAAAAAAAGAGCTAAGAGGAGTCAGAAGACCTGAACAAAAGCCCATTTTCACCTATTAAATATCTGTGACCTTGGACAACTGTCTAACTTGTCTGTGTCTCAGTTTTCTTATCTGCACAATGAGGCTGCTGTGAGAATCATATTAATGAATACATCTGAAGCATTGAAAACAGGGTTGATTATGTTAAGTGCCAAATAAAGTATCCTCTGTTATTAGGATCATCATCATTATCATCATCATCATCATCGCCATCTTTTGATATCAAGACACTCTAGGTTGAGTATTATCATCACTTTAACATAACCATGGCATTCTGCTGGTATCCTACGTTGCTTTACAGTTCAAGAAGTACTTCCTCATGCTGTCCTCCTGGCTTCACAAGAGCTCTGTGGGTCAGGAGGGTTATGATCTCTATTTCATAGACAAGAAATTCAAGGCTGCTATCAGTACTGGCTCTCCTCTGCCATTCCCTATGGGGTTCATAACTAAAGAGACACCTTTATTGAATTTTGGCTCCAGAAATAGGGAAGAAAAACATGCAAAAAATAGTAAGAAAAAACCTAGAAGAAGGGACTTTCCCTCTCTCCCCTCGCATTCCATCAATGACCCCCCTGAAGGTCACTCATATCAGTCCACCCCACTTCATCCTTAATGCCACAGCCCTTATCATTTCTTACTTGGACAACTACCAATTAATGTTCATCCTGTCTCTGGTCTCTGTCCTTCAGGGCCGTTCTCCACATAAAAACCCATCGTGTCACTCTCCTTCGGGGCTAACCTCAGCTGGCCCTGGAAGAGTCCTCCAGTCGTGACCCCATTCCATGTGTGCACTCCCTTGCCTTTATAGCACTGTCCATCCTAATCTCTAATCGTTCATTTTTGTCTTCAAACTGCATTATAAATTCCTTGAGGGCATGGATGATGTCTTTTCATTTTCCCAGTACCCAACAAAAGGACCAAATTGCTCATATAATAATATATACCAAACAAACTGAAATTGTCTAATGTAAGCAGAGAGGGACTGGGATGCAACCCTGCAAGGTTCACACAGTGCAGCCTGAGGCAACACACTCGTGGAAGGTGGGCTTCTCTCCTGAAAACAGTCCAGTTAGAAATGAGGGACTTTCCACCCTTGAAGAAAGGACATTGAGAATGACCTCTGGCATCTTTTTTAATGTCTTAGTGATTGAAATCTTGCACTGGGAGGGTACGTAGTCAGGGTGAACATACACTCTTGTTTGCACAGAAAAGCCCTGGTTTACAATTGTCATTACAGTGTAAAGGGCAATAGTGCCTTGTCTAAATCGAAAAGACATCTCAGTTTGAATACCACATTACACGGTAAGGAAGAGGATAAACTGGGTTTGAGCATTCCAGTTGTGTGTCCTCGGATAACTTGCTCTCAGTTTCTCTAAATTCTTGTTTATCCCTCTGGAAAATGGGTATCCACCTCAAGGAATTGTGAAGATTAAATGAGATAGTGAAACCAGGCATAATGGTGCATGCCTGTGATCCCAGTGACTTGGGAGGTTGAGGCAGGAGAATTGTGAGTTCAAAGCCAGTCTCAGCAACTCAGTGAGGCCTTAAGCAACTCAGGCCTTAAGCAACTCAGTAAGGCCTTAAGCAACTCAGTGAGGCCCTGTCTCTAAATAAAACACAGAAAGGGCTGTGGATGTGGGGGCCCTTGAGTTCAATCTTTGGTAACCCCCCCAAAATAAGATAGTGCTTGCAAGAAGGTTAGCATAATGAATGGTGCATTGTTCAAAAACACTAACTACTGCTATTTTTTTGACTTTTAAAAAAATTTGACCACTCCAGAGAGCATACACGTATAAGCAAAAAAACTGCAACTATGAAATGTTAGTTCCACATCACATTCCAGCAGCAAATTGATCGGGTTTTTAATTCAAACCATGTGCCTATTCCTTTTTCACACAATAGCTATTTTTAAGGGCAGAGAAATGGGGAAAAGCAGGGCAAGAGGCTGCATGCTTGGTCTGTGTATTTTGTTAATAATTTAAGTGAGACCACTTAGTGCTTTTGCTAACAACAGGGAGCTGCAATCTGTACCTCCCACTGCTGTATCAGAACTCTTGTCTGCCACAAGGGAATAGAGAGCTATTTGAGAAATTGCTTCTCTCCAGTCTCTAATAATTATATAAAGCATATCATTGAGGATCTATAATTGGTACTGAAGACTAAAACTAGAAAATGAGACTATTACAAGAATCTTCTTGGGATAAATGATATGTTGCCTTTAGAGGAATAAGAACAAAAACACAGGACTTTGAAAGTAAAGAAACTTGCTTGAACAGGTAATGCAGCTTAAAATATTCCCTTCTGGCAGAATTGGTGGCAACTGGAAATGAGTGGTCATTAAATGTGGAAGTTAGAATAAAAGATCTTTAAGAGAAAGAATGTAAATGGATAACTTAATCTTGAATACAAGACCTATCCAATGAATACTCCATGTATAATAATTTGGACAGAATAGCAAGTAAAAAGAAAAGAAATGCACAACAGAATAGAAAAGCACAAAAAGTAAAATATTACTAGTGTAGGTCATAGAATAATATTTTTAAATATCATCTGAAGTATACATCATTTCCAGAAATTCTTGTCTCAAAGTCCTCTAGTGTTTCAAGTTGGGGCATCCAATGCCTAAAGAAGAGGGCAGGGTCAGGCAAGAAAATTGAAGCCATTCAATTCTGAAGGCTTTCAAAACAGACCTGTTTCTAAAAAAAAATCATGAAAACATCGATTTTTCCCTGTAAGAGCTGGGTACTCTAAATTTTAAATATCAAAACCAACTTGAAGCATTCACTGTAAAATTCTACCATTAGCTGGGCCAACTGAGGTGAAAACCCCATAGGGGGACCCAGGAACTCTGAGAGAGACCTAAGCTTCCAAAGCTGAGGAGACTCAGAGTCCCTTTCCAAGGTAAACTCTCAGTGGTGCTGCTCATCAACTCAACGAGGCTGTGACATTGTGGCCAGTGCATGGTTTCAATACAGGACAAGGGACTCCTACTTTCCGGCACACCTGTTCCACCTGACGTCAGCAGGACAGCGAGGACAGCCCAAGGGCTTAGATGGTGATTGAGAGGAACAGTCCAGTGCACTATCCTCTCAGGGTGATCTAAGATGAAAAACCTATAGAAAACACTAAGTTGAACAAAGTCAGGACTGGATGGAGGATATGCCTAAATTTCAGAGGGAAAACATCATTAGACAAAAGTCAGTGTGATGTCCAAATTAGCAGAGATAGATCTGTGCTAAGATCAGATCACAGACATTTAAATAGCAGATGCAGCAAAGGCAAGGGCTGGGGCCAAAGGACAGGTAGTGGGAGATCTCAGAGAAGGCAGAACAAGCCAAACAACAGGTGATGAACCTAAGCTGCCTCTTCCCCGATGCCTTCCCACCCAACTCTGCCCCCTAAGAGAAAGGGGACCTCTGAAAGGCTGTGCCCTTACACAAAAGAACTGGATCAGCATGGAACTGATCTTTTTACCTTGTATGTGCGAAATTATGAGGGGATGAGGAAATAGAGATGCAAGACCTACATGAAATTCAGTTACAGAAAAATAATAATTGTATGTGACTCCAGATTTGAAATCCTCCAATATATTTTATATCCAATCTGTGGAAAATCAAACTAATACCATCTTTGTTATCAAAGTATATTAAATACTAGATGATAAGGTTTGAATATGAGGTGTCCCCCAAAAGCTCATGCATGAGACAATGCAAGAACATTCAAAGGTGAGATGATTAGATTATGAGAGGTGTATCATAATCAGTGGATTAATTGGGATAACTGTAGTCAGGTAGGATGGACTAGAGGAAATAGGTAACTGGAAGCTTGACTTGGGGTTAATATTTTGTCCCTAGCACCTCATTCTCTCTCTGCTTCCTGGTTAACATATCCTGAGCTGCTTTCTTCCTCCACAGACTTCAGTCATAATGTTCTGCCTCACCTCGGGCTACAGAATCAGCTGACCACAGGCTGAAATTCTGAAATTGGAAGCCAAAATAAATATTTATTCCTCTAAGATGTTGTCAAGTCTTTCAGTCACAATGACACAAAGCAGACTAACATAAAAATTGTTACTGGAAGTGAAGTCATTGATGAGACTAACCTGACCATGTGGTTCAGAAGCATGATTTATGGGAAGAGTTTGGCAAAATTTAGAGATGCATGTTGTAAGCAGAGTTTAATGAGTGATTCTGATTGGAGTTTAGAAGACCGTGCTTACATGACTGTGCTTACATGCTTACAAGACCGTGGACAGTAAAGACTGGTCTCACAAGTTTTCTGAGGAGAAGGAAGACTGTATTGGAAATTGGTTTAGGTACCATTTGGGTTACATTCTGACAAAGAAGCTGTTTATATTTTGCCCATGTCCTGAGACCCTCTGTGAAGCTGAGTTTAAAGGTGGTGCTTTAAACTGGTGAAAGCAATTTTAAGAGAGTACAGCATTCAGGCAGTAGCATGACTATTGCTGTTGACTTTTAGCCACAGTTACCGTGATAATTAGGAGCAAAAAGCAGAGCAAAGAGATCTGAAAAATTTGTAATTTTGCTAGAAAAGTGCATGTAAAACTGGGGCCAAGAAAGTTGTGGTTATTAAAGAGATTATAGCCACAAAAGAGATGCTAGGTACTTTGCACAAAGACACCAGGAAGAATAACTTGAGAGCATCTCAGAAATTGAAAAAAACACAACCATTCATTGCAGGTATAATGGAGTGAGAGTAAAAATTCCTTTGAGAAGACACTATGGGGGCAACCATCTTGCATAAGAGTGCCTAAGAAGTTGTTTTACCAT
Source organism: Marmota monax (assembly GCF_021218885.2). Taxonomy (NCBI): domain Eukaryota; kingdom Metazoa; phylum Chordata; class Mammalia; order Rodentia; family Sciuridae; genus Marmota; species Marmota monax. The sequence goes on from NW_026695212.1 coordinate 3,856,163, forward strand.
GATGTGCTGCCCAGCCATTCAGAGGCTGCTGCAGCCAGAGTTCCAGGAGGCCTGGATAGTATTAGAGATGATGGAAGACCTTGATGATGTTGACATGATGGTGGTATATCATGTCATGCAGTATACTGGAGTTAGGAGTCATGGAGGCTTCCACTGAGATTTCAAAAGAAAACCTGGGAGACCATGCAGAGTGTAACAAGGTCAGAATTTCTGAAGCAAGTCCCTGAGAGGGTGATTCATGAAAATGTGAGAGGGAAGCCAAAGCTTCAGTACAGACCCTGGAATTAACAGATGCCAGTTATGTAGAATGTCTGCTGAGGAGAGCTGCAAGAATTGAGCAGAATTAAGCCAAGAGAATGGCCATGTGAGTTGGAACCTGCAAGGCCATGGGGCAGAGCTACATAAACCCTTTGGAGAGAACTTATGATGCCATGTGTTCCAGATGCTGCAAGTGGAGCTGCAGGACTAGTTTGTGTAGCTCAATTTTGGTCTTGCTTTGGTCCCATCCCTTCCTTTGAAGACCTTATTTCTCCCTTTTGGAATAGAAATGTTTACTCTGTGCCATCATACATTGGATATATGTAATTTACTTTTGATCCTTACAGGGGTTCACAAGTCATGTTTCCCTTGAGTCTTGAACTTGTACTTTTGACCATTCTGGAACTTTTAAGACTACGGAATTCTTGAAAATGCACTAAACATATTTTGCAATTCAAGTTGGGCATGAGCTTTTGGGTATCAGGGGTGGAATCTTATGGTTTGGATATGAGGTATCCCTCAAAACTCACACGTGAGACAATACAAGAATGTTCAGAAGTAAGATTTGGCTTTGAGAGCTGTAACATGATCAGTGGATTAATGCACTTGAATGGATTAACTGGGTGATAACAGTAGTTAGTTAGAGTTTGACTGGAGTAAGTAGGTCATTGGGGGTGTCCCCTTGGGTTTTTTTTGTTCCTGCTCCCCCACTCTTTCTCTGTCTTCTCTTCTCCTTCTCGTTGGCCATGTCTTGAACTGCTTTTTTCTGCCATGCCCCTCTGCCATGGTGTTCCGCCTCACCCTGTACCCAGAGCTTTGGAATTGGCAGACGATGGAACAAACCTCTGTAACAATAAACCAAAATAAACTTTTCCTTCTCTATATTGTTCTTATCAGATCTTCTGGTCACTATGTTGAAAAGCTGACTAAAACACTAGCATATTCTTACAGAAAGATGATTTGAGGTTCAACACAGAACAAACTTTCATTCCCCTTACCTTCATGGGAAAACTGTATAAGAAATTATAGGAAACTATAAGAAATCACAAGACAGAACATGGGGTAAGAGTGTAAAATGTACTGAGGACTTTCTACGGCCCGGGTAGGCCAACATAATCACTATTCAATCCTCACAACTTCATGACAATTCATATTATCCCCATTTTATGGAGAAATCCCAGGTTCACAGAAGTACATGAACTTATATAAGAATATAAATAATATATTCTTATATATATATATATATATATATATATATTTATATATAATATATATATTTAATCTAATATATATATATATATATATATATATATATATATATATATATATATATATAAATAATATGGCAAAATCCAGACTCAAATACAGCTTCACCTGACTCCCCAGGCTCTCTTTGTATTGAAGCAGAATCTAACTTACTGATGTTAATCCCTGAAAATTAGGGGGGGTAAAGGCTTAGGAAAAGAAATCAGGTATGAGCATTGCTACATGTGATATGAACATGACTGCCACTGAGTTATAACTCTTAATAAATGAAAACTGCAATTTCTGACTCATAATGAGGTATACATTGGAAATAAGATTATTTATATTTGCAAGGTTTAGAGTTTGCTACCTCCTTGATGTAAATATTTAGCTTGTGTAACTATAAGACAAAGTATCATTAACTTTTTAAGCATGAATTCCTTCCAACTCAAGTGAAAATATGCACTAAGATGTAAATTAATAAGCTGAGAGTTTTTATAATTGAATACGGACTTTGTGATAGAGCAATTTTGAAAAGAAAAGATTACCCTCAAATCTTACATAATAGAGCCTTTTAAGGTAAAGATGCTTATAACAAATGACTAGTTTTAAAAGTGAAAAACTGGGCATTAGAATTGATAAATCAACAATGACCTATATTTTAAAAGCTTTCTGTTTTTCAATTTCTGTTTACAAAACTCAAGCCCAATTACAATTTCCCCACTTGTCTATTTGCAAACTTTTCTTTTGTGAATGCAAATGTAACTAAGAGGTTTCCCTTTAGAAAATACTTTAATGTCCCCTTTAAATTTCCGATTTTAAAATTTCATGGGAGTGTCCTGAGCTTGGCACCTGTCTCCCCGCAACATATTCCATCTGTTCTAAACATGTGAGACCAACTTTTGATCAGTGGCAATCATAAGCAAAAATAAGATAATAAGAGCAACAACAATAACAAAGTAAAATAGAACAAAAGCTATTATCTATATATTATGCCACAAAAAGTACTCTCTTGAGGCTGGGGTTGTGGTTCAGTGGTAGAGCACTTGCCTAGGATGTGTGAGTCACTGGGTTCGATCCTCAGCACCACATAAAAATAAATAAATAAACAAAATAAAGGTATTGTGTCCATCTACAACTAAAAAAGGAAATTTTTTAAAAAGAACTCTCTTGACAAATATCTGATCATGAAAATACTATGAAGAAGCAAAGGTAGATATTGCTGTCATTGCTGTAGTTCATTACTATTATCACTAGTTTTTTCACTATTCACAGGACCTAAAAATTGGGGAATTTTTGCAAGAGCACACTCCCTAATGAGATGTAAACAAAAAGTATAAGACTTCCTGTGCTCTCCGCACTGCACCCCACTATCTCCTAGTATCACTCTCCAGATATTAAATGAATTTCAAATCTTCGAAGTTGGGGAATTGAGAAAGCAAAGCAATTAAAACTATGGTATATGAACCAGTTGATCTTGTCCTTTGTTTTTCTGACTTTGGTAACTATGTCAGCATAGAAGTTTAAATTATATGAAGACTTGCCTTTCTGGCTTTGCCTTAGCAATAAAAAAAATATTCTAATGAAAGTTACCACTTTAAATTATGGCAGCATGTTGAAATAACAAAGATTACTGAAATAGAAATTTTTGAGAAAAAAAAGGCTTAGAGTTAAGAAAAATCATAATGACTAGTTCTAATATTTATAAAACATTTGTAGAGCCAAAATTTCTCACTGCCTCAAGTGCCATGGGTAAAATGGGGTACTACAGTACCCATCTAACAGGCTGTTGCAAAGATAGTGAGATTCTGCCCTAAGGCACTTACAATACCACCTGGCACACCTGACACTCATTAATGTTGGCCACTAGCATTACCATTCTAATGATAGAATAATAAGCTATAGATGTCTTCATTTGGTTGTTTGGGGTTTCCTTCCTTTGTTCTTCTGTTTGGAATGATGGAAGATATTTACTTGAAATATTCGTTTGCCTTTTAAGAATTTGGAATTCCATACATTGTGTTGACAGTATGTTTGGGTTGTTATGTTTTGCATTTTGATATTTTCAGGTACAAAACTGCATCAGAAATTGATGACTAATAAGTGATTATAAGTTTACAGTTTTAAAATGATAATGTTTACAGATTTAAAATAAACTCTAAGTTAACATTATTAAAAGAAATGGAAATGTGGCTTCCCTGCTAATATGCTTCTTCTTTGTCAAAGAAGGTATTTATTCCCAGATGTCCTCCTCTACCAGAACAGGAAAAAAAAATGCTACTTTAATTAAAAGTAAATTTAATTTAGATAAGGATAGGTTCAAATCAGCAGTTGTCTGTCCGCTGTGTACATCTGAATCATCCAGGGTCCAAGAGCTTTTAACAAACACAGAGACAAAGTTCTAGCCCTGGAAATTCTGATTCGGCTGGCTCAGGGGTGGGCACACTAGAACTGACATTTTAAAAGCCTGTTTAAATTATACGAATATGTAGTCTGATTTACTCACAAAATTGATTCTTAAGAAACAATTTCTTGCTATTAGTTCCTATTTTGCTAACAGGAGCAAAACTTTTGTTTATGATACGGCTTTCTTACTAAACCACATAGTTGTTGTCATTTCAAAAGCCACATTTAAACAAACCAAATACTATTGATTAAATAAATAAAAATAAATAAATTCTATTTTGAAGGAGTGTGACCTAGAAATACTTAAAGACTACCAAATGGCTATGTTCATGAGCATTTTAAGCATTTGAATAGACAATCTGGTCTTCTGTAATCACAATGGAACATTAATGTGGAAGAAATGCTAGAAAACTCAGTTGATCAGAACAAAATTAAGCTGTAAGAAACTACATGATTTGTGTAAGCGAATAGAGCCAGTGACGGTCCATCCTCAATCCTGTTTTTTTTCCTATCCTGCCACATTTCCTTTCTTATCAATCTATTTGTCTGTTCATGGGTATGATGCACACAGTATTGTGTTTGTAACTGTAAAGATTTGGAGAACTGTGATCCAACACTGCATACTCTATATATTGTATATGTCAAATATGTGAAAATGTGTTCATATAAATCAAAGTTATTATGCTCAATGGTAAGTATGCTAAGATGTATCTTTTTTTCTGACCAGATGAATATAGTTAATGGTCTTTCTAATTTTAATAAAAGTTAGATAATAGTAATTTACTTAAGCTTAGAATTTATTCTATTTGCATGATTTTTTAAAAAATTAGTTGTAGATGGACACAATATCTTTATTTTATTTATTTATTTTCTGTGGTGCTGAGGATCGAACTGAGTGCCTCATGCATTCGAGGCAAGCACTCAACCACTGAGCTACAACCCTAGCCCCTGTTTGCATAATTTTAAATGTCTAACACAGATGTCCTCATGGGTTACCAGCTATTGTATTTCTCATTGAATTTGGGATTGCACTTCTAACAATAATAATGGGCATTTCATAAGTACCTGTCATGTAACACACATTGCATTGTTTTACACATACAGCCTGCAATTTTATTAGTAAATTTCACAGATTGGTAAACTGGGGTTCAGAGAACTTAAAATGCTCATGAACATAGCCATTTGGTAGCAAATTAAGGATTTCAATTCAGATCAGTTTTGTTCAAAGGCACAAACATATTCTAATTTAATAACTGATTTTGAGACCTGAGTTTGATTTTATTGAACAAAAAATAATGTGAATTACAATTTTTAGGTAAAACTGAATTTACACATAATTTAGGTTACCAAACAATTGTTTGTGAAAACAATGATACTGTTAAGATAGGTGAAGATTTACAGTCACATACAGTGGATGTAGTAACAACGAAGAATCTCCCTGCTATCCTGAGTGGCAGAGAAAAATGACAGCCTTCAGAAGTAATATCCCAGGAACTAAATACTATGCTCTGTGTCTACAAGTGAGCACCGTGAAATATAAAATTGAAAAGAGAAGAAACAGGAAAATTTTAATAAATGCAAATAATTCAGATGATTGCTACGAGAATACAGATGAGTTTATTATACATGTTACTGCATCAACTGTCTTGAGATCTGAACAAGAAATTATCTGGCTTAACATAAATTTTACCAGGAGGGCACATAATGTGACAGAGCAATAGAAAGAACAGCATCCATACTGGAGTGAGCACAAAGACTGGGGATCGATCCTTCACCTACCCGATCACAACGGATGTTCTAGGCTTCACTATGTGTTTCTCAGAGTCAACACCATAGAAGCCATATGGGGGCAGGAGGAGAGAAACAAGTGTTTATATTTTAATGTTGCTCTCAAATTATATAATTGGTTTTTGAATAGCAATTTTATGATTGTTATAAAGTGCCTAGAAGTCATAAATTCTAATAAAGAGTTGGTTCTGATGAAATAAAAGTGAAAGAATCTCAAATCAAGCTAAAGCTTTTATATTTCTCCATAAAGGTTTTAGTCTATATTTGGAAAACAACTAGCTAGAGTCCCCACCATTTTCTGAGTTAATGCCAAGATGATTCAAAATTCATGCAAGGCTTTGCATAACCTTACCAAGAAATAGGCTGTAGTTGTGACTCAATGGTCCAGAACCGCTCAAGGGCTTAATGTAAAATTTTTTGTATCAAGGACCTAGCAAAGCCTGCCAGCCCTGGAAATGTGTTCACATCCGAATGGTCACAAAGTCATCAGCATATGCCTCCAGGAAGATGGGACTGTGCAGGACCTGGCTGCAATCAGGAATCAACAGGAGGGGTCTGTCTCCACCAGAAAGATGCACTGAAGGTGTATGGGAAGGTTTGTTGATATTAAAGGGTGGGGCACCAAAGATAAATGGGAAGTAGCTGCATCCTCCACACCATGGGTAATGGAAATTGGGAAGACTAAGCCTCTGCTTGGTACTTCCCCCACAGATCACTGAGCTAGCCATACTCCTGCAAAAGAGTGAGGATAAATACCATAAAATTGGATTGGTATGAAGGAAAATGCTTGGACACTCGTATTTTCCTTCCTTCTCTCAAATGGGAACATGTCTTGAGGAAAGGGCTGAGAGATGAAGAGTCACCATTGGAAAATATCCTTGCAGTGATTTTTTTTTCCCCCTATGAGTGAAGAAAAGGAATTAGAAATTTCTTGACAGTATTCCAGTATGTGTCCCAGGAAGGCAGGAGTGGGAGGAGCAGACATGATAACACCTGCAGAGGGAAACAGTGGGAAATTCCAGTTCAAACCACATGAGTACATGGCAGTTTCCTTCCTAACAGATGGTCAGAGAACAGCTCAGACAATGATGTCGAGGACCTGTGATGGCTCAGGACAAGCCTGGCAGTGAAGAGGAAGAAATCCATGGCATCACTACAGAAGTAGCACCATACTTGATATGAGGGAGTCACAATGGCAGAAAATGGCATTGAGGTCAGCACCAAGTGAAAGACAGGATTCAGAGATGGTGATGCTGGCTGGGGGGGTCCAGCCTTTCTGAAAACTGCTCCATTGCCTGGTCCAGAGCGGGCAGGGAGATGCTCCACCACCAATCCACCCTGGTCCCAGCCTCCATCATCTCTTATTTAGATACCCATAATAGCTTCTTATTTGGTCTCTCTGCTTCCCCTCTTGCCTCACAATGTAGATACAACATAACTGCTGGAGAGATTCTTCATTTAAAACAAACAAACAAAAACAAAACAAAACAAAACTTTGAGAGAAACAATAAAGAGAAATTCTGCATATCCTTCATGTAGTTCCCACCAATGAAAATATTATAAAACCATAATACATGGTCAAATAAAGAAATGGCCATTGGCACAATAGTTATTAACTAAACTACAGATGTTATTAAGTCTGAGAAAATCATGACAATGGTGAGAACTAGAACAGAAACCAGGACGGCCTCCCAGTGCAGACCTAGGAAGTGAGTTAGGGTCTCAATGGCCAACCAGGCATCCTTGAGGCTTTACACTGGCAAGTTTTCCAGCTACTGTGGGGAAACCATTTCTTTTTACAGTCTTCCTGGATATCCTGATCAATAACTTAGGCTCCCTGTAAGACTAGAAACTTAACCACTGGGCTTAGGTCTTGAGCCCCTCCCTAAGTGAGTGGCTACCATTCTTCCATGACAGACAAGTTCTTCTGATGTGTCTCAGCTGTGCCTGACTCTGCCCTCTGGGCTGCACCAGGAGCCCCAGTACACTGCACCTTTCAAACCATCAACGCCTAACACCATGAACTGCCTAATTGTTCAGATACCCTTGCAATAATCCACTGTTAAAGCCTCACATTGAATCCCTTCTCTCTCTTTGTCTCTGCCTGAGCCCAATAAGTCTCCAGCTTACGATCATGCTCTATTGAGAACCAATAATCAGCAAAAATGAGGTATGATTGCCAATCATTGCCTTATTCAAGGATTTGTTCCCAAAGGTAAAGGCAGCTCCAGACTTGCCACTCCCTCCTGCAGTGGTTGTAAGAGTACTATTGTTTTACTTTCATATCCATGTTCATTTATCAGAAAAAAGGGAAATTATAGACATTTTCTAGTACTCTATGCTTTCTATTGTGTCTTAATTATAACATTAAAATGTTTTTGTTACTTGTTTAACCTGAAGAATAAGTGTATTCAAATCTCAAACTGACTATGGCCACTTCTAAGGGGAATGTCAAAATTCATCTTGATAAGAATAAATATGCTTTTTCCTGTCATCCTTTTCACCTTCATAACCTAAACAGAGGTGAAGAGGTGGGACAGAGATACCAAAGGGAAGACTGAAACTCCAAAATCACTACATATTCTGCTGTTCCAATGAAGAATTAATGGCCATTTTGTTTATTGCCTTAGACAAAGGCAAACATGGAGTCAAATAGGGGGTTCAGACAGACAACTCTGCATAGAAGGTAAGAAAACCTGAACTTGAAGTGTGTAGAGAACTGGAGGGGGTAGGGCTGAGCAAGAGACAGGAGCTTCCTATAAGGAAGATGCGAGAACACTGAGATGGGATGACAGAAAGGCATTTAGGAACAGAAAGGTCTAAATTCAGTTGGAGGTTGTTTGGGTTGTGATGACATAATTGCCAACTGTCCCCTGTTGGCTCAAATATGCAATAAAGACTGTGATACTTAAAATGCCTCATATGAATTGTTAGGTGGGTTTGAGGTGGCTGAGGAACAAAGCACCAGGCAATTCTTGAGCCAAAGAACCACCCATCAGGCACCAACAGAACCACCTGTCAATCAGCAGGGTCTCCTGACCAATCCTGGATCCCCTGATCAACCCCAGTAGGACAAGGGACTCTAAAAACCTCCCTTTCCTGTCCCAAGCCCTCCCTTCCTGCCCTAAGCCCAATAAAAATTCCAGTCCTGCTGAGCTCCATGGGATTCTCACGGACCTGCTCTGTTGGACTGGAGGATCTCACCCAGGAGCAAATCTCAATAAAGCCTTGTTCAGCAACTTTCAATCTGCCTCCTTTTGGTGCTGACCTTTCATGAATAACCTGCTGGGAAGTCTAGAGGTGGGAAGGAACCAAGTAGAGTCAATATGGAGCAAAGGGAAGAAAATGGCAAGAGAGATCAACACTACAGAGAGAACTAAAAGTCTGACATGACTGTGAGTACATTACTTCCAAGGAATTTGCCAAAAAATCTTTAGCGGGTCTGGCTTCCCCACTATGTGTAGAGTAGAGGTTTTAAGTCAGTGGTTTAGGAATTCAGACAAAGAAGGGCTCCTTAGCTGTCATGGGTGACATGCTTTGCACGTGAATGCACACCCCCTTTTGAAGTGGGGGAGCAGCCTAATTTAGTGCAGTGGTGACATGAGGAAAGATCTGAAGGGTTAAAAGACTAGCACCCAGAACTGCTCTGGCAGACTGCAGAGTAAGTCAGGAAGCTGTTTTTAGAATCAAGAGAGTTCCAAGGTAACCAGCCATAATACATTCTGCATTCCAAGTTAAGTGTCGCGAAACAAGGATTAAGAAGATAGTGTGACAGTTTTCTGGTTCCAGAATTTCAAAAACATTCCCTCAATAAAAGAACAAATAATTAGAATGTGTCAAAGCATTTTCCAGATGCTCTTCTTCCAAAGCCCTGCTTCAACAGCAACAGGATGCTGCTCAAACTGAAAGGCGGAGTGTCACAGTGGTCATGAGGGCAGGTTCTGGAGCTGGCTTGTCTGTGTCCAGATGCCAACTCAGCCACCTACCTACTGAGTGGCCCAGGCATATTTCCTATATGACTTTTTTTTATGGTTCTAGGAATCAAGCCCAGGGCCTCATGCATGCTAGGTAAGCACTCTACCACTGAGCCCTACAACTCTATTTTTTAATCTATAAATGTGAACAATAATACATAGTGACAGAGCTACAGTGCTGGTGGGAAGACAGCATGAAGCACTTAGATTGGCACCTCGCCCCCAGGAGGCGGTTGGTATATGAAAGCTTTCTTTTAGTCACAGGGCTCTAACAGCACTGGGAAAGTGCTCTGAAGCTCTGCCCTCAGAGCAAGGAACCAGATTCTCCTATTTTGGCAAAAAAGCTGGGTCTTAGACTAAGATTTTTGGAGTGTTCCATGGAGATGAGGTTCAAGGCACAGACAACTCTTAGAGTTTCTGCCTCTTTCTTATTAGCCCCTGGCAACACAAAAAAACTGACACTAGCTTAACAACTACTGTGCCTGCTTATAGACCATTCCAGTAAGAAAAATACACCAGAGATGAATTAAGACCCAGATATCACAGGCAAGTAAAGCCAGCAGCCACTTCAGAATGTGTTCTTCAAGAAGCACCACAGGCGTCCATAGGAGGGCCTGCATTGGGTAGCAAATGAGACCAGACAGAGCAGGGGTTTTCTCTACACAGAAGTAGGAGTCAAAACCTTGCAAACAAAACAAAACAAACAAACAAACAAAAACACTGAGAGGAATACATTGCCATTGCTTAACTTGCATGCTGTACAATTTCAAACAAATAACAGTTCAGCAGTTAAGGTGAAAAACATTCCCACTTTGATCTCCTAAATACTTGTCCAAATACTGAGTTCTAAAACCTTACAAAGTGGGGGAATTTTAAAGATCGTTTTATTCATGATGGCTGGAGCAAGACCTGAGATTCAAAGTCAGTTCTGGTGAGTTCAGAACCTGTATTATGTCCAGCACACTAATATCTTGAAACGCAAGGTGACCAAACCTTCTCAGGTGCCATTTTCTCCCTTTAGTGTTGCCCACTTTCAAGAAATGCCTCCCAACAAGTAATCTAAGTCCATCTCTAATCTTCCAGATTAAACAATTCCTTCCATCCCCTCTGAGAAGGGGGAACACTGGGCAGTATGCTCCTTAGTAATATCTCTTTAACAGTTATTAAATCATATCTACTACAGGCAAAATGCATCCAGCTCCTTTAACTTCTTGTTGAAGGCCTGATTTCTCAACCTATTGATAATTGCATTTGCTCTTGTCTGGATCTCTTCCAGGATCTTCATGTTGCCTTCAAAATGCACATATATATTACATATGTATGATCCCCTTATTCATGAAGAACCTATGCCAAACGAAGCTGAAATAATCCACTCCAGGTTCTTTTACATGAGAGATGCATAGTTTAATAATAGCTTATCTTCTTAGGATATTCATTCTCAACTTATAACGCATTATCATCACAAAATTTCTTTTTACCGCACTCTTTCCCAGTCCAGCTTGTGCTCAATGTAGTGTGTTTATTATCAACAATTATACTCTAACCTTGAAATTACTCTCTTAAAGCATGCCAAGAGGCTGCATGCCTAGAGGGGTAACAGACTGTGCTGGTAGAGATTGGGTTGCACAACAGGAAAGTTTATGTAAGGCCTCAATACAAAAGATCCAGACAGTCACTGGGGGGACAGAACAAGGTGACACAGCATGCATGTGACAGCATCAGTGTCTTCTCCTTCAGTAAGGGCAGGTAGCATAAGGCTCCCACTTGTCTTACTTCTGTGACATGTTGTGTCCCTGCATCTCTCTTCCAGTTTGTGCATGAATAACCCACCCCACCTCCTCAAAGTATGTGCATCTTGCAGCTTTGAGGTGTTTTGTTCTTTCTGTTTTTACTTGGATCACTCCTTTAGTTTTCTTCAGGCTGAATTTGATCTCTGTCTTCTTTGACATTATCAATTTCCTGGAAAGATTCTGAAGGCAGGGAAGGGCCCCCACATCCAACAAAGGCTTTCTCATTTACTGGTCAATGAAATACTCATTGGGGAAACACTGCTGGCAAGAATAAGCCTATTTCCTGTAGACATCATTGGACAGGTGTTATGTTCCTGACCCATATGACATTCTGATCTTCTCTACTCAACTTTGCTACAGGGTAAATTCTAGACTTCAGTACTAGAATGTGTGCAAAAAATAAGATTTTTGTCCTACAACCTCAACTCCACAAATACTATAATGACTGCTTCTGTGAAAAGTCTCTTGGCTTCTTTGAAATTCTCTGTGTTTAAAGAAGAACAAAAGAAACAGTAGAAATAGCTGTAAATACATCCTCCATTCTTGGACCTGATCAGTCTGCATATGTGATGTTCTGGTGGGCACTTCCTGCCTGAAAATGTCCTCTTCAATGCCGGCAATAAATAGAAAAAGAGGAAAGTAGGATTGGTAGAGTAAAGAGGCTGGTGAAGTAGGATGAATAGTTGTGTATTTTAACCATGGAAAACTAAAGAAAATTATATCTGGTATGATTAGGTTTTTCTGCATATAATGGAAACCTGAAATATGTGGCTTACATAAGCCAGATGAAGGAAGTATAGGTGTAAACATTTGTTATAGAACAAATGTTGGTGTCCCCTCAAAAGTCAAATGTTGAAATCCTAACCCTGCAATGTGATGATATTAAGAGGTGGGGCCTTCAGGAGATAATTAGGTCCTGAGGGCAGAGCTCTCATTAATGGGATTAGTACCCTAGTGAAAGAGAATCCAGAGAGCTCACTCTTTTTGTCCTGTGAGGACAAAACTGCCCTGTAGGAATGAGGAAATGGGCCCTCAGCACACATGGACTCTGTTGGCACCTTGATCTTGAACTTCCGGGCCTCCAATGTCTTAAAGTCTTAACTCCATCTCAACTTCAACTAGACAGAAATACATGCTGCAAGGCAGCACCAAAGCCATCAGAAACACCCAACTGTATCTTTCCACAAGGTTTCCATCCCCAGGGCACGAGGTGGCTGTAGAGCTTCAAATATCACATTTCAGGCAAAAAATAGGAGGAAGAAGGGAAGGATCAAAAAGGTGTAAGGCTCAGCTGAGTAAGCCTGCTTTACATAACTTTCCTGAAAGACCACCCAAGGACTCCAGCTTAATCTTATTGACTGCCCAAGGGAAGCCAGGAAGGAAGAGTGTTTATTTGGGCACATTGCCAGTTGGGAAGGAAATCAGATTTCTGTGAGTAAAGGGAGAATGGATATTGGGTAGATAACTAGCAGTTTCTATGCTAAAAAACCAAGATAAAATACTTTTCATCTCAGCTCTTAATCCTGCATGTTTGAAAGCAGGGAGGGAAGGAATGCATCACCATCTCCCTGATTCTCCACCTCTCCCAGGGGAGTGCAGAGCCAGGAATGAAAATGGAGCAGGGCATTTAAATCAATTGCTTGGGAATTTATCACTCACATCTTCTAGAACATTTTTAAGTTGAAATGAAAGGAAATCCTGATTACATGAGAAAACTAACAACTTTATCATATCAGAGGGAGCTATTCAAGCGGAAATGTAGAGCTTTGTTTTCAAAACAAAAACCATCCATTAGAGGGGGAGTTAGTTCAACAAAAGAAAGAATGAAACCAGTAAATGTCTGCAATTTCCTATGTCGAGGAAAAAGAAAATATAAAGCTCCGTTATTTTAAGCAATAGACAAAAGAAAAAGTGAAAGCAGAAACAGGCCTAAGACTTGTCACTCCTGATGACACAGAGGATGACTTCATTCAACCATGTGTGTGACGCATCTGCTGGATGGGGGGACCCTACATATGTTATTCAGTTGTTCTTGTTCTTCCTGAGACCTTGTGACTAGAGTGAACACAATCTCTGAGTGGAAAATTCAGATTACAGGGTCTGACAAGGGGCTTTCTTTTTTTGCAAAATGATGTTCTGCCTTGCCACATGTCCCCAAACAATGGGAGCCTGCCCAGGTGACCTGAACTTTTAAGTTTGTGTTTTTCACAAATCCCAGCACCTTCCCAGGTCACAATTTTGGGGCCTTGCCACAGGTCCCAAAACAGAGGAGCTAAAGGAGGACCTGATTATATCCTGAAGGCCCCACCTCTTAATATCATCACATTGCAGGGTTAGGATTTCAACATTTGATCTTTTGAGGCCTCTGAAGGCATGAACTAAAATAAGCCTTTCCTCCTTTTAAGTTGTTTATTTCAGGTCAAAGTTACAAAAAGTTAATCCATGAGAATGGTTTAGCTACCTCAAAAACACATTGTTGAGTATGGCTTCTTTGGCTCACCTTAGTGCTTTCTCTCTTGCCATGTGATCATTTTGAGTGCACCAGCTTGCTCTTCTGCTTTTCTTCCATTCATAGAGCAGCACATGGCCTGCATCAGAGGCCAAGCAGGTGCCAATTGCATGGTAATAAACCTCCAGAACTGTGAGTTAAATAAATCTCTTTTCATTATAAATTACCCAGTCTCAGTTATTTTGTTATAGCAACACAAAATAGACTTAGACAGATTCCTTACCTCAGAATTATTGCCCTGAAATGATGCTAAATCTAGAAATCCAAGTATTACTGCTGGTCTAAGGAAGACCTGGTGTCAAGGCAAGAGACAATAAGTGATAGGAAAAACAAAGATATGCTTGTCTTATTTCATTTCTACCTTTCCTCTACAATAATGAACTAATGATCTAGCTAAAGTTCCACAACTTCATTTTAATGCTTAGGAACCACTGCCATATATAAAGCCTTCTGAGTATTATAATGTATTCAATAGCAATAACAAAAGTATGTATTTCTTTCCAGGCTAATCTTCCTGAGCCTTGTGCATGTAGAAAGCATGAACTTTGGAGCCAGAAATACTCAGGAATTCAGGATCTATGATTCACTGGACAAGAAGAACACTGGGAAAGCAATTAACATTTTTCATATGTAAAACTGGGAAACTAATTCCTTACAATGATGTTGCAATGATTCAATGAGATAATACACATCAAGCACCTGGTACTTAGTAAGTATTCAACAAATGTTAGAATCCCATTCTCTCAACTCCCTAGGCCACCTTCCTTCCCACTTGCATAGCTTATTCTTTTAAATTTAAGTTCACATATTTGGCACAATTTGATCATACCAATGCACTGTGGAGTTAAATGAAAATGACAGTAACATCATAGCTAGAAACATCTGCTCCTTTAGAATGTGACATTAGGCATAGACGTGCAAGAAACAGCTGGCCTGAGGGACGATTTCAGGCAAAGACTCTAGGAAGGTGCAGGGGTATGTGAAGAACACCAGCTCAGGTTGCCTGAGCATGTCCCCAGATGTTGTTTGGTGATCTCCATCCTATGCCCAGGGCTTTGCTCTAGGACTAGGAGACAACTAGTAAAAACTTCCAGTTTCCATTCATCAGTTTAAAAAAAACAAAAAAACTGAAGGCACAGGTAAGGCCATTTTGAAACACTGCAGAAGAGAAATAGAGAGAGACTGAAAATGAACTGGAATCCACCAATAAATCACCAATGGCCTAATATAGGAAATACTGAACAATCTTTAGGGAAAAATCACTTAGAAATCACTTAATATATTTAGATACAGATACAGAAATATTGATGTTGTTAATGTTTTAAGAGCTTATATTTCAAAGTGAAATATAGCCCCTTGAATGTTTAGTATTGCTACTGCTTTTAAATTATTTAACAATAACGATATACGTTTTATCTTAAATTCTCTCTTCAATGCTCAGCATTGAGCACTAGGAATACCTTCACATCTATGTGAAAAATTAACTGCCAAATTTTATTTTTCAGACCATGGAGTTCTGATCTGTTTACATTCAAATACTTACTGATACAAATACTTAAGTTTCTTTTTCCTTAGAGTAAATGTAAGAAAAGAGTATAGAATTAAATAACTCGCCAAGTTCTGAAATAAGACCAAAATATTCATTAAGATACAAACTTGTTAATTCACATTTAATGCCTGGGAATCTTCTGCCTATTACTACGCTATGCAAATCAAAAAGAAAAAAAAAAGAATGAAAAAATTCAGAGCACTGCACTACAACCCAGAGTTATCATTTATTTTGACAATTCTAGTTCCACTTTAATTATTCATTATAGTATTTTATGGCTGAGTATAAATGTCTTGTAGTACATTTTTAAGTTAAAAATCTATGTACTCCATTATCACAGGAATAATTTTTCCTATGAAATGTTTTCAATAATCAGGGAAAAGCCTGCCTTTTAAGCAAGCTTCCAAGGTTATTTATTGACAGAACAGTATAAATCATGTTCTACTATTCATCAATTTCTACAATTTGGAGTTTTAAAGACAAAGACATTTAATTTTAAAAAATCTGAAAAATCATATTGTGTTGTTGTCTTCTTTAATGAAATTCTAGGGGTTAAAATTGTAGTTTTTCAAAGTTTCTCTCTGAAAGGAAGGTAAAGAAGAAAACCACAGATATCAAGTAATTGTGGAAAGGTTCTAAGTTATCTAATTTTTCTTTCAAAAGTCTATTTATTGAACTTAACACAGCCAGGAAGGCTTAAATATATAGATCTTTTTCTTTCCCAAAATTATACATAGGGAGAGAATGTGAGTAATAGATAATTAAGAGTTAGAGATCAATGATAATTAGATAACACCAAGGACACCTGTCTTTGCCATAGGACAGGGTTTATGGACTGCTGCTTTTTGTTGGGGGATAGGGAGGAGGGGTGAGAAGCTGAGCTTTTCTCTACCATCTGTCAATCAGGCAAAAGCTTCAATGACAAAGCCCCAGACACAGCAGTGCAGTACTTCTGCGTTTATTGACACTTTAGATACTGACTATTTCTTCTGCAAGAAGGTACCGACTCTTCAAGAAAGCAATTTTTTGCCTGCTATAAGAAAAAAAATTAGGGAGCATTTAATAGAAGATGAACCCCTTTTACATAACAAATAATATATCACTAGAAGCAAACAGCAGGGAGAGGAAGCATTTTTCTTCCTGCTATATAGGCTAGAGGGCACTGCAGTATAATCTTAGTGGAGATGTCTACAACCTTTCAATAACCAGACCTTAGCACATCAGTTACTGAACATACATGGTGGTGCTATCCCTCCCAGTACTGAAGTGAGCTGCAGTGCTTATTTGAGTATCCATATAGCCTCTGGTTTTTTTTTGTTGTTGTTGTTGTTTTGTTTTGTTTTTAATTTTAATAATATTGCATGGAGAAATGGAAATCATGAATGTATCAAACCTTAAAAAAAAAACCACAATATCTTTATTTTCTCTATCTATCTATCTATTTATTTATTGTGTGCTGCTGAGGATTGAACCCAGTGCCTCATACGTGCTAGGCAAGTGCTCTACCACTGAGCTCATTAGTCCTCTTGATAAGGAGCAAGGACCACCAATGAAGAAACAGTCAATTTGAGAGCTGGGAGCTGGGTATTGGTGTGCTCAATTACAAATTAAAACAATAAAAGTAAGGAACTTTTGAGAATGTAAAGATATATCCAGTAGGAATTTTATCATCTATTTAGTTCTTTACATATGGACACCCTACCCCTTTAAATGTACAAAACTTGTTAAGATTTTTTAAAAATCCTTTTAATGAAAGAATAAAAGGGTTTAGAAGACCGCTTACTTCTGCAGTGTACTCAAAGACAAATTCAACATCGTCCTGATATTCTACAGATGTTATTGAGTCTGTACATATGTTGGCTCTGCAAAAACATCTGCAATGCCTCACAATGCAGGGAGCATTCAGGCGCTGAGTAAACGTTTCCAAAAATTGCAATACATATGAACACTGGGAGCTCTGATTTTTTTTTTTTTTTTTTTTTTTTTTTAGAAAACTCAAGTAGAAATTGTCCCATCTGGTAACCTGTATTTCATACTAAAAAGCAAGAGTGTGGCAAGGGTCCTTCTTCTTGCACTGTAAAAGTGTTCTCTGAGGGAAGCCTCTGCTTCAGGCTCCATACTTCCCATGTGTGATGTTTGTGTTTGTGAAGTGTGAGCGCCTAGCTACAAAGATGATAGATACCATAGAAATACATGGGTAGGTAGCTATGCTCAGCAGAAAGCCCCAGGGAAGGATGCAGAGAAGCAGACAAGAGGGACTTTTCTTTGCTAAGACAACCTTAACTCTTGTTTGTAGTACATGGTTTATAAGAGCATATGACGGGTCAGTTATGATTGAAAGGGAAACTATGTTGTAAATAGAAGACAACTGCAAACCACGGGGTTATCAGCAAGGAAAATAACTAGGTGCTGACCCTAAATTTCTATAAAGAATTCAACCTGTAGAAAGTCTTCTTTAAATTTTCAGTTGACTAGAATGTTTCATTATAGCTTTTATTAATCACATGGACTATTATACAGTCATTTTTAAGTGAGGGATTAAGTTTAGAATGCTCCTGGAAATGCTCAGGGAGGTTTTTACAAGAACTTCTGAGGTTTGAAACTTTTTTTTTTAAACATTTACAAATTATCTTAATAAAAGCCAGAGTGTTTTAGATTTCTATTATAATTTATTAGGATAAGGATATCCTCTTACCCATTTAACATTTTAAAGAGACATTTTCTGCACAAAGTTTGAGATGAGACGCTATTAAGGAAAAGGTGGTTAACCCTCAATATGTAAAGCAAAAAAGAACATATTAAATTGTTTTAAACATTGAAAAAAAATGCCAAGTTGGAAATCTGACTGGAATTATCAACAGTAAATATTAATGAAAAATTTAAATAGAAAGTTAAAATATGTACTATTTAAAATCAAGATAGAAGCCACACTCCTCATTGTTAGTTTATTTTTCTCTAGCACATCTCTTTATTACCTGAGTCCCAATGAAAGCAAACTACCAATACACAGGATGAGTGTATTATTGCCACCAAAAGGCAGGATGCTGGCCTCTCTAGCATACCCACTCTGGGACCAGGTCCTCCCTAAAGGAGCCAAACTGTTGCTAGGTAAGGCAGGAAGGGAGAGGAGACAATACAGCCTGAAAATACCAGAATGAGAGCAAGCAAGAGCAAATTAATTTGGTGTTCATTGAATATCTACTAGACTGGACACTCTTAGGGGCTAGGAATCTAAATTTGAAAGCATGTTCTTTGTCTATGGTAATTGGCTTTTCTTCTTAATATTATATTTGGTAATGGGGATTAAACCCAGGGATGCCACTGAATCACATTCCAGCTCTTTTATTATTTTTTATTCTGAGACAGGGTCTCACTAAGTTGCTTAGGACTTCACTAAATTGCTGAGGCTGGCTTTGAACTTTTGTATTCTCCTGCCTCAGCCTCCTGAGCCACTGGGATTATAGGTATGCACCACCACACCTGGCTTTAAACTATTTATTTTGAAATAATTTTGGAACTTTGAGAAAAGTTTCAAAAGTTGTACAAAACGTTCCCATATACCTTTCATACCAATTATCAAAACTAAGAAAGTGACCTTGGTAGAATTCTATTAACTCAATTACACACTTTGCTTCATCAGTTTTCTATTAATGTCCTTCCATCCTGGGATTTGCTCCAGGAACTCACATTGCACTTAGTCATCAGTCCCTTTAATCTCTTCCATTCTGTGACAGTTCCTCAATTTTTCCTTGTCTTTCATGATCTTGCCATTTCCACTAATTGACTTTTAAACAGTCATAATGGAATCAGTAGGCACTATGAAGGAAGTATATTTTTGTTGGATGGATGGGCTTTACAGAAAAGTGACACTTGAACTAGGTTGGGGGAAAAAGCAGGATTTTGCCAATTTGTGTCTCACCAACTCAACATATATTTACAGTAGTAGAAATATTAGGCATTGTGATTGATTCAAGGCATAAACGTCCTCTGCTCTTATGTATTATGTTAGATATTAATCAAACCGACATGAGCATTGAGAATCACAAAGAAGAGGTAAGGAGGACAGGGTAGGTTTCCTTGAGGAAATAGCAGGAAGCCAGGATCTGAGTGTTGACCTGGGCCCAGTCAAGTGCAGGGAGAAGAAGGGTGCCCCAGGAAGGGGAAATAGCAGTTGCAAAGGCCCAGAGGCAGGAGAACTTATCATTTTCCAGTAATTTCAAATGCCAGGCCACTGGAACATTAGAAGAGAGACTGGATGGGATTGGGAAGAGAGAAACTGCCAAGTGCCCACAAGATGAGAAACTTCAAATAAGAACCAAGAAAGAAGAGAAAAGATGAGTAGAAAAGAAATGCACCGAGATTCCCACATCAGGTGCTTAACAATAAGTTCCATTCAGTTTTTGAGTTATGTAGGAGGAAGATGGCTGGAGCAAGGACTAGAGGCCACCTCAACCTGAAAACAGGATGCATAAAGGATTAGAGACACAGGGTGACAAGAGCAATAGGACTGTTCTTCAAGATAAAGATTAAGGCATTGGCAAAATTGGGGTGCCAGAATAAGAAAAAATACTTTGAAAAATGGAGATTTATTATTTTACCCCCAAAGTCTCAGCATCATAGAAATTGTAAGAATTTTGTTAAAATGTCCTTAAATTTGTTTTAATGACTCAGCATTATCTTTTGAATTATATCCCATGGGAGGTAAAATTTGAAGGTTTATGGCTTTTAAATGTCCTAGTCTTGGCTGGAAAATACAGATGTTGATGATGATGGGTCTCAAAACCCACAAGAACACGGGACGGAGAAGAGTGCAGAGTGCAGTATGACAGCAGGTGGTGAAGACCCTAATGTAGGATGGAAGAGAGGACAAGCAGGCCCAGGCAGAGAACAGTGAAATCTCCTGGAAAAACTCAGTCCTAGGAATCAGAGGAGGAGAGGACGTCAATAAGAGGGGCTCCTTCCCCTAGAGAAGTGGAACAGGGTGAATACTGAAAACAATTCATGCAATTTGTCCCTGAGCAGGCTGGCTGTCAGGGGTGACCTTTAGAGAGGTAACGGGGAGGACACTATATTAAAACAAACTGAGGAACAAATATGATCTGAAGATACAAGTTTACCTATTGAAAACCCTCCTCCACAGTTACTCCAGGAGGCAAAGCAACCAGACCAGAGTGTGTTGCCTGCAGGATGCAGGGCATATCTTTAAGGAGGGTATCCTGTTCCAAGGGGAAGGAGTGACACGGAGCCTTTGCTGAGAGGGGTCTGCAAAGTGGCAGGGATCCTCCGGTAATAACAATAGCTGCAGTAATCTTCAGTCATGAAAATGTCTTCATTGCAAGTCTAGGACAAGTAGATAAAAGGTCTCTGTCTGGGGACATATCATCTTGAACTTCCAACCTAAGAACAACCCCCAATTGAAGAGGACCCAAGGGAAGCCTGAAGTGCCACCACTAAGACTTCCTCAGGCAGTAACTGCCCTTTGACAAAGATGTTCAGACTTCACATTGCACCAACAATTTCATTTTATTCAGTATTTCATTTTCCATTCTCTCATTTTGTTTTGTACTTGTACAATTTACTGACTTATTTTAAATTTTTTCTTGCTAACTTCCTTTGTGATCTTTTGACCTTCTCTCTGCCCTTGTTCTCACCCATTTCCTTTGTTGTAGGTCCCAGGGAGCTGAGCTCATTCATGGTTCCTCCTCACCTCCCCCTCAGAGGACCTCTAGGACCACAGTCACTGTACCCTTCCAGTGCTCTCTGTAAAGTATGAGCAAAGGTCATGTGCTGAGAGTCAGGGAAAGGGAACTGAATGCTAAATTCAGGATGGTTCAGACAAATGGGTTATTCATCTATTTAAGAATGATAAGGATTTTGAAAATAATTCCATATGCAAAACAGTTTTGACCTAACATCTGTTGATAGAACATTTCAGTGAGGTGTTTTATTGAAAGCTCACATGATCATTTTAAGGCTTCTTTTGTTCTAGGACCTTGCTGCCAGTAGTCAGTTATGCTGCCACATTCTGCAATTTCACATATTTCCTAGTTACTCCCAATTGGATTTAGAGTGTCTACTAAATGCATTCAGGCATCCAAGAAATTATATGAAAGCTGCTACAATGGAAGTGGATAGAGGGTCTGTGGAAACAAGGTTTTTGATGATCTTCTACAATATCTCTTGGCTCCCTTCCTTTCATTTTAGCTCCTCTTTACTCTCTTTCTTTTTATCTGGGACTATTTCTTTTTTAATGTCTAAAATACCATGTCTCATTAACTGGCTGAACACAATAAAATGGTCCCATATTATTTCCATAATAATATCAAATCTCACAGAAATGGGATCAAAGACCTTTTGTAAACTAATAACATCCAAAATATCTCATACCCATAGCTTCAATGTTTCATCTCATCTCATCTGAGCAGATCATAATCAATCACAATATTCCCTTATCTTTGGTCAATGAATTTAATTAAGGTCTTCCCTTAATGGACTCTCAAGGCTGAAGAGCACTATTAAGTAGGATGGCTGTATAGTAATGAATACAACTGCAGACACAGACCCACCTGGATTATGAATGTCTCTCATTTGGAAGCAACACTACTCTGGCCAGGGACCCATCTCTTCCCTCTCTTCCTGCGATTCAAGTTCTCCTTTCCTCAGTCTTTCTGGCCCATTTGCTGATATTCCCTCATTAACATTAGGATCAAATTCTCACTGTCTCTCCCTGCCTAAAAGCAGAAGATGTAGCAGGGATGGGGCCCTTTAGAAACCTATTTCCATATTCAGGGCCTGTCCTTTCCTTTGCTTTCTTCTCCAGGGTTCTATATAATGCACATTTAAGTAGTGACCATGAATTTGCAAAACTCCTAGTTTATCCATAGTCGAAAGCCAAGTGCTAGAACAGAGAGACCATATTATTACCACCCAAAATCTACTGAGACAAAAAGCCTGAGGCAAAACTGTAAAAGCAAGGAGTGAGGAATGTATTGGTCATAGGACCTTTCCTACTTAACAACCTATGACACTGAGCCTGGGTTCAAATCCAGCACAGGCTCCTCCTATTTAGTATCTGGCTCTGAGACTCAGGAAACACTTCAAGAACAAGAAAAGAGAGAGTACGTCTGAAAATAAAATACAGAAAGCTAGAAACACAGGGACGAAGCATCAAAAAATTAGAAGCCAAAAAGTAAACTAAAACCTTGTAAGTTCAACTTTGTGGACCAGTGATTTTGAAACTGCCCCCTAGGTTCCTCAGAGATGTGTCAAGGACTCTGTGGGTAGGTCTATAGACCCTAGAACTCCACTTACCTAGGGTTGCTCCATTTTTATTTCTTTAACATATTGAATCTCCATGTTAAACTTTAATTCCTACAGCTTAGAGGAAAAAAAGCTTAAAAATCAGCTTTTCATCTACAGCCATCTATGCATTTGTCTATTCAACAAACATTTGTCGAGCACCTATTATATGTCACATACACACACTGCTAAAAATGCAAAAATAAGGAGTACATAGCTGCTGTCCTCACAGGTTCTTCCTGGACATAGGGAAATAGAAAAATGATTCAAAACTTGGGGCCAGTAATTTATCAGATGCCTTAACAAGGAGGAACATGGAGCTTTGAGGTCTCATAAAGTAGATGATTTTAACATGGGGAAACTGAGTTTGAATATTTTAAAAATATATACAGTGGTGGGAAACTCTACAAGGTATTTGGTTCTATTTTTAACATTACTAATTATTAAAACTTTTTCTGTTGGGAGCTAAAATCTATATTCTCAAAGTTTCTGCCCATTGGCTCTTGTTTTGTTGCTAAGGGTACACTGAGTAGGTCCATTAGTATTTCTAAAAGATGGTCTTTTAAGACTTGAATATAGGCATTGTTCCCTTCCTTCAGGTTTCTGCCTTTTAGACACACAACCTTCGTTTACACTAACTACATCATGGTTTCCTGTAAGAAAGGCAAAAGGAAGAACTTGGGGAGAAAGAAAGCTTGATGAAATGACTCCTTCTGTGTGAGAATTCTATTTGGAATAATTGTAAAAGCAGTCCTGGAGCTATCCTGAAGTCAAGGAAAATATGTAAGTGAAATGAGATATAATAAAATGTTACCACAGACCATTATAACTCATTTTTCACATTCAGAATTAATGAAATCTAGAGTGTGGCTGAAAACATACAAGAACATACATAAAAATGTTTTATTGATATGAACGGTAATAAATGATATGTTCAAAGTGCTGGCCTCATTAGTAATGCACAGTTCAATGTACTGTGCAAGATGGGAAAGAGTCCAGTGTGTTACCAACTTCCATCTATCCCAGGTGCAAGCCATCTGAGAAATGCTGCCTAATATAACTATGACTCTGGTTTTCACAGAATAATCCAGTGTCCCCTAGAAGTAATGAAGGAAGATCAATATTTTCTTAAAGTAGTATTACTGAGATTTCATGGTCACTATCTACTTATTAAATTTTATCATTTTGCTTTTTACTTATTGAAACTTTTAGAAAACTACAAGACTTAAGTAACATTCCAAAATGATTTAATATCTAGTTTTATAAAACATTTCAGTATTTATTTTTTTAACCATAATTTCTATACATGGGAATTTAGCTATATAAAGGATTAAGGATCTATGAAGCCCAGTGTGAAATCTAACACACATATAACACTGAAAAAAAAATCATCAGTTAGAATGTTTTGAACATGAATTTTCTGAATACAAGTTTGCATAAGAAATGTTTCACGTTTAGCATAAAATTTAAGTGCCACCTGCTCTTCCAAGGGAATTGAAATAATATATAAGCCTGTTTAAAAAAAAAAAGAATAAAAGAAAAAAGCATGAATAGGTATTATAATGATGTGCTTTAAATTTTGCTTTGATCTTCCTTGCAGCCTAGACAAAAAGAAAAACATGAAAGGATACTTAATTATATTTGATTCATCTACTGAGATAAAATACTTACATTTTTTTAAAGAAAAAAACAAACATTTTTACTACTAAATTTCAAACAGAATTCATCATCTACTAACCAAAGAAATTTAAACAAGGGACATTTAGCAATATTTATTTACCAAAATATGCAACAGAAAACTAAAATATAATCCTAATAATGTTACATATTACTTAGACCTTCAATAAAATCTGAAGGAACAGAATGAATGTCATGTTAGTAAGGGTATTTTCGGGGCGGGGGGGGGTACTATTCTGAAAAAGCCAAGGAATATAATGCTTTTGTGAACAATTTACTTGAGAGAAGAACTTAAATTAAAAGAAGACATGGCTACAATCTTCTTTATTACTCTCCTCAGCTGTGGCTATAACAGGACACACATGAATGTTGCCTCTATTTTAAATTCTAAGCATATAGCCTACCGCACAGGCACCTTGTGTTCATGTCCTAAGAAAGAAACCTCCAGTCAAATGCAAAAATTGCAAAATTAACACACCATTATAGAAGCTGAAAAACTAGGTAAGAGGTTACCACACAAGTCAGCCAGCCACAGCAGCACCTAAGGCCAAAATTGGCCTCAAGAAGCAGCTTTGGATCTTCTCTAGTACTTGAAAAAACTGCTTTTTTGAAACTCAAAAATACCTAAGAAGCTGGGTGTGGTGGTCCATGCCTGTAATCCCAGGAACTCCCGAAGCTGAGAAAGGAGGATCTTGAGTTTCAAAGCCAGCCTCAGCAATTGTGAGGCACTAAGCAACTCAGTGAGACCCTGTCTCTAAGTAAAACAAAAAATAGGGCTGAGGATGTGGCTCAGTACCTCTGGGTTCAATCCCTGGTACCATAAAACAAACAAACAAACAAGAACAACAACAACAACAACAACAAAAAACTAAGAATATTGCTCCTTGAAATATATCTTTATTTCAAACATCTCAGAAATATTGTTTAACTAATATGCAGTGTAGAAATCCCAAAGCAAGCACAAGACAGTAATCTTTATTGGAACAGCCTGCAGGACCAATGTCCCATGGAACACAGTTTGAAAAATTCCACCAGAGCTGATATAAACCTAATCCTCAGCCAAAAACATCACAAAAAACAAACTTCAGTGCTATTCCAGTGAAATATCTGGTTCTTAGTAGCACTGACTCCTCAAAGATCTTGCAGGGGAGATTAAACTTAAAACAAAACAAGCCCTGACAACAGAACAAGGCAGGCTTCAGATGGCTTTGCTGGTCATCACTGAAGAATTATTAACAAAATAACAATAGCTGTGGCATACTTTATACTAAGATGCAACTTAAGATAGTAATGTGACAAGATCAGCTGGAGACAGAAATTCAACATCTCCACCCTAAAAGAGAACATTTTCCATTCAGTTGCATCAAGAGGTCATTGAAATTATAAATCCAAGAGTTGTAATAATAAGATAACTTAAAATAAAAGGATATTTAAATGTTAGATTTTTTAAGCCATCTGACATTGAAAACTAGTCTATTAGTAGAAAATCCATTTTTATTCCCTTCATTGAAGAAGTATTTAAATGCTGGTTTTGAAGAATCATCACCAGCCTACTGTCAATAATGATAACAACCAAAATTTACTGCACTATATGGCAAGGGTATACTCATGTTAAATCATTTAATACTTAAAATTTAAGTCATCTTATGAAGCATTATTGCCATTCTTGTTTAACCAATGAGAAATGGGCTATACAGAACATGGAAGGATATTGTGAAAAGATTTTTTCTTTATACCTAAATTTTAACCACCTTTCTCACTGTGCAAATAGCAAATTCTCAGAGGGCAACTGCTTTTTATTTGATTCCAGATAGGTATCTCAAAAGACTGTGATAGCAAACAATCAATAATACCATTTCTAGGAGCTGGGGATGTTGCGCAAGCGCTCGCCTGGCATGCATGTGGCCTGGGTTCGATCCTCAGCACCACATACAAATAAAGATGTTGTATCCACCGAAAACTAAAAAATAAATATTAAAAAATTCTCTCTCTCTCTAAATAATAATAATAATAATACCATTTCTAGTAATAAAAGAATTTCTCACAGATTGGTCACATACTTTTTTTGTTGTTGCTGTTAACAATATAGGAAAAGTTTTTAAATACTCTTCAGCAGGCATTTGCCTCCTTGATTTATTCAGATTGTCTAGAAACATGTTTTTATTTACTTTAATGTTCTCCAGCACATTTGACAAATGAAATTCACATGCAACATATTCCCCAAAACACAACCTGTTTTTGTTTTGTTTTGTTTTGTTTTTGTTGTTGTTTGTTTGTTTGGGGCTTATTTCCTTCTTTCCTTCTTTCTTTTTTTAAATATTTTTTAAAATTTCCATTCAATTGCATCAAGAGGTCATTTAAGTTATAAATCCAAGAGTTGGTACCTGTGTTTGGTACCAACACAGGTGGCACTTCTGTCCCAGAGGCTGTGATTCTGCCCATCAGCAGGAACATGGGGGTGTGGTGGGTGTGTGGGGGGATATTAAAGAGGTGACTCAAAGGCTACCATCCACTATTCTCT
The DNA here is from genome assembly GCF_021218885.2 of Marmota monax. NCBI lineage: Eukaryota > Metazoa > Chordata > Mammalia > Rodentia > Sciuridae > Marmota > Marmota monax. The sequence continues at coordinate 3,883,179 of NW_026695212.1, forward strand.
GTTGGAGTTGTATTAACTTGTTAATTTGGGAGATAGTCATTTCTGAGATCTTCTGTACCAAACCCAAAGTCTGGATTACTTTGTTCCTATGGTGGGTGTTTCCTCCAAGACAGATAAATCTGCCTAAAATGGGGAAGAAATATAATCCTTGTTTCCCCTGAGATTAAGAAGGAGGAGATTAGGGACAAACAGAGAGAGAGGAAGAGAAGGAAACATGTCCCTTTTAAAAAATAAGTTTTGGTGGCAGAGCAGCAAGGGCTATATTCAAAGCATAAAGTAGACCACTGTTATATTTCTCCACTGTTGATTTCTACATTTCATTGGAAAAATGGGCAACGGCATGTCCAAGTTGCTTCCTGCTGAAAGAGACAAACTGTTTTTGATAAAGTCAAACTGTAATGAATTTTTGCTATGGCTATTTATAAAGTATTTTATTCATATATGGGCCAAGAAGTTACAAATTAATAAAAGACCTTAAAATTCATCATTTTATGTGGAAAAAAATGAATATATATGAGTTTATATAATCATATATATGTATATATAGAGATATACATGTAGAGAGAGAGATACTATTATTTTAAATAATTTTTTTTAAAATGTGAGTCTCTTTTCCTCACAGATGAAGTTAATTAAGCAAAAGATACACATTACTGAAAGAAAAACATAAGCATTAAGAATATATTATTTTATTGTTGCAAATTGTAGTACATAGAATGTATAGATTTGTTAATTGTAATGGCTCTGAATCATGTTATTGCAAACTTTCCTTGCATCACTATCTTTTCCGCTTCATTTTCCTCATCAGAGATGTGATGTAGATACTAATACAATTGTCAACTGCTAAAACATTTACTAGCACATCAGCAATGACCACAATGGACTGCCCACCCCTGGTGTGTTGATTTCAATCTTGTCTCCTCCTCTTCCACCTAAGAAAACATATCACAACAAAATGGGCATAAATTTGAGCCTACTTTAAGCTACAAGAACAATGAAATCACAGGATGACAAGGATGCTACATGTCAAGGATGTTCTAGCAAACATCCCATGTCCTACAGAACTGGTGTATGAGGTCACATTATGAGAAGTGCCCATATTAAAGGCAGCCCTTGGAAGAGGCCTTCTGCATCTAACCTCTCCCATTGAGAGCCTGGAAATTCACACAATACTTAAAGTTGTAAACATCATAAACCCAAGACCAAAAAGCCAAAGACTCTGCATGTGCTTTGGCAGGAGAAAAACAAATAGAAAGATATTGAGGGGGATCGATCTAATAAGAAAGCTGAATGAAAATCGGACTAAGCCTAGAGAGAAACAAGCTTTCCTATTTTATAAGACATAAATCATGCCTCTGGATGGCCCAGTTTTGTATGTCCCAATTACATGATCTTGAAGGAATTCTTTTCCTAAAATCCAGGTCCCCTGGCAGGTAAATCAAGCCTATATTGGATATAAAAAAAATAATAATACAGCCCAATAGAAATCTTAGCAGACCAGAAACTTGCTTTGATGTGCCCTTCATGATATGTCCCATTGAAAGGAATAAACATCCCAGAGAACGGCTCAGTGAGGAAGTCTTAACTGGAGTAATTCCATGAGAGTTACATGAGCTAACTGTCTCTGCACCCTGGGGTGAGTATGGGAACGTCTAGGGCCTCCCAGACAAGCCCATCTGGAAGGGAAGATGGAATTGTCTAGTCAAGGAGACAGCTAGTTTTAGAAAAGAAGGGTGTACAGTGACAAAAGAGAGTTGAGACAGAAAGAGGATGGGAACTGCGCCAGAGTCTGTTCCCAGCACTCGCTAGAAGTGGGTGGGAACCAGACAGTGTGACAGAATGGGTACTGTTATCCGTCATTAGTCACTGGGAGCTCCAACCAGGCAGGTTGCGGGGATGGCACAGACCTCCCAAATGAAGCTTCTCCATGTGGGGTATTCCATCAAGAAGAATTAAATGAGGAAATCAGGGTGGGGCTGAGGCCTGTAAACTGAGTAATGAACTTGCAAGAATTCAAGTCTGACTGTTGAGGATTGTTTTCAGAAATATTTCCTGTGTTCCTTGAGTAAGTCTAATGAGCTAGGCGTGTGAGCCAGTCGGTGGGTTAGACTCTGAGGGTGAGACCAAAAATAAAACACAGATCCACCCTCAGGGTGCTGAGCACCTATTAACACTCGTGCAAAACTGGAAGGAAAGCAAAACAGTAACAGCTCAGAACACTCTTCCCACAGGAGTCCTTTGTGGAAAAACTGACAAAAAGCACCTACAGGTCCCTGAAAAGTGCTGGACATGTTTTTATGAGGACAAGGTAGATGGGTCTTGGACCAATGAAGCCAAAGCTTCCCAGGCACCTCAGGCACGTATGAGCATGCGCGCACACAGAGCAGCGCTTGGCTGTGGAGCCTGCAAGTCCTCAGTATGCCCACCTCTGCTTTAAACATAAAATGATTTTTATAAGAAGCCAAATAAGAAGGAAAATCATAAATGAAACTTTTTAAATTCAAAATTTAAGGACAGAGTCCCACATGATATTTTAGATTGTGGTCCCGACAGAGAGCATTGGAATACTGCATCATCCCTTGCAAGCTGGAATGCCACAGGGAAGAGGCTCTTGGGGGTGGAGCTGCTCCTATTTGGAAGGGTGGCGGGGAGGCTGGGTTCTTGCTCCCCTATACCCACAAACGGTTTATACCTGGTCAGGTTTAGGCAGGTAAAGCTCAACTACTCTGGGAAGTCCCAACTGTTTACAGACAATTTCAGCAGTTCACCTTCCAGCAGCCCCGCCCCACCCGCCAAAGGCTGCCAGTGGGTGAAAAAGCACCCTGTGTTTAAAAAAATCAAAAAGTAAAAAGATTCAAATACAACATATTAAAAGCATTATGTTTTTAAGCAAAAAATGCACATTCCATTACTTCAAATTCTCCCATTCCAACAGGTTGCTTAAGAGATTCAAGAAAGATTTGAAATCTTCTCTGTTTGTTTCTTGCAAAAATGTTACAGGGAAAACAGTCAAGAATACCCTGATGTGAAGCCTCCAGTAAGGAAAAGGGGAAAAAAAATAAAGACTGTAAGATAAAACAAGACCTCCTACTGAGCCCTTTTGTCTGGATGGAAAGGCAGAAAAGGCATTCACTTTATCAGGAGGCTTGATTTTTTTTTTCTTCAGTATATGTTATTTATTTTTATTAATTTTTTATTTGTTTTAATTAGTTACACATGACAGTACAATGATCTTGACATATCATACTTTTGAATTAGATGGGGTATAATTTCTCATTTTTCTGAGTATACAGGTTGCAGAATCACATTGGTCATGCTTGATATTTTAAAGAGATTGCCTGCATAGCCATTGCTTCATAAAAATTAATCTTGTTCAGCACAAGATAGACACTGCATAACACTAGGAGTATATATCTTTACAAAATAAATAAGGATGGATTTTTGTTTATTTGGTTAAACTAGAAAGTAGTTTTTCCTTACAAATGCTTCAAATTTATTAGCCATTTTCCACTGATCCATAACATATTTAGAGGATTTATTGAATTTAATGTGGAGAGTCTTAAAATTGCCTTCCACATATTTGAAAAATATTTTAAAGTTCTTTATGTTTTACCTATGCTTATTTTTTTTTTTTTTTTTTTTTTTTTTTTTTTAAATATTTATTTATTTTTTTAGTTCTCGGTGGACACAACATCTTTGTTTGTATGTGGTGCTGAGGATCGAACCCGGGCCGCACGCATGACAGGCGAGTGCGCTACTGCTTGAGCCACATCCCCAGCCCCCCTATGCTTATTTTTAACCTTTCCATAATTTTATCACCATAGTCCTAAATTAGGATACGTTCACATGTTGACACTCTAATCAATAACAAAACAACAAAAAGAATAACCAATCATGTCTACATTTTACCAATATACTTATTTCAAATACTGTTCATCTTACATGGCAAAGAAAAAGGCTGTTTTCTAAGCACTAAGAAGGTATTGTCCTTAATCCAGGAATGAGCTGCTGATGGGTGAAACTGGAGAAAAAAGTCTTATCAAAGACCACCTATTCTTTTTTTTTTTTTGATCATTTTATTTTATTTATTTTTTCACATCTTCATACATGTATTTTGTACAACGATGAGGGTCTCCTTCCACCATCCATGCAATTCCCCTTTCCCCCCCCTTTTCCTCCCACCCCTCTTCCATATCTAGAGGTAATCTTCTTCCCATGCTTTTCCTCCCTACACCATTTTGAGTCACCCTCCCTTATATCAGAGAAGACATTCGGCATTTGTTTTTTGGGGATTCGCTAACTTCACTTAGCATAATCTGCTCTAATGCCATCCATTTCCCTGCAAATGCCATGATCTTATTATTTTTTTTTAGTGCTGAGGAATATTCCATTGTGCATAAATGCCACATTTTTTTTATCCATTCATCCATTGTAGGACATCTAGGTTGGCTTCACAGTTTAGCTATTGTGAATTGTGCTGCTATAACATTGATGTGGCTGTGTCCCTGTAGTATGCTGTTTTTAGGTCCTTTGGGTATAGTCCGAGAAGAGGAATCTGGCTCAAATGGTGGTTCCATTCCCAGCTTTCCAAGGAATCTCCATACTGCTTTCCAAATTGACTGCACCAATTTGCAGTCCCACCAGCAGTGTATGCGTGTACCTTTTTCCGAATCCTCTCCAGCACTTGTTGTTATTTGTCTTCATAATGGCTGCCATTCTTATTAGAGTGAGATGGTATCTTAGAGTAGTTTTAATTTGCATTTCTCTGATTGCTAGAGATGATGAGCCTTTTCTTGTATATTTGTTGATTGATTATATAGCCCCTTCTGAGAAGTGTCTGTTCAGGTCCTTGGACCATTTATTGATTGGATTATTTATTTTTTGGTGTTTATCTTGTTGAGCTCTTTATATACCCTAGAGATAAGAGCTCTATCTGTGTGTGAGGGGTAAAAATTTGTTCCCAGGATGTAGGCTCCCTATGCACCTCACATATTATTTCTCTTGCTGAGAAAAAACTTTTTAGTTTGAATCCATCCCGTTTGTTGATTCTTGGTTTTAATAAAGACCACCTATTCTTAATTGATTATCCTACCTACACCATTTGACCCATATTCCTCTTCTTGGACTATACCCAAAGGACCTAAAAACAGCATATTACAGGGACATAGTGCATATCAAGAATGAAATAGGGTTTATAATCTTAACTCATTAGAGGAAGGTCAATTAATGATTTTTTTTATCATACATTGTGATGGTTTATCTATGAGTTATGTCTCCAAAGCTCAGGTGTGAGACAATGAAAGAAAGTTCAGAGGTAAAATTATTTGAGTTATGAGAATTTCAACCTAATCAGTGCATTAATCCCCTGGGATTAATGAGTGATAACTGTAGACAGGTAGGCTGTAGCTGGAGGAGGTGGGTCATTGGGGTATATATTTGCCTTGGGGAGATATATATATATATATATATATATATATATATATATATATATATATATATATATACATACACATATATATCCTTGATGAGAGGAAAATGCTCTCTCTCTCTGCTCTCTGATACCCATGTTCTGAGCCACTTTCTTCAACCATATCCTTCTAATTTGATGCCCTGCCTCAACTCAAGCTCCATGGAATGGAGCCGGTTGTCTATGAACTGAGACCTCTGAAATCACAAGCCTCCAGATCAACTTTTCCTCCTCTAATTGTTCTTGTCAGGTCCTTTGGTCACAGCAGTGAAAAAGCTGAGTAAAACATACACCAAGCATATTGCTTCACTTTTAATCATTATTTATCCAACACCTAAAATATGCCAGAGGAGAAATTTACTGCATTAATTTCAAACACTAGACATTTTAAACAATGTTCTGAAACACTTTAGAAACATTATTTCAGTCTCCTCCGTTTTTCTCAGCATCATTCTTTTTAAATCAGATATTCTAGAAAATATTAAACTGGACAAATTAAGTCATTTTACATAATGGTCCCTCTAGTGCTTGTAATTTTCACAATAATTACATTCCATCATCTCTCCCTTTATATCTCTGAACCACAACTACTTAGGCCAACTGTATCGATCAGGGTTCTCCAGAGAAATAGAATCAATAAGGTGTATGTGTGTGTTTGTGTGTGCACATGAAGACAGGGATTGAGAAATCCGTTATAAGAAACTGGCTCACACAATGATACAGGCTGACAGTGCCCAAGATTGCAATGTGAGTCAAGAAAGAGACCCAGGAGAGCAATAGTCTAGTTCCAATTTCACCCATAAGGCCTGTGACCAAGAGCCAGTGGCGCAGTTCCAGTCCAAAGGACAGCAGGCTTGTGACTCAGAAAGAACCAATGTTTCAGATTCAATCCAAAGGCAGGAGAAATCCAAAGACCTAGTTGACAGGCAGTTAAATAAGAGGATACTCTTCTACTTGGGGAGGGTCAACCTTCTTATTCTATTCAGGCCTTTAATTAATTGGATGAGGCCTTCGCACATTAGGGTTAGGGTGGGCAGTCTGCTTTACACAGTCTACTGAATCAGATGTTAATATAATCTTAAAACACTCTCATAGGAACACCAGAATAATGGCTGAACAAATATCATGGCTTCCCCATGAACCAAACAGCTTGACACATAAAATAAGCCATCATATCAATGCACTTACTCCTAATTCTTCCAAATTTCAGTTATAAAGCATTAAAATATTTCCAAGCAACAATTATCAAAAAAGAAGCCTTATCAGCAGGAATAAATTATTTTTATCAAGCAGAAAAATTATCTTTCTTTCTCATTTTTATAAGTGTCCATATTATTTATGTTAATTCTCCCAATGAAATATTGGCATCATCAAAATAAAAGAAAATGTTAAAAATAAATTCAAATACCAATTTTCATCTGGCAAGGTCACCCAAACTTCCCAAAATGTCATTAATTCTAGAAGGTCAAGATGTTTTATAAAAATGTAAAATGAAAACTAAAAAATGTGAATAAATTAATGTAAATGTCACAGAATCTTATCATTTAGGATTTCTTTAGTGCCTTGGAATAAACTTAAAATATTTAAAAAAAAAAAAAAAAAACACAAGCACTGAACACCCATCATGAACGTCAGAAAAGCATTTTTGCTTGTTTCCCCCAGGTTATTACACGTATGATGGAATGGGTTCACTATAACCTAAAGAAAAAGAAACCTACTTAAATCCCAAATCATCAATTGGAAGATTTTGTTTGACCCAAAATCTAAGAACACATCTGCATGGATCTGTCCTTCCTGGGGGGATTAGTGACAGGGAGAGTGTTTACCTAAAAGCAAAGTTAGCAGTTGGCAGCTGGCCTGAGAAAAGCAGAAAGAGCAAAGGGTACCCTCCTTAGGGAATGGGAACAGTGTAGCCCAGGAACTACCCTTCTCTACCTTGGGGATATTTTTGTGCAAAGAGCAAGATAATTCATTAATAATTAGAATCCCTGCCCTCTGGGCAGTGCAGGCAAAAAAAATTGTAAATTCTTTCTCCGCAGCTCCGTTTTCTTTTCTAGACTACCCAGGAACTTGTTTGCACTGATCATTACATCATTCTCCCTTATTTTAGATTGCATAATAGACTGTTGTCTGCTTCCTAATGATGTAAAGGGAGACATCTCAATGACACCAGTGAAGTAAAGCAAGAATTTGGTTTAGGGCTGATTTCCCAGCTGGATAATCACCTCAATTATCCATTCCAATGAGAAAGAAAAGGAAGTGAGATAAGTCAGAAAAATGTGTCATAATGTATACTATTGTTATTCACTAAAGTAGGGTGGAATAGATGTTTGAACAAATAAAAAAAGTTATAGATCTGAAGAGAAAATATTACAGATTTAAAATAAATCCTCACATACAAAAACAGCTGAAGTAAATTTTTACCTTGGTAAAGTTAAAGTATTTTAGGTGGGAATATTTATAGGTATACTGAATACAACATAAACTCACATAAAAAATGTAGGTTAACTGGAAATATCAGAAAATAAAATAATTACCAATAAGATAAATCTAATGGAGATAAGATTTTACAAGTATCTTAAGAAAATTATGCAAAAAAAGATTATTCATGTGGTCATGTTTATCAATCATAAGTCAATGTGATTCATAAAACTTAAGAATTGTCAGGAATCAGCATGAGGCAGAATGTGGAAGGTAAAATAATGATGTCATCACAGAAGTAGAGAGTAGAATGGTTGCCAGAAACCAGGCCTCATAGTTAGGAAAGGGGTAACAGGCACAGGCTGGCTAATGGGTGCAAAATTGGTTATATAGGAGGAATATACTCTAGTGTTCCGTAACACAGTGGGGCAGCTACAGTTAACAATAATTTATTGTATATAACAAAATAGGTAGAGGAGAGAATTTTGATTGATCTCACCAGAAAAAAGAAAAAAAAAAAAGGTAAGTGTTTGAGGTGATAGACATGCCAATTGTCTAGATGAGATCATTATACATGTACTATACATGTCTTGCAATGCCACAGTGAACTCCATAGTACAATATGATGTGTCAATTTTTAAAACTTTAAGTATTAAGATAAGGCAAGAAAAAAATTAAAACTACTCAAAAAATGGCAGACTTTAATTAGCCCATATTAATTAGTAAAATCTTAGCGGTCATGCTCTGTCGAGCCATGTCCTCTTCACCTAGGCTGATACAAGGTATCAGAGGTTTGCACATCAGCCCCCTGCATCTCCCCTGCTGAGCCCTGGCCACTGCTAGCACCACTCCTTCACACTCAACCCAGGTCCACTCCATCAACCTGATTAATACGGCAATCACCTGGTAACACCCAAGCATGTGTCTTCTCTCTAAAAACCCACCACCGCAATGACAAGACACACATCACATTCATATCTCAACTCCAAACAGCACTCGGCACTGCCCAGTGACTCTCAGAGTTTTCAACACAAGCTGTCCTGAGTGAAAAGTACCATCAGGGAGGTGATGGAAGAAACCCAAGGATTAATGACACCTTTTGGCATCTGGTTAAGAATCACTTTCCAATCACTGATCACTCTTAGTTAAGATTTTCAAAATTCTAGGAGAAAGGATACATAGCTTACACGTGCTTTAAGTACTAATAGACAAATGTGCAAGGTAAAATAATGATGTCATTATTTATTGGGGTCCCAATCCCAAAGGCTTTATGTAAAAATTTAACGATCTTGGGGTTGGGGGAATCCCTACAGCTTTTTTCCCCATTCCTTGAGTATTAACTTCAGGGCATTCTGGTGCTATTAATTGCTATTCATGCCCTATCAGTATCCATGAGGAACACTGGAGTCCTGTGACAACTCTTGCTTATTTTGGCACAAATACCTGTCACCTCAATACAGACACAAACCATGGAATGCAAAAACGTAATCTGTTATTTTGGAGTAGGGCATTAAAAGATTCCTCCAACTACCTTCTGGCAAAATTGTAACATGGAGCCAGGACATATCCTGTCACTTCTTTTCACTTGGGATGGTAAAACACAGCCTCTGAACACAGCCATCCCGATTTCAGAAAATTAAAGTCATACTAGTGGGAAATGAGGCACCCTGATGTTACCATCAAAGTCAGGTAATATGTCAGCTTTGTTACCAGTCATGAGACATCACATCCCACCCAGAGGGAAATAAAGTTGACTTCAGAAGCCTTGCAGTCTAGAGAACTGTTTATAACTGTAAAGAAAATCTTAGGATAGCCTCTGACCTGATATGTCATCCTGGGAGATGGACAAAAAGGCCTAGAGAACTGTTGTCGGTAATTGCTACCCGTGTCAACTGCCTAAAGCCCCATGTAAGAGACCACAAAAAATATAAAGAGAGGGATTGCTTCCTGGATCTTCAGTATGGGCATGAAAAAAGGAAAACAAAAATCCCAACTGGATCATCTGAGGATATCTGGGCTGCCTTCCAGCCAGGCTCCTAAGCAGTTAGTTGGCCTTGTTCTTTACTTCTAATTCCCAGGTGAGCCCACCTTCCTGCCTCTGGGCCCTGTGCCCTGTGCACTGATTCCTCATAGTGCTGATGTGACAACGCCTAGTTTGGAACCCAGGTGGCCTCGCACCGTAAACTGTACCAACTCACCCATCTGTACTCTGGAGGCAGGAGGACATGACATAGTCAAATGTCAACCACCAAAGAACTAGGGCTGAATACCTGAGTCAGGAAGAATGGTTCCATGTGAATCTGCTCAAAATCATCCAAAGAAATGGCAAAATTGTAACATGGAGCCAGGACATATCCTGTCATTTCTTTTCACTTGGGATGGTAAGACACAGCCTCTGGGTAAGACACAGCAGGAGACAGAGAAGTGGTTGAAGGCTCAGTTCTATAAATATAAAGCTATTATTATTTTTTCTCTATGCCGAACGTTAACCTTTTGCATGACCTTATGGTTTGAGGCATCTGTAATAACTTTTCCCTTTGCCACTATATAGTAGCTAAGGGGCCCCTGCTCATCTCTCCACTTGCTTGTCATCTGTAAGAAAAGAGGATTACAAGAAAGGGAACCACTGCTTCCATGAACAGAAATTGGAAATTTATTACTATGAACAAATTGTGTTTATTTCAAAAGTGTTTACTTTACCTTATCTTTTTATAAGGATATAGCAGGTTTATATTTCATTTAGAAACCAACTACTTATAAGAAGAACCAACAACTGTGAAATTCTCTTTGGGAAAGAATGAAGAAAACCAATTAATAAATACACAAAACAATCAGCAGTAAACACTTTTTTAATATTTCCAGCTTTCCTGCTACTAGAACACATGAGTAACCCCAAAGCAATTTACATGGTGCAAGGCTCGCCCTAGGGAAAAATAAAAGAGGAAGCATTATTTGCCTTTTTTTTTTTCCTTTACAAAACCAGGGCTTGCTGGGAGCCATTAGCCAAGTAGGTATGACAATTTCCTTGCCAGTGTACCCCATGTTGCTGACATGTTGCAGTGACATTGAATGTAGGTGACCTTGCTCAAGGACCAAGGCAGATTAGGGTATTCCCAGTTTTAAGATAATCGTGTTTAGGGCGTTCCCAGTTTAGGTTCCAGGTTTAAGGTTTAAGATTATTCCTGCTGGGAATAGGGCGTGTCCTGCTGCCTGAGTTCCCCTTGAGTTCTCACGGGATTCAGACAATATATTTTGGAGATAGAAGCCCAGTGGAGGTGAATTTGGAAGAGAACGTGGATTTCCCCAGAACGTGATTGTAGACGGCTGGTGTGAGTTCGGGAATAAAGAGTTGCTGTTTGAATCTACAAGCTGTGTGGTGGCTCGTGATTGTGTGCCCAGCCAGACTGCGGCATTTGTGCCCAGCCAGACTGCGGCAAGGGCTCCATGCTCTCACATCATCTCAAAGTGGAAAAGAGTAGCAGCTATTTCAATTCCAAGCTTGTGAGAAAAGTTCAGAATGTATCTATCATCTAATTTCACCTAAGGTTTCCAATGTTTGGTGTACAACATAAAATGTAAGTATAAAAGTTCTTCAGAGACTGCAGTTACTTACTCAATATGCAGTTTCCTTTTCTTCTTTAATAGCAGGTCCTTATACTGTTATAGGTGGCAATGTGCTTGGGTTTTAAAATCTAAAAATTTGCAAATTTTGTTGTATTAAGGAAAATCCAAAGAGACTTAAACAGAAGGCACTGACAGGCTTCTGGGGAAATGCTTCAGAGAAGGCTGGAAATTGTTGACAGCCTTTATGTTTCCTTCTTTTCTCCCTTTAGTTAAAGGGATGGAATGTGGGCATGATGGCTAGAACCCCAGCAGTGATCATGTGCATATAAGATAGCATTGAGAATGGAAACTATGGCCTCAGAAGAGTTGGTGAAGAAGATAGAAACACCTGGGCCAATGATCACTGTTTAGGTATCAGGCAAACTCTTAACTTGGCGACCTACTCCAAGATTTTCTTTGCAGGATTAAAAAAAAAAAGAAGAAGAAGAAGAAGAACCACCTCTATCTCAAGTTAGAAGCATCCTGGGTCTCTTTTATTTGCAGTTGAACCTAATCTCAATTGACAAAAGCAGCTATTAGTTTGGCTCCTTTTAAAAAATTTTGTCTTACAACATTGCATATTGTTTGGCAGTTTGATGTGCACTGAGTCATGCTCCACAGTAGCTAAAGATTCCCTGGAAATGCCTGGCACTACCTCTCAGTCTCTACATCACCTCACCCAACAAGCATTCCTCCAAAGCTTCTCAACTCTTTACCAGCCTCTGCCCCCTTTATTGCCTCCCTCAACTTTCAACAAATCTCACCCATTTCAGAAAGAAAAAGAAAAAAGCCAATCACCAGATAAAGAATGCCACAGTTCCCTCCACCTAACCCACAAAGCCACTTGGACAGGTTAAGAGCCTAGACTCTAGATTCAGAAACATCTGGTTGGAGCACTAGTTCTGCTAACTTCTTGCTAAGAATTAGTGGGAAGTTCCCATACCTTGTCTAAGTTGTAATTCTCCATGTATAAAATGGGAATGATTTTTACCTCTGCACTTTATGAGCTTTGGAGAAGATTAAACGTGATAAATTTTTAGCATGCTTTAAATACCTGGAACACAAGAAGCACTGAAATGATGCCAGTTCATATTTTAATTGTCTATCAGAGCTGTCAAAATCATCAAACTGCAAAAAACCTTATGCCTGGTGGTCACATAATACGTATTTTTGAATGACCTAGACATTAAACAGATTCCATTTAAAATCTATAGAAAATAAATATTGATATATATAATAATCAAGCCCATAAGGTCAGTAAGAGATACAGATTATGTCTGTGTAACTTTTCTAGAGTTACAACATCAGCTAAGAGAGATAATCACATTCCCTAAATGCCTTTTGTCTTCTCCAGGCACATCAACATAGGATAGTAGAATTCCTGAAAACTGGGAATGGAAACCAGCTTGGCTGATTTTTAACAGTGATCTGGTATTGGATGAGCTAATTGAGAGAATACTGAGAGCCTTCACAAAACAAATGATTCTGGGCTCATAAGAGAAGCCAGATAAAAATGAATACAGCAAGATAAGCGTTTTTCCTTCAAAATACACGTTAGATTATGACTCATATATTATAATGACATATCATTATAAAATCAATGATCAGACTCTCCAAATTGGTTTTGAGCACTTGAGAAGATAAGATGCATAGGAAGATAATATAAATAAATAACTTCCCAGGGCTCTCTAAATGAGTTCAAGACACAACGCCAAAAGTATTTTCACATTGCCATCCATACACAGTGAGGAATTTTTTTAAATAGCTAAATAAAGATCTATGCATACACATTCATGCCTACCAGGGAAACAGAGTGTGGATGCACCAATGAAATGGGGGTAGAGCAGATTGCCAAGCAGCAGGCACACTACCCAAAGCTCCCATGAATGAAGTCAGGAAAATAATATGTTTGCTAAAAAACACAAAAGGATTCAGAAACACTCGCTCATGCGTGTGTGTCCTCTGAGCAGTCTAAGGCAAAAGCCCTCCTGCACCATACAGAGGTGCCAGTGACCACCATTGTCTTCCTCTGTCTGAAGTCACATGTAGGGGACGCGTAATGTCAGGGATTTCTAAACCTGGATAATATCCTAAAATCCATACATACTAAAGTGAATTCTGTTTCAGACAATCTCTGAACAATAAAGAGAAATGGCAGAAAAGTAGAAATTATGCCAAATTAATAGACTAAGCATCTTAGACATGTTAATACAGAGATGATGATAATAATAATAATAAACATTTTAAGAGGTTAGATGGACAGACATTCCTCAGCAGAGGCAACTAAAGTAAACCAGCATTCTCCAAGGAGTACTTTCCTGAACTGTTAGCAAAGTCATTATCCCACAATGGGCTTCAGAGGAGTCACTGAGGAGTTTTTGTTTAAAATGCTCTGTATTCTACAGTCAATGTTACCACTTCCACCAACAATAACTTTGGTTTTTTACATGTAATAATGTTCTCTACCACCTAAGGAGATTGTTACTTTCAGTTTGTTTGTTTTCTTCCTTTATTCCAAATGGCCTATTAGCAAAAAAAAAAAAAAAAAAAAAAAAGCCCTATTCAGTATTTGGAAAACCCCCATAGCTCTAAGCTAGCTACTGCCTGAAATCAAACTTTTTATTGGTGCATACAAATTATAGAAATTGGTATGCTTCATTGTGTCAAATTTGCAATGTACATAAAAATGTTATTTGATCAATTTCACTCCCACAAACCTCCCACATCCTTCCTTCTCTTTCCCTGGATCCCCTTCCTGGATCCTAATGGTCTCTCTTCTACTTTCACATCATCCCTTTCTTTTCCTGATTGTTCCCCTCTAGCTCCCATATATGAGGGAAAACAGTGATGCTTTTCTGGCTGAGAAATATGCTCAAACTATGGTCTTCAGTTCCATCCATTTTTCTTCAAATGACATAATTCTGTTCTTTTTTATGAATGAATAAAACTCCATTGTGTGTGTGTGTGTGTGTGTGTGTGTGTATATATATATATATATATATATATATCACATTTTCTCTATCCTTTCATCTGTTGATGAACACCTAGGCTGAATGTACTATTGTGAATTGTGCTACAATAAACATGAGTATGCATGTATTTCTGAAGTGTGCTGACATTAACTCTTTTTGGATAAATACCAAGGAATGGCATAGCTGGGTTATAAGGTAGTTCTACTTTTAGTTTTTTGAAAAACCTTCATACTGATTTCCACAGTGGGGATACTAATTTACATTCCCACCAAGAGTGTATGATCTGCCCACCCTTCCAGACAATGTTTATTTTTATTTGTATTCTTGATGATAGCCAATCTAACTGAAGTGAAATGGAATCTCAGCATAGTTGGGTTTTTAAATTTTTTTTTCTTTTGCAGTTGTAGATGGACAGCATGCCTTTATTTTATTTGTTATTTGCATGTGGTGCTGAGGATCGAACCCGGTACCTCACACAGTGGCAAGTGCTCTGCCACTGAGCTACAGCCCCAGCCCTCTTTGCTTTTTATTTGTTCTTTTTTGATATGCAAGACAGTACGGTATATTTCGACATATTATACATACATGGAGTATATCTTATTCTAATTAGGATCCCATTCTTGTGATTGTACATGATGTGGAGATGCACTGTGGCGTATTTACATATGAACATAGGCAAGTTATATCAGATTCATTCTACTGTCTTTCCTATTTCTACCCCTCTCCCTTCCCTTCATTCCCCTTTGTCTAATCCAACATCTATTTTTACCCTCCCCCCCACCTTGTTATGTGTTGAACTCAGTGAAGTTTTAAAAATTTGCATTTCCCGGATGACTAAAGATGTTGAGGATTTTTTTTCATGTAATTTGTGGCCATTTGTAGTTCTTTGAGAAGTGTCTGTTCTCAATTTGTCTATTTATTGACTGGGTTGTTTTTAATGTTGAGCTTTTTTTAGTTCTTTATACATTCGGGATATTAATCCTCTGTGGGAAGAGCAGCTGGCAAAGACTTTCTTCCATTCTTTCTCTTTGTTCTGCTAATTGTTTGCTGTGCAGAAGTTTTTCAATTTGATGGCATCCCATCTGTTGATTCTTGTTCTTATTCCTAAGCTATAAGACTTCCCATTCAGGAAATCTTCACCTATACCTATACGTTGAAGTGTCTCCCCTATTTCCTACAAAAGTAGACTTTTAAAGGAAGCCAGCTGCTCTCAGTTACCCTCTATTTCCTCACATAGTTGAAGGGATGCAGTTAAGTTGAGGAATCTTGAGTTCAAGTTCTCCCACATCTGTCTACCAGCACTAAAGCAGTTGGCCTTTGCCCTGCTTCTCTGTTCTCATGTTTTGCTATCTACAAAATAGAGGATTTGGGTTAGATGGTCTTTCAAGTTCCTTGCAAATTAAGTAATTCTATATGACTTTAACCATCAGTTTTGTTTGCATATGTAGTTAGCAGACAGATGTAATTCCCTTTCAGACACTAAAGAGGCAATTGTGTTAGTTGCGAAGTCAACCCCCATGTGCTCCAAAGAAGCCAAATTTTGTTTGGCATGGAATACTGAGCCAAAGCACATTTTACTGGGCTACATTTTTCCACTACAAATATAGCTCTTTGAGGCTGGGGCTGTGGCTCAGTGGTAGAGCACTTGCCTTGCTTGTGTGAGGCACTGGGTTCGATCCTCAGCACCACATTAAAAAAAACGTATATATATATATATATATATATATATATACACACACACACACACATACATACATATATATAAAAGAAATATAGCTCTTCGGGCTGGGGATATAGCTCAGTTGTTAGAACTCTTGCCTCACATGCACAAGGCCCTGGGTTCAATCCCCAGCACCACACAAAAAAAAAAAAAAAAGAAAGAAAATAAAGATAGAAATATAGCTCTTCATTAAAATAACAACACAATAATACTATCACAAATCACAACACTAAAAGCAAAGAAAATAAATAAATAAATGCATGTATGCACAGTGGGATATGAACCACTTAATCTAATCATAATATTCTCCCAAATCTAATTAGAAAGCTCACCATTCATTCATTGATTTATAAATTATTTACTGAATGTGTACTACATGTAAGGTGCTGTGCTAAATATTCTTATGGATGAAAAAGCCTTCTAGGGCATAGATACCATTCCAACTTGTCACATTATATCAAGGGCTCACAGCTTTTCTGACATCAAATGTCTTTTATTACCTGCTCTCACCCTCCAAGTAAGAAGGAATTAATTTCCCCCTCAGACTTCTTACCTTACAGAACCATCCAAGTATTCAAGCCTGCCACCAAGCTACTGTCGTACAGGCCTCTATTATCCTATTATCCTTTCAAAAAATCATTAATGATTTTAGCTCCAAGAAACATTACCTTAATAAATATGTGCAGCCTGCTCAGTATGTGTCAGGCAATGTGTTAGGCATTAGAAATACATAGTGAACAAAGTAGAAGAAAAGTCCCTATTGTCACAGAACTTATAATTAAGTAGATATTGATTAAAGATGAATAACAACTAAAAGACACATCCCTCTGCTCATGGTCACCTCCACATCTACTATTACAACTTACTTGTGTGATTTTCTTGTTATTATTTATATGAGTAGCCTGCAGATTTCAGTTCTTAAAAAGCAACAGGAGCCCAGCAAATCTTTTCTAAATAAATGAAAATTTTTAATCCTTCTCTGCTTGTCTTGACAATCAGGAAACTGCTGTTCCACAAAACTTGAATGAGGATTAGAAACTTGTTCAGTGGTAGAATGCTTGCCTAGCATGTGTGTGGCCCTGGGTCCAAGCTCTAGCATTGGGGAAAAAAAGAAAAGAAAAGAAAACTTGGATGAGGCATAAATAAAAAAACAAATTAAAACATGTCATTAAAACATCTACAATGGGGCTGGGGTTGTGGCTCAGTGGTAGAGCGCTTGCCTGGCATGTGTGAGGCACTGGGTTCGATTCTCAGCACCACATGAAATGAAATAAATAAAATAAAGGTATTGTGTTCATCTACAACTAAAAAACATTTAGTTTTTAAAAATATCTACAATTGTTTCCATAAATTCTTTCCCTACAAGAGTGGTTGCCCACCAAGTATCCATCTTCCTCTTCCTTTTTCTAATGGAGTCGTGATTTAGTTCAGTAGTTTGTACTCTCTGATGCGGCCCACTGTTCTCATGTAAGTAATCCTATCTCCTTATCCAAGGCTGAGTCCAGATATCTTACTAAGGTCATCTCATTTGTCTGCATGCTAATGGCTCAGGAGTAAGCAAATGACCTAAACTACCGCAACTGGAAGAAAAGATTTTTAATTTGATGGGAGAACAAGACCTTTCTCTGACTACAATTAAGTACAATTCCTGTTAATTGTGACAATTATCTTAAGACCAGTGTGGAAGATGAGTTGAGAAAAATGGTCACACACAGAAGAGAGCAGAGCTGAATTCCGAGAGACGTGATGTGGAGAACTGCCTGGCCTCCGATCTCAGCTCAGCTTGACACTAGACCCTTGTGTATTAGTGAGAGAAGAGAGAACCTGGTGTTTCATACACCCAGGACACTTACAAGTGCTATGGTCTTAAAGTTCTTTCTTTGAATTAAAAAGGAGTTCCCTTAAATAAAAAGCAACATAAAACAATCTGCATTGGCTAAATCATACATTCATAGAGGAAAAGTATTAATAATAAATAATCTGAAAATTGAGAGCCTTTGAAAGAATCATGGGATCATAGACCCATGGGTGTAAACAACCTTAAAGATTGTTGGGTGAATAGTTTTGAAACTTTTCCACTTTCCCACATGTTCATGTGGGAAACATTTTTGGAAGCTTGGAAACTGGGTCTGAAGTGGCTTGTCAAAAACATGAACTATGTTGGCATTTGACTTTTTAATCTAAAAAATGCAAGGGAACTTTGATTTTCTAGTGAAAAAGTGATATTTATATATAAATTTCCTCCAAATTCTTATTGAAATTATTAGCTCAGAAAGTTGCACAGTGTCTATCTATACTGTGGCACTGGGTTGACCTCTACTGGCACACTACTGTGTACCATCCCCAGAGACAGATGGTATGTTTACCCAAGTGCAAGCATACAGCCATAGACCATTACTCTCATGTCACAGATCAGAGAACTGAGGCCAGGAGACGCAAATAATTTGCTAAAAGTTCTGAAGATAGTTACTGGCAGAGCTCTGAACAGAACCAAGCCCATTCTGCCCCCAAGATTGGTACCCTTTCCAAATGCTTCTTTCAATCTTTGTATGCAAATGGAAACAACCCTCAAAAGTTCAGCTACAGCTCTAATCAAATATACAGGGCTACAGATCATTCCTGGACCATGCCAGCCTCATGCCAATGTATTTGCATTCCTTCTTTCTAGAAGGCTCTTCTGACTGCATGGCTAATTTCATTCCATCACTCACATCTCAAACATCACCACTTCAGAGCAGAGGCCTTCCCTCACTGCACTTTCTAGAGTGGTCTCCTCCACCCCCATTTCTCTCTGCCATATCTGATTTGGTCCTTTCATAAGATATCTTACAATTTGAAATCACCTTATTTGTGTATGCATTTCCTTTTTACATTGTCTGGTTTCCTCACTCTTGATTATAAGAAGAGACTTTTTCTATCCATTTTATTGCTCACACCAAAATTGGGGGTTCCCACAGAGAAGAACGTTGAAAACTATTTTTTGAAAAGCAAATGAATCCTTATACTATCTTTCCTTTCTGTCTTTACCCAAGCTACCACTCTCCTAAAATATCTTTCCTCCTCCAACTTTGCCTGCTCAAGTATTACCCATTGCGTTGAAGGTTTGTTCTCCAACCTGTGGCACTATTAAGAGGTGACGGAAGTTTTGAGAGGTGGGCCTAGTGGAAGGAAGTTAGATTGCTGGGGGCCCTTGCAGGAATATCAGGACTGGCCCTAACCTCTCCTCTTTTTAACTTCCTGAGTGTGTGAGGTGAGCAGCTATGAGACACTATGTTGTCACAGGCCCAAAACAGTAGAGCCAAGTGACCACGGGTGGGAACCCCTGAAACCGTGAGCCAAAATACACTTTCCCTTCTTTTAAGTTGATTGTCTCAGGTATCTGTCACAGTGATGGAAAGCTGACTAAAACACTCTCCCAAGTACACCTCAAATCTTGGCTCTTGGGAAGACTCCTTGAGATCTACATAACTGACTAGCTTGTGGGGACATTGAGAACAGGAAACCTGTCTTACTCACCTTTGTGTTCCCAGATGTTGAAAGATGTGGACCTTTCATCCCAGCCTTTCACTTCTACCACCTACTCATCTGCTTTCCTCATCTCTGTCCTTTTTCTCTCTGTTCTAGAAACATTTTCAAAATTTATCCTACTCATGATCGACTATTTTTTCCACTATGTCAATTCTGTTCCTAAAACACATCAATGCAAAATATACTCTGGTTGTTTCATTTGTTTTTTCTTTTCCCTAGCCATCTTTTGTCATCTTTTATTATCCAAGTTCTCTTTATACCCCAATGTATTCATTCCTTTGGTCTTTCTACTCTTTGCATTAAGACTATCTCTTTCTAGTCCATTTAGGACGACTAAAAGTTACTTAACATAGTATGCCGTTTTCTGCAATAAATTATATTCTGAAATATCCACTTCCTTTGATCATCAGGGTTGATGTTTCGTTCCCTTATCTGCACTATTATTTTATGGGCCCCAAATTTAGTGTTTCTTCTGTTTTCACCATAGAGAGAGTTCTAAACAGACTCACATGATGACCAAACAGATGATTTAGAAAGGTGTTAGCCCCCACTCACTGTCGACCAGAGAACAGATTGATTCCTAGGCATAAAACAAAGGAAAAACTGGCATGCCAGATCTATTCTAGCTTCCATACTCTAGCCTGATTTAGAGCAGTGCAGGTGGACTTAGGTGGGATCTTTTCCCAACCCTACTGCAAGAATAGGTTCGTTCCTATGCTCTTGAACTTCATTACAAGGAAAAATATTTCCTTCCTAAGATGCAGTGCACTTATACATAAAGCACACACAGGCTAAAGTATTTCCTAAGATTCAAGGCACTTGTCCTCCAGCTCCTGCTACACGATGTTCTGCCCTGTTATTTTCTGCATTTGTTGCCTTTAAATGGACAAAGTCAAAAGAACAGAACTAAAATCTCTTCATGGAAAATAGAATAAAAGGGAAATAGCAAGGGGCCAAGAATTAAACCTTAAAAATTGCTGGCCCTATGAAAGAAAGTGGGGGGCAGCAGTGTGAGCTAAATGATAACCAAGTCATCCCATAAGATGACCTGAAGCAGAGAGAGAGTTGAATACCATCAATGTCAAGGATTTCATCAAGGAAAAAGAAAGAATACTGCATGATTAGGAGGCCCCTGATGTCCCTGGAATTACCAGAAGAGCGATAACAAAGAATATCATTCTGGCAGGTGATTAAGCAATGAGTGCAATGATGAAGAAAGGGAAACTAGGGCATGCTTGCTGAGGAAGATTGACAGTGAAATACGGGGAGAAATAGATAGTAGTCGTCTATTAAACACCAGAGACATTAAATCCTACCAGCACTATTTAAATCTCTAAGCAAAATAATAGACATAATTGCTTTTTTTGAGTGTGGGAAGATTATCTCAGGTTTAGAAAGTAGTGAGAGTAACCATTCTGTAAGTCGTCCTATAAATAAAGGGGCACAAAAGGAGATGAATTCAACACCAGAATTTGGAAATCTGAGAATATTAGATAAAATACCAGAGAAGAAACGTTATGCCTCCTCGAGGTTCTATGATTACTCCAACGCTGTAGTTGAACATTTTTTTTTCTTAACTCTGCTAAATCACCATGGGATTTCTGAACATCTCCATATAAAAATGGATTATATGCCAAATTTTCTTCTAATACTAAATAAAACAGTGAATTTGTATGGTTTGACAGTCCCCTCCAACCCCAAGGCTCATATTAAAGGCCTTACCAGTCTATAGCACCATGGGGAGGTGTTAGAACATTTAAGAGGTGGAGCCCAGGTAGAGGAAGTTAGGTCACTAGGGGTGTGCCCTTGACATGGGTATTGAAACCCTGTCCTCTTCCTCCTCCTCCTCCTCTTTCCCTCTCTCTCTTGCATCCTAACCACCATGAAGTGAGTAGTCTGCTCAGTAGTCTGCTCCTACCATGAGGTACTGTACTTCTACAAGCCCAAAGCAACAAGGCCAAGTGACCTTGGACAGAAAACTCTGAAATCATGAGCTAAAATAAATCTTGCCTTCATTAAGCAGTTTTTCTTAGGTATTTTGTCACAGATACAGAAATGTGATACTACAACACTCATTGAATATGTACATTATAGTAGAAGAAAGTGAAATTTTTTTCAATAGCATTAAAACATATATGCATTTTTATAGGCAAGGAGAAGTTATTAAACATTTCCTTTCATATCTTATAAGCTGTCAGTATTAAAATTTTCTCTCTTTTCTTTTTTTTTTTTCTGGTAGTACTGGAAATTGAATTCAGGGTGTTCTACCACTGAGCTACATCCCAGCCCTTCTTATTTTTTACTTTGGGTTGCCTGAGCTGGCCATGAACTCGTGATTCTCCCACCTCAGCCTCCAGATGCAATAGGATTATAGCTATGCACCACTAGATCCAGCCAAAGATATACTCTTACTACCTACAACCTAATAAGACTAAGGAGTAACAGAAGGCTCCGATTGAAAGCAAATTTGGTAAAGGCAGTATAACCCAAGAACTAAGTGTTATCTCAGTTATAAGACACATCCCCCTCAAGCCTCACAGATGCTCACTCCATTGGTCTAAACATCTACTAGTGCCTAATTATTTTACTCTATTGGTCATTTGGAAAAGGTAATAAATTGAAAACTTTAAATTCCAAAGAACTAACTCCTGTCCTGGAAAGGAATCATCCAAAAGATTCACAAATTGTTTCAATATTTTAAATTTTAGAAAGTGACTCAACTAAAACAGTGCTCTGAGACAAGCAAATAGGTCACTTAGTTTGACATTAAAACAGTTTGTGAGTCTCTTAGTGACTTGAGCAAAGGTGTGTGTGTGTGTGTGTGTGTGTATATATATATATATATATATATATATTTTTTTTTTTTCCAATGCATTTGGCTCTGGAAACTAAAATCAGAGGGGAGAAAGGCAGAAAGTTTCACAGATTACTAATATGGTTTAATGACAATGAACCTAGCCCGGATGACAGCATTCCTGTAGGTGATGACCTCTATTTTTATTAGCAATCTTTCCTGTGTGTGATATCTTTTAGCCTTTAGTCTTCTTTCCCTCCTGAATACTGGACTTATTGGTGGAGCATGAGTTTCTATAGAAAACTAACTTTTGAGAATATGACCTGACCTCTTTCTTGAATATAGGCAACACAAACTGAGGTTGGCAACACCTTTCCACGTCTTATCCAATATAGAGACATGACTAAGTGCATCCTTCTTCCCAGAGGAGCTGCAGAGGATTCAGGATCATCAACATGTTGATTCTCCAGAGAAATCTACAATAAAAGATGAGATCACTTCTGCATAATTGAACTAAAAATAAATTTTTTCTTATATGGAAACTACTGCTGACATTTTCTCCAAACATAACTCTAGTCTCAGCGTAAAATCAGCATATCATTTTGTTGATTTTGAAATTCATCTGCCATGCTCAATGCATATTATCTACTATTAAATTTCTTCATCTATACAGTTTTACCAGAATATATCTCTTGTGTTTTTTTTCGTATTTAGTCCGTCAAGCAAAAATAATGGATGGGTTACTCTATACCAGTCATTTTTTCTAGGATCTGAGGACATAGTAATAAAATAGAATAAGAAAAATGATATCTCTACACTCAGGGAGTTTACATTTTAATGGATGTACATATAAATGCACATTCATACCCATAAACATACCACCTATCTTATATAGTCCAATATGTTTATCCAATGGAAAGTGTAATGTGTTTCCCTTCTAAACTCGGAAATATTTTAATAGTGTCAGGGATCTACACAAGTCTCTAAGCAAGTTCTATTGTGCATAATATTAAATTATAGCTCACATCTAAATCTTAGATTTACATAATAAACTTTGGGCTGCTTTTGCCTACAATAGATTGCTTCATTTGCCTTTCTTGTTACCTCTAATGTAGGTTTGTTTTTTGTTATTTGTTTTTTCATTCCTAACTCTACCATCCTCCTGAACAAAATTACTCATTGTTCCAAATTGCACAAAAATATTCTCACTATTCATATTCTTATATGAGAGCACTTTGTTTTGGATGGTACTTTCCTGTTGTCCTTGTTCTCCTCTTTTAATAGACCTCCAAGGTCTACTAATGTGGCTTACAATGTAATCATTCTTTTTTTCCCCCCAGATCTTTTTTTATAGCTCACTTTATATTCTACAGAATTGCTTTTGTTTCTCAAGCACAGCATGCCACTTGTCCCCTCCCGGCCTTTGCTCGTGATCTACACACTACCTGGAATGGTCTTTGGCCATATGCTTTCCCAGGCAAATATCTATTCATTCTGTAACATTTCAGATATTACCACCCCCCCCCCCCAAGAAACTTCCCCTGACCTTTACATCTCTGCTTCCTGGGGATCATCATGTAAGTTCTCCCCTGTGCTTCCACAATACACAAGAAATGATTTCATCAATTAAACTTACCATACTGTATTGCAATCATTTAGTTGCAGTTTTAAAAGGACAGATGAGTCCTGGCCATGTTTGGTACTAGGGAAATATAGAGGGCCTTTCATATGGCAAATAATCAGACTTTGGCTCAATAAATATTTGAATGAATTAAAAGTACACTTGAATAAAATTTTAATAGTAAAAGTAACAAGTGACAGAAACTTAGGAAATTATTAAATTCTTTTAACCAAGGAGTATTTGTTAGTTCTCTGTCCAATGTTTTTCTTCTCTTCAACACAAGCTGTCTGTTTATTTTGCTCCTGTTTTAACTAGATATCAAACACAAGTAAGTGCTTGTTTAAACTTGAAAAATCCTTCAGGGATCATGGAAGATGATGGAGGAAGCACAGTAAGCAACTGAACAAATATGTGTTGTGAGATTTACCCTCTGCCCAGGAGACACCAGAAAGAACTTCATTAGCAAAGATCTTCCTTCATCTATGAGGTAATGAAAGGGGAATTGCCAAAACCCTCAGGCCAAGCAGTGGGTGACATCAACTTTATCCTTTAACTTTCTACAATGCCATGTCCTCTAGAAGAGGCCTGGGTGAAAAAGATTGAGTTAAATATGGTTTCCTTTATTGTTATTTTATATCCTTACCAGCTGCCCCTCTAACAAAGAGATGAACTTGACCTTTGTGGAAATTCTCTTGATAGGATTTTTAACCTCAATTTGTTACCACTTTCTTATCTCTGTGCTAGCTATCTTATAATAAAATTAATAAGCCAAACATTTTTAATTTGTCTTTCATATAAATAAAGAATGTGCCTGGTCTTTGTCTGAGGTTCCTGGGATGGAGCTTCTAAACCCTTGGAATTTCCCAGGTGATAGAAGTGTCTTTGTGGCTGGAGGATGAAGATCAGCTCCTTTTTTTCTTTTTTCTTTTGGGGTATTTGTCTTACAAGTATTTTAGAAATGAGCATGTGGATTACTTATCTAAGCCACTGTGGATTACTTATTTAGAGTGTTTGCTTAGTAAATTTGAGGTCCTGGGGTCAATCCTCCTCTACCCCCCAAAAAAGTAGAAATGTCTGTTATTCATGTAGGTCCTCAGAACACACCTGTTTATGCTAATTAAGTAATTTATGTGGGCCCTTAGAAGTTTTAGGATGGTGGTTCGCCAAGCTAGAATGGCCAACTATGTGATTAGGGGATTGTAACTTTAAGTCAGGTTACATCAGCCCAACTTCTGAGGAGGGAAGAAGGGATAAACATTGAGTTCAATCATGTAGCCAATGATTCAATCAATCATGCCTATGTAATAAAACCCCCCAAAGAACTATGGACATCAATGCCCAGGTGAGCTCTTTGATAGGGAGGTCAAACACACTGATGTTCCCAGAGGGCAACGTGTCCTGGTTCTAAAAGGAGAACACATGAAAACTCTGGGTTTAAGACTCTTCCACACTTGGCCTTACATGTCTCTTCATTTTGTTGATTCTGATTTGAAGCTTTTAAAATTTTTTTTGGTTTTAGTTGTAATTGGATACAATACCTTTATTTTATTTTCAAGTGGTGCTGAGGATCGAACCCAGTGGCCCGCATGCTAGGAGAGCGCTCTACTGCTGAGCCACAACCCCAGCTGATTTGCATCTTTTATAATAAAAATGTAAATATAAGCATAGTGCTTTCCTGAGTTTTGTGGAACATTTTAGAAACTTATTAAATCTTCAATATGTGGGAACCCCTGAATTTATAGTCAGAAATGCAGGTGGCTAGAGGGCCCCCAAGCTTGCACCTGGCATCTGAAGTGAGGGAGATCTTGTTGGGGATTCTTCACTTATCCTGTAGGATCTGTGATAACTTTGGGGATGGTTGCCATCAGAACTATGTTGCAATAATACACTGTACCACCATGGTAACCATAACTTTATTTAGCATCAATAAAACATGGCAGGCCTGGAGTCATGGAACATGGGTCCAAGGTCAAACCTACCATTTTATAGCTGTGTTCCTGAGCAAATTATATAATTGAGTATCAGTTTTCTCAACAGTAAATGAGGATGGACCCAGTGGCTTCTGCCATTTCCTATCTTTACAGTGTTCCCATTAGTCTCCATTTGGAGGAAAAATCATAATCTCTTCTCCCTATGGATGATTTCCCTTTATAACTTCTTGTATTAACAATGGCAGAAGATAGGTTTGAGACCTTGGCACTTCCTCCATTCTTTACCTGAAATAGTCCTCCCTCAGGCATCTGTGTGGCTCAATGTCTCACTTCCTTCGAAGCTTTTCATAAATGTCAATGTCCTGTTGTTCTTTAGTGGCCATGTTGTCTGCAATTTTAACTCCCAACCCAACACATGGCTATCACCTTCTGTGTTTTATATTACTCCACAACATTTATCACTAACTGACATACTCCATATGATGATGACTTGTTTCTCATCTGTATCCCCATGTGGGCAGATATCTATGGCTGCTTGTCCACTGCTTTATCCTTAGCACCAAGAAGAATGCATAATAAATAAAGGGTGTTTAAAAAATATGTGACACATGCACCAACAATTAGCTTTCCTGAGGTCTGGTAGGCTCTGCAGCTTAGATAAGTAATCCACATGCTCGTTCCTAAAGTACTTGTAAGAAAAATACCCCAAAATAAAAAAAAAAAAGAAAAAGTATAATGACAGATAATAGCAGAATGGTAGAAAATGTAGCCAGAGAAAGTGCCCATGGGGCTTAAAAGATTTGAGCATAATAATAAGGATAAAAGAATGGAGATGATGATACCATGTGAAGTGAATATGATAAGATATTGAGAAATATTAAGTCCACAAGTATTAGAGTTTCAAAAATGGTAGCAGGAAAAAGGACAGAGGATGGATTACATAGCAAATAATGCTACTCTAATTCAGAAAAATAGAAAATTATCTTATTGGTCACAGTGAAGATTACAAGAAACAAGAAGTATAAAAGAGAGTCTCTAAAATATTGAGAAATTGCAGAGAAATAGTGGTTTAAAACAGCTGATCTACACATCTAGACATCCGGAGCAACTGAGCATTTCTACAGTAGCTAGTCTGTTTTGATATGCTGTCAAAGTTCAAAATGTAGATCAAATTTCAAAGTTTTAATATAAATAGAAGACTGTAGCACATCTTGTTAACAATTTTTGTATAAATTACATGTTAAAAGGATACTTTGGGGTATGTTAGGTTAAACAAAACACAACATTCACTTCATTGTTTCTTTTCATTTTTTAATGTGACTAACAGAATATTTAAATGATGTACGTGGTTATCATCATATTTCTGTTGGTGACCCTGAACTAGTAGTATCTCAAGGGTATATAAAGAATTCTGCAGATTTGACATCAGCCCCTAAGAATCTAGGGAAAGGAGAGAAGACATGAGCCCAGTAGAGAAGCTGCCAGAGAAGGAGTATCTTTAAGAGAGAGCAGAGTTCTGGCATCAGGAAAGAGGTAAAATGGTTGTTGGGGAAAAGGTATAATCTAGGTGTCAGAGGCAGGTTGGTAGATCTAATCACAGGAGAAGTAGATACCTAAGTTCATCTACTCAATGCCAGTTCTAGAGCTGAGACCAGTTCTTCTAGTTAAGAACAACTTCACTCTAAAGATGGGGTGGATGAGTGAGCCATGCAATTATAACACAACAAATTGTGGCAGACTTCATGTCTCCTGGGCTGTAGGAACCTAAAGATGAAGATGTTCCTGCCCTCAAATTGCTCTCAGACTAGTAGGGGAGATGAATATATAAAAATAGATAAACTCCAATACGTATCCTGGCAAATTCAGTAATTAAGTATAAGTTAGGTCCTGAGGTCAGAACATAGAGAGACATACACACTTGACTTCTGTATGCCACCATTCCTATTGGGGCATGGGTTGAAGAAATAGTTCATTCAGCGTAACTTCAGTTCTAGCTACAAAAAGGGGTCATGCCTTCTTTTACTTAAAATCATTAAAGCTTTTGTCTGGGGGAAAAATGTATCTCCCATGAAACCACTTATAGGCATCAAGGAAAATAAAGTTTACAAATGTATTCTATTTTCTTTCATTTAAATTATACCTACACCTAATTCAAAAACTTTTAAAATGACAGCTTATATTCTATGATTTTATTTTTAGGCATTTCTATATGAAACAAAATGTGTATTTGATGCTACCTGTATAATCTTTTTTAATTTTTTTTTTGTAGTTGTAGATAGACAGAATCCTTTATTTGTTTGTTTTTATATGGTGCTAAGGATCGAACCCAGTTCCTCACACATGGTAAGCAAGCACTCTGCCATTAAGCTACAGCCTCAGCCCTGTATAATCTATCTTTAAGATGCTGGATGGTTTCATTTTCCCAGTTTCCTTCAAAACATATATGGGTTGTTTCTTAAAGGTGTAATCTAAAAGTGCAAATTAGGCTGGGGTTGTGGCTCAGTGGTAGAGCGATCGCCTAGC
This sequence comes from Marmota monax, assembly GCF_021218885.2. Classification (NCBI taxonomy): domain Eukaryota; kingdom Metazoa; phylum Chordata; class Mammalia; order Rodentia; family Sciuridae; genus Marmota; species Marmota monax. Next base: position 3,911,759 of record NW_026695212.1, read on the forward strand.
ATGTGTGAGGCACTGAGTTCCATCCTCAGCACTACATAAAAAAATAAATAAACAAATAAACAAAATAAAGGTATTGTGTCCATCTACAACTAAAAAAAAAATTCTTAAAAGAGTAAATTCATCGGTAGAAAAAAAAATCAGCTTATGTGACCCTCATTTCTTCAAAGGCATCAAAGCAAAGGTGAAGATAGCAATGAAAACAACCTGTGTGTGTGTGTGTGTATGTGTATGTGTGTGTGTACACATGGGCATGCATGCACCCACACACATGCACAGTGATACCAAAAGTGAAAAGTCTCGGGGGCAAAAGCTGATATTCTCGGGCAGCCTGGTTTAAATAGGCCCATACCAGCAACAGACATTAAGCATTTGGTTCAGGGAAACCTAGGTCCAAATCTCACCACTGATTATTAAATTTGGTATCTTAGGCTTTATAAATTCTTTATTAGTTTCTTAGAACTTAGAACTTCAATTTCATCACCAAGATAATGGGGACAATAAACTACACAGCCCTAGCATTGTGAAAATTAAATGAAATTTGGGCACACAGTAGGTGTGCTCAGAAAGCGTTACAGTCTAATCTTTTTTCTTTCCTCCAAACCCCACTGCCTCTAATAGCTTGGTCATGACAGCCTGCCCCACCAAAGAATGACAGAATTACCTCAGTCAACACAGTAGACTGCTTTCTGATATTGTTCTCCTAAAGGCACCAGGGCAGCAGCAAAGTAGCTGAGCATATACTACATACTAAAATTAAAGAACATGGCTTTCACAATAAAATTCTCATTAATTTATATTAAAAATTAAATGCTTGAGGATTTTCTAGCAAAATTAATCCAAGCTAATTGAATAGTCTTTGAAAAGCAGGAACATCATCAGTCATGACAGACTATTGATTCAGTTTCTGTAAAGCTAAAAGAACAAATTATAGTAAGGCTTGATGAGAATCTTGTCTTTATCAGCATGAGTAAAGGCTTATAAACTTTGCTCACTAAATTCCAACTTAAAATTCCATATCTTGTCATGGTGGTGCATGCACACCTGTAGTCCCAGCTACTCAGGATAGGCAGGAGAATTGCTCGTACTCACAAGCTCAAGACTAGGATGGACAACATAGTGAGACCCTCAGGAAGTTTTAAATAAATAAAATAAAATTCAATAGAATAATGTCTCATAATACCCCTACACGGCATGTTCTTCTTCTAATCAGAAAAATAACCTACTTTAAAAACTCTGTAAAGAAGTAAGATAAAATTTTAATCTTTTACTTACTAAAGATATCAGTCCCTTTTTATACTTGAATAAGTAGAATTTCCACCAAAACATCCCTAAATAAAAGAATGTGCATTTTATTAAAATAAACCATCATGCTGAGTACACTCTCCAGTGAATGGGGCACTTAATGAATGTGCAGGAAATGACAAATAAGCACTAAAAGCAAATATACTTTAACAACATGTGATGAGGAGACTATGCATTATTCATGTAATTTTTTTAAAAATTCCATTCAGGCAGTCAGGTATTTTGATGTCCACTTTTGGTTTGGGCAGACCTGAGAGCCTGGACTTACCCAGACTCTCACTCCCTAAGTGGCAGATCCTGTACTAGAACCCAAATCAGCTCAGCCACTTCGCTGCCTGAAAATGTGTTTATCATTTCATCCCAGTAAGAATAGCTACTGTCAAAAAGACTCAAGATGCCAAGATGTGGAAAAAAGGAAAGATTTGCATAACATTGGTGTAAATCATCCAACCACCTTGAAGAGAAAAGCATGGAGGCTTCACAAAAAATTAAAATTAAAATTACTATATAATCCAACAATCCCACCACTGGTATACATTCAAGGGAAATGAAATCAGTATCATAAAGAGATTCACAAGAGCCAAGAAATGGAAACAACCCAAGTGTCAATCAACCAATGAATGGATAAAGAAAACATGATACATATCCGCAATGGGATACTATATGGCAAAAAAAGAAATGAAACCTTGACATTTGCAATAACATTGATAGAAATGGAGATCAGTTAAGTGAAAAGAAAAAAGAAAGGCACAGAAAGACAAATATCATATGACCTCACTCATGTGGAACATAAAGAATTTGATCTCGGGCTGGGATTGTTGCTCAGAGGCAGAGTGCTCACCTAACATGTGCAAAGCCCTAGGTTCGATCCTCATAAAAGTAAAATAAATAAAATAAAGGTATTGTGTCCAACTACAACTAAAAAATAATATATATATATATATATTTTAAAATTTGATCTCATTGAAGGTGAGTAGAATGGTAGGGAGAAGCAGGAGGTCAGTAAGAGGAAGGAAGGAAATGGTACTAGGCTGAAGTTAGGAGTAAGAAGTTGTGGTGTGCTACTGCACAGTGGGGTGACTATAGATAACAATGAGGTACTTCTTATCCTAAAAAGCCAGACAAAGGGATTTTGAAGGATTTTACCATAAAGAAATGAGAAATGTTTGAGAAATGTGTTGAACCAGATATACACATTACACAATGTACACATGTATTGAAACATCACCCCCACAATCACATATAATTTTTATGGACCAATTAAAAAATAAATTAAAATTTTAAAACAAAAAGAATATAAAGCCTCTGTGTTGGAACACTCCCTGGAAATTATTCACTTTCAGTCTCCCAGACACACTGGAATTCTATCAATAACATTCATGACATGTGGTTATTTAGTCTCTGTTAAACAGTTCCAATGACTCACCCCTTTTATAAGGTCACTGTTGCCATTTCTGAAATGTCTTCTTTACAATGAATTGAAATCTTCTCTCCAGTTATTTTTATCCTCCTATCCTGAGCTATAACAAGCATAAATCTAGTCCCTGCCACAAAGGAGCTGGTCCCTTAAAACATTCTCCATTTCAAAGCTGAACATTCCTTCAACTCATCTGCTTACCAGGAGGCCCCGCTACAGGTATCCTCAAGGCACCAGGCCTCAATATCCCTGCTCATTTCTCCTTCTCATTACCCCCACGGCCTTTCCATTTTCACTTCAAACCACTCCCAAGTATACAAAACAGAATCTTAAACACACTGATAATTAAAAGGACATACCATTAAATGGCAGCCAGTAACATAACCACAATCTTCCTGAATGCTTCATTGTTCTGAAGTATGTAGCATTATTCAGGGGAAGATTACTCACAAACTATGTTAGGGATAATAAAATTATCAAGTCTCTTCACATTTTATAGAATTCATCCAACCACACAACAAACAAGGATGACACACCAACAACAGACTATGTCCCACACAAAGACCATGGCAAGCATTTCGCACAGAAGAATCAATGGGAAAGCTTACTCTTTCCTATAAAATTGCTTCTGTTTATATCAAATGCAAAAGGAAAGAAAGGCAATAAGTGATGCCTGATTAAAATTTTTAAAAGGGAAGCAATGTAACAGTAACTATATCCATAGATCATTCATTCGGCTTGTGAAATTTCATTTTCGAGGCACCATGTCATCTTGTTAATCTCTGGACCATAGAACACGTTAAAAGAATCTTCAGTGGTTCCTAAAAATGCAATGTAACTAAAAATCTACTAAAATGGTGGGAAATTTTACTCTATTCAGTGAATGCTTAATTTTTAAGTTTCCTTTGTTTCAGCTGGAAGCAGGTAAGAGAGTCCTACCTAATATTCTCATTGCTTAAGTATTTTTTAGAAGTTTCACTTTGGCCTAGGTTAAAACACTAATAAGAATATTCCTTAAACCTATCATTTCCAATCACTCTCTGATACTAGGTGATATTCAATAATTGCAACTCCAGGCTTTCAGGGCTCATGTGATGGATTACATTGCTGAATTCTTCCAAGTAAAACTTCAGTGGCAGAGGGGATCCTATGCATTTTTCCATAAACTGTTGGGCTATGAAAGGGCACTCATTTTAGCTGAGGAAATTCATTTACCTTTCAGACTTTTCATCTGTTAGATACAGGGACTCTGTGATCACAGGTCCTCCCTACTGATATGCTGATTCTGTGGATTGTGAATGATTTACTCTTCTCCTTTGTAGAATTAGAGCATGACCAGTAGCCTGAGCCTGAGGCTACTACAATTTTTTTTTTTTATGTAAAAGGCTAAGTCCTTCTGGTAAAGGTGACATACAGCTTGAAATTCAAGTTGATGAAGCAGAGTACTGATTCATTTCAGTTAGAGTACTTCACATCTTTGACAGGGACTTCAATTAACTGGGTGCCACATTCACTCCAAGCAATGAAGAAAGGGGAGGGATGGAATTCTGGGAAGAGGTAAATGATTCGAGGACTGTGAATGAGAAAGTTCTGATGGGAAGAGGAAGGCATGGAAGACAGGAGAGTGACACAGGGTAAGAAAGTAAAAGATAAGCTGCATCCCCTCCTAACCTCAGGGCCTGGGAAATCACACAGAGGGCTGCTTCTGAGCCTTTCGGTACCGTACCGTTTCCTCAACAAAAGTGTTGAAGTCAAAGTAAACAGGTTTTTAATATGGAATTACCATTTGCTTTCACAAGACAGCAAATTTCACTATAACAACGTTCATCTAACTGTGATAATAAAAATGGAGCCCTAATATTAAATTTGACCATGACACCATTTAAGATTCAGAAAAGTTTGGCTTCAACCTCCAGTCTGCATCCTATTTAAAAACCCACTAGCTTCCTCAATGTTTATAGTAAATTCTGGAGGCTCATGTGCCCTGGCCCTGCTTTTCCACTTCTACTGAATTCTTATTCATTGCTCAATACCTGGCAGCTATTCTTTTCCTCAACCTCAGCACAGATCCAAAAGCAAAATTCCTTTTGGTTCACCACCATATGTCCCTTCCTTCCAGCCACACAATTATTCACTGTTCTTGCTGAGAGATTGAGGGAGGAGACTAATCTTTCCTTAAAAAGCTTTCTTTCCATCCTAATAATTCTCATTGGGCCATTCTATCTGGGTCCCTCCCTATTTGCTCACTGTTTTCTCCCTGTAATTCCCACAATGCTCAAGGAAATTCTAAATAATCTCACTTTGTCATTTAAAGCAATTCAGTATTTCCCTGATCTATCTTATAAAATCAATTCCAGGTCCAGTTGTGGATAACCCAAATGCAGGAGAGAGCCTAAGATTGTAGACTTTTCTTAAAGATGATGAACAGAAAGATCAGCAAAGTAGAGGGAAGGGAGAAATACTGGAGACTGAATTAGAGCAAATTATATTCCATGCTTTTATAATTATTTTATAATTATAATCAATCATATAAAATGATATGATTCCTAATATATAATATATATATAAAATAATATGATTCCTAATGTTATAACTAAAAAAAAGGGAAAAAAAGACAATTAGGTAGTAGTTGTGGTTCTAAATAATGACATTTCAATTACAAAAATATTAAAAAATATATATATTTTGAATGATGGACATCAAGAGTTAGCCTAAATGTATTATCATGATTTCCAAAAAGTGGCACCAGGAATTCATTATTCTTTATATACTTTAATATAGTTATTCTCAAACTTTATTACCAGGATCAACTGGAGGATTGGGTAAAACAGATTACTGGGCCCTATCTCCAGGATTTCTGCTGCAGTAGTTTCAGGAGTTTGTACTTCAAACATGTGCCAAATATTGCCAGTATTTAAGAACCAGTGCTTAGGGGCTGGAGTTGTGGCTCAGTGGTAAAGTGCTTGCCTAGCACCCATGAGGCACTAAGTTTGATCCTCATTATCACATAAAAATAAATAAATAAAATAAAGCTATTGCATCCATCTAAAACTAAGAAAAAAAATTTTACAGCTGCTTAAAAAAAAAAAGAACCAATGCTTAACAGAAGTTCCTGTCCTCTTTGCCTGAGAAGGGCAGAAAGTACATCTCAAAGCTGTTACTAACATAATGGCTGGAGTTTTCTGCTGAAGGTGTGGGTAGTGAACACTTTCACCTGTCCCCTTCAGCCCACATTAGTGATGAATCATCCTGTCCCCACAGATCCCACTTCTATTTCCTCTAAGATCTCCTGAGCCAGAGCCACTATGGTCTGCATATTAATCATCCCTCCCAGACCCCTATCATCACAGTGGCCACAGGGTATGCTCAGAGTAAACATGAAACTTAGAAGAGGCTGCTCATATTTCAGCCCCCTAGTTTCTCCTTAATCACGGTGATTGTTGCTGATTGCTCCTGAATGCTGAGGGGAGTGAATAAGCAAAAAGTGTGAAGTTTTGAAGGAGATGAAAACAGTTGATATGATACATGCAGCTTCAAGCTTTTGGACTCTTCTGAGCAGGTGACAGATGGGTGACTTCTGGCATGGAAAAGATTAGTGCTCTGATGAGATGGCTGCTTCCACAACACCATGGATAAGGCAATGTGGATGAGAACTGTAACCAAAATGTTAGCCACTTTTTCAGTATCTTCTTCCCAGTGAGGTTTCTCCTGAGACAGGCAATTTCTGCAGGATTCTTTGTATTTACTGACCTAATCAATAATCAAGTGTGACACAAAGCCCCCCCTCCACACACACATACACAGTGGCAGGCTCTGAAAACAACATCTGCAGCTGAAATTAAGGGACCATCTCCATGTCTCAGCGTAGAAGGGGGAGATGCTCCTGCATTTTGCTAACCTCCTCTGGCACATATTTAGTTCCTCTCAGAGCTCTCTCTGAGGACACGCGCAGGGCCTCATTGTTCATAAGACGCCTTTGTTTCATGAGTTCACCTGCTCAGTGTGTCAGGTTGTATCAAGATATACAGGCTATTCCCACTCCAGCAGAAAAAGCTTAAATCTAAAAATCAGATAATGTGCTGATTCCCAAATCCAGAGCATAAATACGGTTTATGTTAAAAGAATTTAGAAAATTGATGTTTCTTATGTCTTAGAAACATTTCCATACTGAAAAGTGCAATTATATATCCTTCTGGGGGAGTATAGGATTTTAGATTGATCCTTAAATATTTTTTTATTCCCTTTTGCAGACACTGGGCTTGTCTCTTCACTGTTCTCCCATTCTTTTATCTGAATGAGGTATAGTGTGACTGTGCTTTAGAACTCTTAAGTACAGAAATGTATTTCTCAATCATCAGATTGTATAGGACAGATATTATGTCTTAAGCACATGTTGGACAAAGGGATTCCTGAAATGATGGTATTTGTCCTGAAGAAGCTCACAGTCCAGAGGCAGAGGTGTGACTAGATGACCTGGTAACACAGGGTGTGGAAAGAGATGAATAAACATGATATACTGGGAACACTAGGTAAGGAAGGACTAATTTTGCCTGGGAAAATGAAGAAGGCTTCAAATGGAGGCTTTTGAGTTGGATTTCAAAGGAGGCAAGGACAACAGAAGAAGAAGAAAGGAGAGAGAGGAAAGGTCATGGAATTCCATCCTTTCTTCCATTTTCATCAAGGACAAGTTCCTAACTTACCACCTCAGAAAATAAAAATTGTAGAATTTCATTTTATACTTATTTTCACTTCCATTTTAAGTCAGTTGTTAGAGAATCTCTGGTATAAATTATTAATGATGTTTTGCAGTGAAAAGCATACAGTTGACCTACAGGAAAAGCAAGTTAGGAAAAGAAGTGCCTTCCCTCCAATTCCGTACTATTTCCCATTTTTTCCTATAGACTACTTTAATCAAAATCTTAAAGATGGAATTCAAGACTTGACACAAAATTCATTTAAGTTTTAGACTTCATATACATAACACAAAGGTAACTTTATATAATATTTTAATAATTCTGTGCATGAAACAAAGGATTTTGGAGTATTTAGGATTTTAGATTTTCAGATTAGGGAGTCTCAGCCTGTAATGATAATATTCCTTGATATCCATGGGAGAACTGGTTCCAGAACTCCTTGCAGATAGAAAAAGACACAGATGCTCAAGTGCCTTACGGGGTGGTGTATATGCATAGTTATATAGATGGCATAAACCTATGTCCATCTTCCTTTATACTTTAAATCATCAATAGAGTACTTATAATACCTAATACAATGGAAATAGATGTCATACTGTATTGTTTAGAAAATAATGATAAATAAAAATTGTACATGTTCAGTACAGATGCATTTTTTAAAAAATATTTTCAAATATTTTCAACCCATGTTGGTTGAATCCATGGATGCGTGGATATGGACAGCTGAGTGAATATGACATCTTATGTGATAATATTTTACTGATACTGACAATATTTAAGTAGTAGTTTCTTATGTATTATAAACATTTCCATACTTAAAAGTGCAATTATATATCCTTCAGAAAGTTTCCTGAGGAATTGATATTTAAGCTGAAATCTTAAGGATGAGAAGTAGTAAACTAGGGGAAATGAGAAGAACATTTCTGGCAGAGAAAATAGAGGTTTAAAGGTTCTGTGCCAGGAGGCATCAGGGCACATCTCCATGAACCGAAGGAATAAATTCAGTTGTAACAGAGACCATCAGGAAAGCATCTTACATGAGTCTGCGGAGGTTGGTGGGAGCCAAACCATGTAGAAACTTGTGAACCTATTAAAGATTTTGATTTTAATAGGGAGGACAAAATATAATTAATTTTTTAAAAAAGATCACTCCAGGTGCAACGTGTTTATAGCTAATTAAAAAACTTAAATAGACGTGAGAAAACTGGTCTGAAGACTGTTCTTGTTTTTAATATCAATTCTTCTCTAGTCCATTTGAAAAGTTCTGCTGGCAGTAGTGATGAAGAGAACCAGATAGATTTGGAAAGCTCTTATGGACTGAAATAAACAGGTGACTGGGTAGACTTGGAAGGATAATAAAAGAGGTACTTGCTCTCAGGATATCTTCTAGGTCTCAGCATATAGCCCTGGATGGACAGTAGCAATGTGAAAGAAGGTCTTAAATTCAGCATCAGAGACACCTTAGAGGAAAAGGGGAGATATTTGGATAAGGAGGTTTGGGTTTTAAAAAAGAGATCTGAATGGAAGATTCTTATTTTGAAAATTAACAATCTATTGCAGAAAATGGATGATATTGCTTCAGAAAGAGTACAAGTGAGAAGAGAGAAGGGCAGCAGAGGAGTTAGGAAGGGAAGGAAAAGGGAACAGAAGAAGCATCACACTGAGCCTTGAGGAACTGCAGGATGATGGCTGAGCAGGGCAGAGAAGGAGCAGCCAGAAACTCTAAAGGAAAAGCATGTGCCAAAGCCAAGGAAGGGGCAGTTTCAGGAAGGGAGTGGCCATCAGGTGAGGTACTGTTGAGGGGTTTCACAACATGAGGACTGAAAAGTACTTCTTAAATCTTAGACTCTGAGGGCATCAGAGGTCCTAGTAATCAGAAAGAGATAATATTATTAGGGCACTACATTTCCCTGGTATAAATGTCAAGAGTTTCAAAACTGCATAATAGGAATGGAAATAGCAGGTAGTACTACTTGCAAGTGGCGTACAACTGAGACCCAATAATAGGGTAAACAACCGTCCCCTTTTATAACAAAGGTACAAATGATACCAGATTTCATTCACATTTTTCCATGATTAAACATATCATCTTGCCTTCAGCTATGGTAAAATAGGACTTTAAAACAAAATATGAATGGCCGATAAACATTTACTTTCCTTTTTTAATACAAAGCATAATGTTTCATCTCAGTAGAGTTCAAATTTCTATGACTCAATATATTCAACATCTTTCATGACCACAATCCAATCTGATTTAACATTTTATTAAAACCATTCTCTATTTGGTGCTGGATGAATGATTTCATAAATTGCACACATGATCCAGGCCCTAGAATACTGAAAGGAACATGATTCTGATGAGTAAACATATGCCATTTTTAGTTCATTTTTATTGTGCACACTTGCAAAGTTATTCAAGTTTATGATTAGAGTTACATGAGGGCTTTTATAAATATTCTGCATAGCTTGACTATGCCACACATAGAAATTTAAATTCCAAAATTGGTTGAACATGGCTGCAACACAAATCAGAAGGGGAAATGTTGTACTGCGTAGACTCCAAATCACAGAAACTAAACCACATCTCCAAATAAATCACTCAGCTAGCAACAGAGACTGTCTTTCAACCAAAAAGAAGAAGAAAGGAAATCTAAAATAATCATGCTCAATGATTCATTTTGTCATTATTTAATTATTTAATTGAACAATAGTGTAACTGTTGTTGGGTAACTAAACCATAGGTGTGAACAGAACAGACATAATCTACTTGAAAGGAAAATCAAAATCATGACAAGACTATGAAGGAAAAGGGCAAGACTATGAAGGAAAAGGGATTATAGCAGTCTGGGGAGGTCAGAAGGTAGTGGTGACTCCTGAAGCCACCATTCATTCAATACTTCCTACTCGGTCAGGACTGAGGAAGTGCTCCATCTGACCATCTCATTTGACCACTGCAGCAGCTCTGAAGGGGCTGGTAATGTCATTATCATCACTTAAGACAAGGAAACTAAAGCTTAGAAAGTTGTTTTGTTTCTGTTTGTTTTTACCGCAAGCCCCCATACTCACAAGGGTATCCTGAGACCTCAAAAAAAAATTTAAATTCTGCTCACAAAAATAATAGAGAAAGCAGGCTTTTAGAAATGCTGTCACCAAAGTAACAATGATTTTGTTACTGTGCTGATGATTTTGAGTATTAGTGACTACTTGTGAAGACTCCTGGTCTCACCCATCATGATAAACTAAAAGGTAGTACCATGAAGGATTAGAAAAAATAGAAAAGAAGTAGACAAGAAGAAGTAGATGAGACTGAACAACACTGGATAACCCCATATCAGCTACTGAATGACAGATCAAAGAAAGTATGTCTAAGACACACACACACACACACACACACACACACACACACCATCTATAACCTAGTAATGAGGGTCTGAGCTTTCTCTACCTTATAATAAAACTTCATACTCAGAATCTGGTCTCAGCAGATTACAATAGCACTTCCCAGTGCCCAACACTGTTAAAAATAAATAAATAAAACAGAACAATGCCCAAACCCATCTCTTTTGCAGCTGTCACAATGGTTCTCATAGAATTCTCCACTGATTCCTTTGCACAAAGTTCACATTTCTCTTATTGGGTTTCACAGCCTTCTCCTGATGTGGGCTCTGCCTTTATCACCTCTCCTACTTTATTAACCCACTATCTGTGGATGTGTCCGACCCATCTAAATCCCCTCTGTCTCATCTTTTCCCTTCTAATTCTTTCTTCATGACATCTCCACTTGGTTCCTCCTGCCAAAAACAACTTTGTAGCTCTTAACTGCCACTTTCATCAGTAAAAAATGGCTGTAGAGTTCAGCAATATTTGGGAAAACAAACTCATTCTAACTTAATGATATAGAGAAGTGAGTTTCAAACTCTTTTAGTTGCACAGTACTTCTGAGTGAAATATCTTACAGAATCCAGCCACTTAGGACTTGCTATCTAGGAGACAGGTGAATGAGCCAGGCAGGCAGACATGCACCCTAGCCATAGCAGTGCTAGGGTGGCTTTGAGTACAGAGACTGCCATTCAGTACCAAAAGTGAATCATTATGGAAACTTCTGAGAAAAATTAAACATGCAGAATTCCTAAAGTGTTTGAGGAACAGTTTGCAACTCACTTATATCAGACAATGATATTAACCATGCATTATGGAAATAAACATTTTACTATGTGCCAGACACTGATTTTAGCAATTGGACTACATCAGTTAATACAAAGATCCTCTGCCCTGAAGAAGCTACAATCCAGCAGAAGCAACAGACATTGTTAAATGCACATAATGAACAGACACATTATATAATTTTTTAATATTTTTTTTGTTTTAGGTGAACACGATATCTTTATTTTACATTTATGTGGTGCTAAGAATTGAGCCCAGTACCTCATGCATGCTAGATGAGCGCTCTACCACTGAGCCACAACCCCAGCCCACATTATATAATTTATTTAGAGATAAGTGCTGTTGCAGCGAGAAAGGAGAGAAAATGAAATTGGAATTCCAGATAGCAGGACAAGAGGGTGAGCCATGGTCTAACTGTAAAGATATAGTCAAGGAAAGCCCCATTGATAAAGCGCCATTCAAGCAAAGCCCCAATAAAAATGAGGGATTTGACCATGAACATATTTGAGGGGGTGGTGACACTATCTGGTCTTGATTGCTGTCTCGTACTGATGCACTTAAAATGTGCCAGGTACTGCTAAATTGATTGCATAATCCCCAAGATACATAAAACCACCCAATGTTTGCATGTTACAGACAGAAAACCGTGATTTGCAGCAGTGGAATCACTTGGTTGGCTTATTAAAACATTGCTGGTAATTTGGTAAAACTGGGGTTTGGCCTGAGGATTTGTATCTTTAGCAAGTTATCAGACCATGCTGCTGTTGGGACTTCCTCCACATCCTGTCTGCTCTTGAGAATGCTCAACAAAGAGCACATTTAGAGAACTACCAATGTAAAGACCTTTCTGTCTCCAAAATCCTACATTCTGGTCAAAATTATATACTTCCTCTTCCAATAGTAATACTTTCATTCAAACACTTCCACTTATTTTTTCCATTAAGCCTTAAAAATAAATAGCATGTATAATATGGAATAAATACATAATATGAAATAGATTTGAAACTTACAAATAAACATGTATTATATCAATTTGCAATACAATGAAAGCTTATAAGAGCAAGATTATCAGTTTTACCTACTTGAGTATTCTTATCACATAGAAGAGTAACTGGCACATATTAAGTATTCAAAAAAAACAATTTGGGGTGAACTAATGCTATCATATATTTTAACCTTTTAGTTTATAAAAGTTTTAGATTTACAGAAGAGTTGTCCCCATACAACCTAGAGTCCCCAGACAGCCTTCAAGCAGCTTCCACTAACGTTACCATCTTAAACAACATTTATCAAAACTATGACACTAACATGGACATAACTAAGCCTCTGACTTGATTTGGATTTCACCAGTCTTCCTGATAATGTCCTTCTGCAGTTCAGAATAGCATGTGGCCCTTGGTCGTCATGTCTGGTTAGTTTCCTCTGGTTCATGACAGTTTCTCAATTTTTCAGACTTTCTTTGTTTTTCATGTCCTCGACAGATTTTGGTTTCTTTTTCTTTTTTACTTTGTGGTACTGGGGATCCAACCCAGGGTCTTTCACTTGTTGGGCAAGTGCTCTTCCTCTGAGTTATATTGCCAGCAGACCTCGATACTTCTGAAGCAAACTGGTCAGGTATTTTGTAGAATGTCCCTCATTTTGTTTGTTTGTTTGTTTCTGTTGTTGTTTTACATTAATAGAACAGGGTTATGGATTTGTGGAAGAATGTGGTGAATAAAGGGCTCCTGTCATGTCATCACATCAGGGTTACAGGCCATCCAGTGGATAGGCAAGTCATTGCTACTGGGATGTTACTGCATCTAGGCTCTCTCAACAGACAGCACTATGCAGCATATACACACACACTAACCACTTTGTATGTACGTGTCAGTATTCATCACTGTAGCTATCTTTACACTTACTAAAGTAAGCATGAGTCCTCTGATTCTATCACCACAGGGCTCATTCAAGCCTTCCTCTTCTGCTTATTTATAACTTCTTCCTCTGACAGAAACCTGGTGTGATAGGCTGATGTGTGTCCCCCACAAAATTAGCAGGTTGAATTCAATCCCTAAGTATGTCAGATTGCAACCATATTTGAAAAGTAAGTTAAAATGACTTCAATAGAGTAGTCCCTAATTCAATATAGCTGCTGCACTTATAAGAAGAGGAAATTTGAACAGATATGTACAAGAAAAGCCAATGTGAAGACACAAGAGGGCCACCTATGAGCCAAGGAGAGAGGCCTGGAGCACGTCCTCTCCTCGTGGCCCTCAGAAGGAATCAACCCTACAATACCTTGAACTCAGACTTTTAGAGATTAAAATTAAATAAGCAATATTGATACATTATGAATAACTAAAGTCTTTATTCAGATTTCCTTAGTTTTAACCTAATATTATTTTTCTGCTTTTACTGCATTACATTTAATCACCCGGTCTCTTGTTCTTCATGGATATGACCATCTTTTAGATTTCCCTTGTTTCTGATGATCTTGCAGTTCAAAGATTATAAGCCAGATATTGTGCAGAATGTCCCTCAGCAGGGATTTGTCTGATGGTTTCCTCATGATGAGCACGGGTTTATGGGTTTCAGGAGGAGGGCCAGAGAGCCATTTGCCTCACATCATATCGAGGATACATGCCATGAATGTGAATTATCACTGTTGATATCGGCCTTATATGGCTGAGGTAGTGTTGGTCAGATTTCTCCACTATAGAGTTCTCCCTCACCCCACTTCCATTCTGTATGGTTTGGAAGGAAGTCACTATGAGTAGACCATAACAGTGCAGAGTTAAACTTCATCTCTTTGAGACTAGAGTAGCTATATAAATTCTTTGAAATTTCTCTGCATAGATTTCTCTCTTGTCCTCTATTTATATATTCAACCATTTATTTTAGTATATACTCATGAAAATCTATTTTACTCACTGGATGCTAATCCAATATTACTTTGTCATTCAACTTGTCCCAGCTTTAGCCATTGAAAGTTTTTCAGTTGGATCCTATGTCACTTTGAATGAAATATCACATCATCGTGTGCTCAGTGCTTTGCTTTGTTTTTCAACACTTCCTTTCTGGCATGACAAAACGCCCTTCATTTTCTTTCCTATCCCCCAGTTCCAGAATCAGCTGTTTCTGCAAGAAGCCCAGGTTTATCTTACTGGATAACAGTATTAGGAACAAAGATATGGGTCCTATGTATATATCCTATATTTTCAACATAACAATCCATTATAAATATTTTTTCCATGTGAATAACATGATCATTTCTTACAACTGCATAAAACACTGTGTGTATTCACTGTGGGAATAAACTGTGTATTCTAGTGATGGACATTGATCCTGTTTCTATATTTCAGTATTATAAACAATGCCTAGATAAAATTACCATACAAATAACTAATTATTTCCTCAGGATAAATTTGTAGAATGGGAAATTGTGAACTTAGGGCTTTTAATGCATGGTATAAAAGAAGTTCCTATAGTCCCACCTGCAGAGAACAAGTACCCACTGCCCTGCAAACTCTCCATCGTCTGCTATCTATTATTACTGCTATTTTAAAAATAATTTCCTATGTAATAGATAAAATTTTCTTTGTAGTTGTAACTGATTCCAAGCTATAATGAACAATATTTTAAATGTACATTTTCCATATGAATCCTCATTTTAAAATGCTTTCTTTGTTCGCTTTTCTATTGATATACTTTTTTAAAATCGTAGGTAAGAGCATTTATATATTAAAAAAATTAACTCTTAGATTAACTCTTAGCCTATAGTATATATTTACCTATCTCTCTCCAATTTGCCATTTGCCTTCTAATTTGTCTTATGGCCTATTTCTTTTTAAACAATAGCTTCCCATATTCCATATTCTACAATTTTATATATATGTGTGTGTATGTGTGTATTTTTAAATTAATTATTTTTTTGCCTAAGCCATATTTACATTTTACAATTATGTTCATGGACTAAAAAATGTGTTTACTTTCACATTTTTGCATTATGTGAGCTAATCTAAAAAAGAGCTGATGATGTACTATTGATTCTGACACAGTCATGAAAGGACAGATTATGCTTCTATTAAAATTTATATTTTATGACAGGTTTGTCAGGTTTAATTTATGACTCATACACATTTCTGGCTCAGTAGCCACAAATTATCTCCTTTTGAATCTTTATGATATAGTACATTTTCTCACCAGAACATTTTTTTCAAACATCTTGATACCTTCTAAAGAAATAAAAAAGGAAATGCACCAAAAATTGATAAATAAAAAAAATTTTAAAAGTGATATCAAATGCACATGTAGACAGGTGTATGTATATTATTCACTCTCCACTTTCTTATTTCTCACACTAGTTTCATATTTTTATCAGTACATTTTTCTCATTTTAAGAAAAGGATATATATAGATTATAACAAACATACACGTACCAAAAAAAATGAAACTAATGATACCCTCTTCATTATAATAGCATTAGTGAAATTTCAAATGAGGAAAGAAAAAATATAAGTTTCTAGGAATAGGAAACAGCTAGAAATGGTAGGGTTGAGGAGGAGATAACTAGGAACATGTTAGTCATGCACAGAGACACAACGATAAGACATATGGTATACTCAAGAGACAGAGGGAAGGCAATCAGGGGCCAAATCACACAGGCCATCCTGTCCTGTTTGAGTCTTAAACTGAAAGTAGATGGAAGTGCATGTAAGTGATCTGTTTAAATTCATTGCTTTATAAGACTCTAAAATGATGCAGAGAACAATTGAAGGAAAGCAAAAGTTCCCTATGTCCAGTCCTAAGACTCATTGGCAGTCCCAGTAATAGATAATGACTACCTGCAGGGGCGGGGACTCTAAATATACAGAGAGGAAAATGCACTTGGGGTAGAATTGAAATGCAAAACAAACAGCACTTAGCAGCTGACTACAAACAGAGAAGTGGAGATAAGTGGGTGGTAGTGTCTCATCAGGAGACAGGAAACACTGAGGGCAGCCCTGTGGTAAGAACACTAGCATTTACACATTTGGTTTTGCAATTCCTTTGAAATATACAAGACATGTCACTGGAGCTAACAAAGAAGGCCAGGCTGTGGATCATAGTTGACACCTCGAGTGTGGACAGGATTGCTTAGGGAAAAAGCACAAAGCAGTGGCTCTCAACTGGAAGTTGGTTGTAGGCATTTTGCCATTAGGGGATGTTTGACAATGTCTGAAGACTTTGATTGTCACAACTGGAGCATCTAAAGAAGAGAGACAGTGGACACTGCTAAACATCCTACAATGCACAGAACAGGTCCTCCTAGCAAAGATTTTCCAGAACTAAATGTCAATAGTGTCAACGTTGAGATACCTGGTATAGAGTGCAATGACATGAGGGCTCCATCTAGAGACCACAGTGGATCCAGAACAGACTGAGGAGGAGCAACCACAGAGTACACCAGGTGGGTCTGGTGTCACCAACACAGAGAGAAAAAAGTTTGGGCAACTGTGGACAAGAAAGCATTATATATACTGATTTAGATTCTAATTCATACAGACACTTTATTTTTATTCTTCTGAAAATATTTTCCAACCTGTTAATTTTTTAAGAGGCTACAAAATAATCATCTATTCATAAAAGAGAAATGAAATTCTGCATCACTTTCCATTAATCCCCAACCTTGGTCACCTTCCTATATTTCTCTATTTTGCAGAGGCTTACCTCAAAGGAGAGATAGCTGACCACTGATTGAAGGAATAGGAATAGGGAGGAAAGAAGGAGGGAGGGAATCTGGACTAATAAAAAGGATAAATACTTTATATAGAATATAAACAGGCCCCACTTGCAGATACAAACCATTACAAATGATCACTTAAGAACCTGTTATTTGGAATTCTGCATGCATCTTCCCTACGGAGATGAAGATGATGTTATGGCAAGTATCACATTTAAGGAAAAAATAAAAATACCTGTTTAACCTGTAACATCTTTCTTTTGATGCTACTGACAGTTCAAGAAGTCCATGAGTTCAGGAGGTTTGGGATGGTTTTAAAAAGTCAGCTGCCTTCCTCTTTTGATTTTTTAATTTTTCATTTGTTCTTTTTAGTTGTACATGACAGTATAATATATTTTGACATATTATACATACATGGAGTATAACTTCCCATTCCTGTGGTTGTACATGATGTGAAGTTACATGGTTGGGTATTCACATATGAACATAGGAAAGTTATGTCTGATTCATCTCTCTTTCTTAAAAATACCTACAATTTCAATTTTTTTAGAGCTCATTTATTCATCAAATACTGATTCATGCTTACATAGGTCTTAGTGTCGGGTCCCCCTCTAAATGCTAAACTCTGTGTGAGCAAGCACCATGTTTACTCTACTCGATACCAAATGCTAAGAAACTACCATTACTGCCTGGCATCCAAAAGATAAAAAATGATTAATGAACAAATGAATCTAAGTAATGAACAAATGAATGAATGTAGTTTTAAGGTCAAACTTGATGTTTGTATTTCCAAAGGGTAAATTTTTATGCAGGATTACCCTATAAACTTGCTAGAAAGCAGCCTGGCAGTGTTAAGAATGATATTTTGAATGAGAAATGTTCCCCATAAACAGTTCAGTCCAGCCAGGGAGCCTACCACTGGAATCTGCCTCTCTCAAACAGTATCTTTGAGATATATATATATATATATATATATATATATATATATATATATATATATATATATACACACACACACACATACACACACACACACATATATATACACACATATATATATTTAATAGCATACATACACATGCACATAATGGACACATACATACATTTATACCCCATTTACATATTATACTCACGGGTCTCTTCCTCCCTTTGAGATACTAAAACATCTCCATTTTTGCTATGGCTGTGGTAATAGTGATACAAACGCATCACAAGCTGACAGTTTTAAATTTAGAAAGAAAAGATCCTATTTCCTTCAGAAATATAAGGGAATCTTCAGGAGAGGCGAGTTTTTGAAATGTATGGAAACCTACTAACAGAATTAATGTATTATCGTAAACAATTTTATGCAAAGAAACTTCCACATTGGACTTCAAAGGAGAATGGAGTTAAGACAGGAGAAGTGGGTCAAGTGGAGAGGACTTTCCTGATTAGGAAATGATGGTCACAGGGGAACATTTTACAGGGCACTCAAGCACAAGGCCTTTGTAGCAGCATGCCTGTCTTCTCTCTAAACAGTGCCATTTAGAACAAGAATGGCATTAGAGAGGGAAAGGAGACTCTGCTGAAAATAGGCAGGGAACAGTCAGAACCAGGCACCCCAGGAAACCATGCCATCAAGATGTTGATTATACAGGATATTTTAAAAAAAACAAAAACAAAAACAAACTGGAAATGCACACTTTAATAAGCCAGTAAATGTGTAGGGGTCCAGGACTTTTAGATATTCAAGATACTTATATAGACATCCATCTGCAAATGAAAAGGAGAAAATAGTAAAATGCCAATTAGCAGCAAATAAGATTTAGTTGATAGCACACTCAATACTATTCTGCAGTTTATATTTTTCTTCATGTGACTTTAAGTCTTATACCATTTGTTTTACAACTTGTAATCAGTAATTAGTAGGCATATTAATAATTTGTTATTAACTAAATTCACTGTTTTAACAATCATTCACAAATATACCTACTCACAAATATAGCATAATGAGTGCTCTGTCTCTATTAACAATCCACACTAGAGAAACCTGTGGTTAAGTCTTGAATCCATAAGTGCTAGTGTTCTAAATTGGAAACTGATTAAGTAAACTTCATAATTAGGCTTAAAAATTAAAGTTTAATTCTAATAATTAAAAATGATAAGAGCTAAGTGGATTGCATATTATATGCTAAAGGCTTCCCATCCATTTCATCTAGACTTCACAATAAATCTGTAATATAGGTAGGTAAAATCATTGAATCCATTTTACAGATGAAGAAAAATAAGATGCAGAAAGATTAAGTGACTTACCAAGATTATAGCTTCAGAGCTAGAATTTGAACTATGCATTCTTCTGAAGGTTCTGTAAAGTAATGACAAACATAAAAATAAAGAATTCATAGAACTTTCTGGAGGGCACTGAACTTCTCACTGCTTGCTTTGACTTTGTTTCCACTTCACTCTTGGCGCTCCTTTTTCTTATCTTCTGTGTCTACACACTATTCTATTTATTTCCATGGCTTCAGTTTTCTATCTTGGAGATTTCTAACTAGATCCAGCCCAGATGGTCTTCCTCTACATCACTGTTACGTAGATATCATGAGTTGGATATCTTCCTGTACCTAAAAGTAAACATGACCTACACTGAACTCAGTATCTCCAACTCATGCCCCAAACTTAACTCTTCTACATGAGTTGTTCACCTCAGGAAATGACTCTTCCAACTTGGGAGTGATCCTTCCCTCTCAAGCCCTACATTCAGTGATATTTGCATCCACACCTCAATCATCAGCTTTAGCAGGATTATGGCAACAGCACAGCCACCTACCTGTTATCCTAACTGTTATCCCTGCTTGGGGCCATATTCAAACATTTTTCTCAAAGTGATTTTCCTGATGATAGAGTACAAAGCCAGAACTGGGGGATCTGGGACAACTTGCTATAAATGGGTAGGAGTTAGCCTATGAAAAGACAGCTTGCTCATTCACTTATTTAGCAATTTTTTTTTGGTTGTTGTTGAACACCTTCTTTGTGCCAGAGAGTGAAAATCACAATAATAAAAAAGGAGACAAAAAGGCATCACTAGGGGCTGGGGTTGTAGCTCAGTAGTAGGGTGCTTGCCTTGCATGCATGAAGCACTGAGTTCAATCCTCAGCTCCACATAAACATAAATAAATAAAAATAAAGATATTGTATCCATCTATAGCTAAAAAAAATATTTTTTTAAAAAAAGACATCACTAACTGAAATGAAACAAAGTGTACATATGTGTATGTGATACATGATGCATGTGTGTGTGTGTGTGTGTGTGTGCACATTTAGATGGTGATAAAATCTTGCTACTATGATATAGAATCTCACTACTGCCTCATCGGCACACAGCCCTGATGAACTACTTTTAATTTCCCAAACATGCCACGATCCTGTATCCAGGCCTCTGCACATGCTGCTTCTTCTATTTAAAATTCTCTTCCCACTGTTTTTTCATAGGCTAACTCCTACCCATTTACAGCAAGCGGTCCCAGATCCCCCAGTTCTGGCTTTGTAATCTATCATCAGGCTCCCAAAGCAACTTAAACTTCCCCATTATAGTATTTACCACTCTACACTGTCATTGCATAATTACTCATCTGTTCCTCTCTCAACTATAAGTGCCCAGAGACAAAAAAAAAAAAGTGTTTTGATCATATGACAAGTATTTGTATTCATATACTATGACTATCAAAACAAAATACCATGGATGAAGTCACTTAAACTACAGAAATGTATTCTCTCATAGTTCTGGGGGCTAGAAGTCTAAGATCAAGGTATCGACAGGTCTGGTTTCTCTTCTTGGCTTGCAAATGTCCACTTCTCAAGTACCTACATGATCTTTTCTCTATGTATGTGGTGCCCTGGTAGCTCTTTGTGTGTCTAAATTTCCTTTTTTTTTTTTTTTTTGGTACCAAGGATTGAACCTTGAACTACATCCCCAGTCCCTTTTAAAATATTTTATTTAAATTTCCTCTTCTTATAAGGATGCCAGTCATACTGGAGTAGGAACCACTATAATAACCTCTTTTTATCTTACCTCTTTAAAGACCTTATCTCCAAATACAATTTCACTTTGGGGTACTGGAAGTTAGAGTTTTAATATGTGAATTTTAAGAGGGCACAATCCAGCCAGAAAAACAAATTGTACAATCAGCCTATTTGGCTCTAGTCACTTCCCTGATCCCATATTATTTTGAAGCAATGCAAAACATCATATCCTTTAATTAACAAATATTCCTTTAACAACTCTTTTTAATTCTTTTTTTAATTGGACACAATATCTTTATTTATTTATTTTTATGTAGTGCTGAGGATTGAACCCAGGGCCTCGCACATGCTAGGCGAGTGCTCTACCGCTGAGCCACAACCCCAGCCCCCTTTTTAACATCTTTAAATAAAGACAATATACTTCTGTTTGTGTCAAAAAGGAGAGTAGTCCTCTTAAACTCTTCAGTAACACCTAACATCTTTTCTAGTTTTGAGGAGCATTGACCTTTTCACAAAAGATTCCTTCTGTTTAGAAAATCTTTCCTTTTATAACAATCATTCACAAATTTTATAAATCTTCTATATGATAGACCTTCATTCTATACTTGAAAGATCAAACAGTAAGTATCCAGATGGTTTTAACTGAAGTTTTTCTATCTGTGCTTGAGCTATTGAAAAATGAACTGTGTGTTTGCATGTACACACATGCACGTGTGTTAGTCAGCTTCTTATCACTATAATGAAATACCTTACACAGGCTACTTAGAGAGGAGGTTTATTTAGCTCAAAGTATTGGAGACTTATAGTTCATAATCAGGCAGTCTCACTAGTTTAACCTCTGGTGACAGTGGCCAATGACAGCACATCATAGAAGGAGCTAATAAAGGAATAAGCAAGTGATTATATCTCAAACCAGGAACACAGAGAGAGTGTACAACCAGGAACAGGCTTGCTCCTTATATAATGACAATTGACATGTTCATCTTTTGGAATGTCCATCTTTATTTCAAGAACTAACAAAGGAGTTGCACAGGAAATATCTTACACACCACCCCCAATGAACTAAGGTCTCCCAGTAGTCCCCATCTCCCAATAGCACCACCCTGAAGACCAAGCCTTCAACCACAGTGGATCTTTGGGAGACACAAACCATATTCAATCCATTGCAGTACATATTAAGACTAAAATGAGGCTAACAGATTTTCAAGATGCATTTTGAGACTCCATGAATGCTACTCCATGCACTATCCGTGAAATCTAAGAAGATACTTTCTCTTTTCATTACGGATGTCTTTAACAGCATCCCACATCTCCTAACAGCTGTCATAGCAACATGCTCCCCTGTCAGGATGAGAAAGTAGCAAGGCCCATCCTCTTAATGCATGAATGAACCAGGGAGACTTCTGAACAACAGAACTCCCCAGAGTTTGGATGACACCATTACAAAATGCAGTTTTGCAATTTCTGCCAGTCTCATTTAAAGTGATGCCTTCTCCATACTGACTCTTCACAGCATGATGATAAAATAAGGAGGAGACGAGATGGTCCTTCTTTATTTTCCATTTGTAATTCTACATATTTTGCCTTTAAAAGAGAAAGTTACAAAGTGAACATGAATAACATGGTCACTGAAAAATACATGGAAGTCATAGGATTTCAATGACTGACATTTTTGGTTTTGTGTATGTTTATAAAGGAAAATGAAAGAATCGTTGTGTTCCAAAAATAAACTGAATATCATAAATACCAAAAGTTTTATTCAGCAGAAACTCTTGAAACTGGAAAAAATGTCTGCTTGGATAGGAGTTCTACAAATGAACATATATGTAAGTATACTTACATTGATTTTTTTTAAATAAAATATATTTTTAGAACAGTTTTAGATGTACTGAAAAATTGCTTAGATAGTACAAAGAGTTCTCATAGCCCCAGCGAGTCTCCCCTATTAACATCCCACATGTGCATTTGATAAAATTAATAGGCTAATATTGATAAATTATTTTTAATGACAGTCCCCACTTTATTCAGATAGTCTTTATTTTTACCTAATATTTTTCTGTTCCAGAACCCTATCCAAAAATAACACATTTGATTAGTTGTCATGTCTCCTTAAGCCCCTCTTAGCTCTAACAATTTCTTTAAATTCCCTTGTTTTGTATGCCCTTGACAATTTTGAGCAGTAGTCTTACTTGTAGAATGTTCCTTCAACTGAAATTTGTTTGATGTTACTTTATATGATTAGACTGAAGTTATGCGTTTGGAAAGGAAGAACACAAATGAAAAGTGCTATCTTATCACATTATATATACCATCAACACAATTTATCCCTGCTGATGTCAACCTTGATTATCTGGCTGAGGTATGTTTGTAACAGCTATAATTATTATGAGTGTTAAGAGGTGTCCTATGAGCCAAGATGGGGTCTGCCTTGGTAAATTTCCAAAAAATCTTAAGAAAAATGTGGATTCTGCTATTTGTTGAATGAAATGTTCTATAAATGTCAGATCAAGTCCATTCATAGTGTTATTTAGGTGAACTATATACTTACTGACTTTCTGTACAAGTGATTTATCCATTACTAAAAGAGAGGTGTTGAAAGTCTGCAACTACAATAGTGAACTTGTGTATTTGTCTTTGCAGATCCTTTATTTTTTGCCTTATGTATTCTAATGATCTTTTGTTAGGTGCCTACAAATTCAGCATTGTTATGTCATTTTGGAGAATTAACCCAAGCCCTTTATCATTCTTTTTGAAGAATGGCCTTCTTTACCTGATAATTTTCCTTGTACTTTAGTCTGCTTTATCTGAAATTTAGATAATCTAACTTTCTTTCAATTAGTGTTAATATAGTATAATTTACTTTCAACCTAAGGCTTTATAAGTAGAATTGGATCTTTTAAAATCTACTCTGATAATCTCTGTGACCTATTTGGTTAATTGGTGTATTTAGACCATCCACATTGCATTCAAAGTGATTATATAATTGGATTAATATCTACTATGTTTGTAACTTTTCTATTTGCTACATTATTTGCTCCCATACTTCTTAAAGTATTTTATATGATACCATTTTACCTCCTCTCTAATTATACTTTTCGAAAAGAGCCTACAGTGGGGGAACAAATTTTTATCACATGTACATCAGATAGAACATTGATAGAGAATAGATCAGGATACATCAGATAGAGGATATATAAAGAACTTAAAAAACTTAATACCAAAAAAACAACACAATCAATAAAGAACTGAACAGACACTTCTCAGAAGAAGATAAACAAGGAATCAACATATAAAAAAGTATTCAACATCTTTAGTAATTACAGAAATGCAAATCAAAACAACTCTAAGATTTCATCTCACCCCAGTCAGAATGGCAGTTATCAAGAATACAAGCAATAAGGGCTAGGGTTGTAGCTCAGTGGTAGACCACTTGCCTTGCACATATGAAGCACCGGGTTCAATTCTCAGCACCACATAAAAATGAATGAATAAACAAAGGTACTGTATCAATCTACAACTAAAAATATTTAAATAAAAAAATAATACAAGCAATAGTAAGTGTTGGAGAGGATGTGAGGGAAAAGGTACACTCATACATTGCTGGTGGGACTGCAGTTTGGTGCAACCTCTTTGGAAAGCAGTGTAGAGATTCCTCAGAAAACTTGGAATGGAACCACCATTTGATCCAGCTATCCCACTCTTCCTTCTATACCCAAAGGACTTAAAAATCAGCATACTATAGTGACATAGCCACACCAATGTTTATAGCAGCTGAATTCATAATAGCTAAACTGTGAAACCAACCTAGATGCCCATGAATAGGTAAATGGATAAAGAAACTGTGGTATATATACACAATGGAATATTACTCATCATTAAAAGAGAATAAAATTATTGCAGGTAAATGGAGTTAGAGAATATTATGCTAAGTGAAGTAACCCAATCCCCAAAAACTAAAGGCTGAATGTTCTGATTAGTGGATGCTGATCTACGATGGTGGGGGGGTCATGGATTGGGCAAAGGGGAGGTGATAGGGGTAGGAGAGATGGAGTAATGAGATGGACATCATTACCCCAGGTGTATGTATGATTGCACAAGTGGTGCGTCTCTATACTATGTACAACCAGAGAATTGAAATGTTGTACTCCATTTGTGTACGATGAATTGAAATGCATTCTGCTATCATGTACAACAAAGTAGAATGAATAAAAATAATAATAAAAAAAATTCTAGGGGTGGGGTTGTGGCTCAGTGATACAGCGCTTGCCTAGCGTTTGTGAGTTCGCTTCTCAGCACCACTGGGTTAGCTTCTCAGCACCACATATAAATAAAGGTCCATTAACAACTAGAAAACATATTTAAAAAATTGTAAGGTGGTTTTACTAGAGTTTGTAATATTCATTTTATTTATTTTTAAAGTAGTTTTAAGTTGTAGATGGACACAATATCTTTATTTATTTTTATGTGGTGCTGAAGAATGAACCCAGTGCCTCACACAGGCAAGGCATGCGCTCTACTACTGAGCCACAACCCCAGCCCCGTAATATTCATTTTAAATTAATCTAAGTTATGTTTCAAATATACTATGTCATTTCACAGGTACCTTATAACATATTGCTTGTTTCTCCTTTCCACTTCTTATGAGATTGTGGTCATTCATTTTATTACATGTTGTATCACCTAATACAATGTTATAATTATTAGTTTAAACAGTTTTATTTTTGATCAATTAATCATGAGAAAAACAGAATATTTTCCTTTCATTTATCCCTTCTCTGATGCTCTTCTTTTCTTAATGTAGATACACATTTCTGCATTGCTAAATAATTGACTTTTCTATGAAAAACTACTTCCTTTAATATTCATGAAGGGAAAATCTGATAATATATAGAAATTTCTCAATCCTTGCTTGTCTGAGAAAGTCTTTGTTTCTCCTCCACTTTTAAAAGCTAATAATTTCCCTATATGTAGAATTCAAAGCTAGTAAGGATATTTTGTTTGTTTTTCTTTTAACAGTTTACTTCATTCTATCTGCATGGTTTCTGATGAGAAATCCACTGTAATTCCTATTTTTGTTCTTCTATAGAATAGCCCTAACTCTTGTTTTTTGTGAGATTTTCTCTTTGCTTTCTGGAGTATGGATATTATATATCTAGCAATAAGTTTTGGTGTCTATCCTGATTGATGTTCTCTGAGCTTCCTGGACCTGAGGTTTTGGACTATTAAGTCATTTTTACTTCAAATATTTCTTTTGTTCCATTCTCTCTTTTTTATCCTTCTGATCTTCCAACTCTATATGTGTTTTACCTTTCAAAATCATGCCACGCTTATTGGATGTTCTAGCGTCATTCTTGTGGTTGGATTCTCCTCAACCAAGTCCAGTCTTCTAATGAGACCATCAGAGAAATTCATTTCTTTTTCTGTACTTATGATTTCTAGTATTTCCTTTTGACTTTTCTTATATTTTCTATCTCTTTGCTTATGGTGCCCATCTGTTCTTGCATGTTGTCTACTTTTTCTATTAGAGCCTTAACATATGAAACATAGTTCTTTTAAGTTCCTATCCGATAATTCCAAAATCTGTCATGCCCAAGTCTTGTTCTGATGCTTGGATTATATTTTAATCTGTGGTTTTTTTTCTTAGTTTTTAGTGTGTCTCATAGTATTCTGTTGAAAGTTAAAGATGATATTTTGGATAAGAGGAGCTAAAGTAAAAAGAACTTCAGTGTTAGGTTTTAAGTTAATCTGGCTAATAGTTGGGCTACTTAATGTTTGCTGTAAATGTAGGTGTTTCAAGTATTCAAATTATTCTAGTGTCCTTTTTTGTTCCCTATTGTCTTTGGACTCTCCCAAGAACCTGTCCTTTACAGTATCTGCATCCTTCAGTTTTTTCGGCTGTAAGTCCCTGTAACTGTACAGCACCACTGTGATAGTGGAGGTAAGGAAACAGGAAGGGGTAGTAGCATTCTCTGCTCTTATGATGAAATTTCCTTCAGTAGGCTATTATTTTACTGTGATTTTTAGCCTTTTTAATCTTTTATCCTTTTTAGCCCTTAGGTATTTGAGAAAATCTAGAGAGGGTTAGAGTCAGAGAATTGTCCTTTCCCCAAGGAGGAAAAGATTCTAGTTATGTTTTTTTCTTGAACAGTAGGCAGGCCTTTATTAAAGAGCATGCTCTATGACTGTCTGAATTCACCCATTTCTTCAGATTTTGGAATGGCATTTTTTTCTATGATTTCTGATGGCTCTGAGAAAAGTCATCTGTTTTTCAGTTGGCTCAGCTGTTTCTTATTGTAAGAATGGAAATGGTGACCTGTAAGTTCTTTATATGTTGAAGCTCCTAATACTGATTTCTCATGTTCATATTTTTAATATTTATTTTTATAGAAACAGAAAATGTATTCATTGAGAACTCTTTAAGAAGCTCACTAGAACAATGAGGCAAAATGTAATAATGATAAAGAATTTGTATTTTTGAGCAGAGTTTAGTAAGGTAGTTCGCCAAAGAGAAGGAATGGTATGGGGTTGAGTATTCTGGGATTTGGACAGAAGTTAGGAAATAAGTAGACCTAAGGTTGTGAGCAAATGTCACTTTGATAAAGAACACAGCAATGGTGAACATTTGAGGATGGATGAGAATGATGTGCTCCATACAGCCACTTCAGCTGGGCTGCAGCATAGTTTTCATTGCAGAGTGGTGCGAAAGAAAAGTAGGAAAGCTGGTTGATGCAGAGTCAGAAATGAGTTGTTCAACTAGAACCACAAGGATCTAGTCAGTGGGCAGAAAGGAATAAGTACTGAACTGGGATTCATGAGGACAACTAGCCTTTCCAACTCACCCTGGGCAAAGTCAACGGGCTTTGAGTCTGTGTCCTCAGTTTTAGTTAAAAGAATTGAATTGTTGAGACCTCTTCACACTTAAATACCCTAAGTTTCTTTGAAGGAATCTCTTCTGCACCATTCCCCATAGGTAGGAACCTGTCTGTGCATGAGTTTTTCAAGAGACAGAAAGCTCACTATTCTTTGAGGCAGGAACTGAGTAGTTAAAGTTGATGGAATGCTTTTGTTTATAATGAGCTGAAATCAGACTTTCCATAATTCACTCCACTTAAAGTTGACAATTTTAGAGCAAGTCTGTCCAACGGAAGTTTCCACAGTGATTGAATATTCTATATCTCTGTTGTCCATTTCACTAGCTACTAACCACATGTGGCCACTGAACATGTGAACTGTGCCTAGTATGAATGGAGAACTGAATTTATTATATTTTATCCTATTTTATTATTATTATTTTTTAAATAGACACATGTGCCCAGTAGTTACAGTGTTGGACTGTACTGCTCTAAAACAACCCAGAATAAACTTATTACTTCCACGTAATAATTCTTCAAATATGTGTGGCAGTTCATTATTGGCCCCTCCTGCAAGCTTTTCTTCTAGTTAATCATCACACTGCAATGCTCTAACCATTGTTCATGTGGCATATTTTGTAGCCCCCATGTTCTTACTGACATTTTCATTTACTCACACTCCTGTGAGGTCCACAGATGGTTTTCAGAAACCATGAAACCCCTGAATTTTTATGCAAATCTCTTGTGTAAATATGCATAATTTTGAGGGGAGAGCTTTCATAGCTGCCTTCAGATTCTCAAAGGAATCTCTGACCCCCAAATGAGAGCTGGGGTAAGAGGTGAGAAAAGAAAATGGAACACAATGGTAGTATTAAAGTTAACTGTGAGATATCAAATAACAAATGAGAATCTGAGATGAAAGCAGGCCTCAGGACTCCTTAGAGCCTAGCTTGCTTCTGTTCTAATATTACGTATGCAATTTCATACAAAAGTTGTTTCGATTTCTTTCTATACCATAGCCATCACTTTTCTCCTATAAACACGGTAACATAATTTTTATCCATTTCTATGTGTCATGTAGTTGTGCTTTCTTCAGTACAACCATGATTGAAAATTATTAAATATACATACACATGCACAAAGCATTCCTTAACACTAAAATACACACATGTGCGTGCGCACACACACACACACACACACACACTATGTAAGTCATTCAGGGGCTCATTTTGGTTTCCTCCTCCCTCAAATTTCTTCTCTTTTGACATGACAACTCAAAGGAGGAAAAAAAAAAAAGAAAAGTGCATTTCAAAACATTTCTTTCAGTCTGTTAAAGCCGTTTGTAATTCCTTTGGTTCAGATTCTGCTACCTCCATGTAGAAGGGTGTATTTTGAAAAGAATTCTGAATGAATTCATCTTACTACATCAAAGGATGTGTAGTCTGCCCAGAAATCTGACCTCTATTGGCCTCACAGGTCTGCCAGTGTTTATCCTATGCTTAAAAGACTTCAGGAAGGATAATTCTGTTGCCTTAAGTGGTAATTCATTCCAATGTGATTCAATAAAAGATCAAGTATAACATAACACTGAAATAATTTTGTAGGTACTATATTGCCTTTTCCGAAAGTACATATCAAGTAGAAGTGCCTCAGCCATTTGACAGTTGTGGCTTCTGTTTAGTATCATCCTAATGTAATTCAGGCATTAAACTTGCATAAGACCCTGTGGCATATCAAATATTCAATTCTCGAGTTTCTCTGGTTTTCAGGGTTTGAAGGCATTCTTTTTCCTCTTCTGTTCATTTTTATTCTCATTCTTTTTAATATCAAGCATCAGTTCAAATAGTCATAATATAAAAATTCTAGACAAAGAATAATCCATCTTGACATTAGTTATCCCAAATCCATATTTACTGGGTTTTTGTTTGTTTGTTTTAAATAAGAATTGAGTAGAAGACAAGGCATAAAAAACTTGAATTCATCTCTTTGTGATTCAGAATATGTATTTGTTTTACCTTCCCAGTTCTTTTTTTTAAGTATTTTTTTTAATGCCTTTGTTTTAGCTGTATATGGTGCTGAGGATCAAACCCAGTGCCTCACACATGCTAGGCAAGCGCTGTGCCACTGAGCTACAGCCCCAGCCAATCCTTACCTTCCCAGTTCTAAAGGGAAGAGTTAGTATGACCCATGAACAAAAGTCCCTGTACGTCATCATCCCCATCATGAGTGGCAGAACCTGGAGTCAGACTGGCCAGGCTTAGTTCCTAAGAACTATGACTGCCTTGGATTCCCCAAATCTGATGTCTACAGAATTATTTAAAGACCAAACAGAAAAGATGGCCCTTCTCAGTACTTATAACACAGCCTTCCCAGTACACATCTCTATTGCTCCAACACCAGATTACAATAATACCTGCTAACCCCTCTCCATTTTCTACCCATGACTTTGCTACTCTCAACCCAACAGCCAGGGCGGGTACTTTTAAAACATGTCAGATCATGTCATTTCTTAACAAAGCTCAAATGCTTCCTATCTCACACAAGGGAAAAGCTAAAATCTCTACTGTGGTCCTCCAAGGTGCCCAATCCCCTTCAGGTGAAAGTTACCCTCTATGTAGTGAGTCATCTTAGGCCTCAGCCCTACTCTACAGACACACACATCTCTCCTTCTCACTTGCTGCACTGTTTCCCCTTAATATTTATAAATATCTAATATATAATAGGCTTTACTTAGATACTTCAATTGTGGATGAACTTACCTAGTGTATGCCTCAACTAGGGTGTAAAATTCACGACCATGGGGATTTGAACATCCAGAATACTGGCTAGCATTCAATAAATAGTGTATAAGTTTAATGAACACAAGTCCCACACCGAAGGTGAAGTGAAAAGATAAGGCGAGATGACCATGATTTTTATCACGGTTTAAATGAATATTCTCATTTAAATACTGTATTATTCTTTGATATTAGAAAATATAAAACATAGTTTTATTATATTAATCAAAAGCTCATTATAAAAAGTCAAAATGGGGTATAGCTCAATGATAGAGTGCTTGCCTAGCATGTGTGAGGCCCTGGATTCAAACCCAGAACCCCACCACCCCACATACACACAAAAAAATCAAGATTGAAGTCTTAGCAGGGTATCTGCACACAGTAAGCACCCAATGACTATTTCCTATTATTGATTTTACTGAACACTTTCCTTAGATAAATTCTTGGATGTAAAATTGCTGGTCATAGAGGCACATATATTAAGTATCTAATAAAGATTAAATTCAGGTTCCCCATTTGCCACAGCCTCTTTCATGATATAAGAGGTCCTCAAAAGGTATTTAATGGCCTATGTTTTTGTAAAATTCATAAAAAATAAGATCTTTTAACTGTACTTATGACTATTGTCACCTTCCTCCCTAATTTTCCTTTCACCACTTCTTATATTGAATGTCCATGAATATTTTGGGAATCTGGTAGAGAAAACTGGGCTGGGAATTGGATTTTATTTTGGTTTACTGGCTGTTATATACAGGTTTTGAAGTCATTTCCAGTGATAGTTATCAATCGCTGTTCCAGAATAGAAGTAACCAGGAATTTTCCTACTGCCCATCACTCCAACTCACTCGATAGAGCTGGAGGTTACATTATAATGAGAATGCTTCTTGCCAAGGCTGGCACCAGAAATATGTGGGTAGTAGATAAGAAACAATTTGAAATGTACTGAGCCAGGAGCTAGTCTGTTTAAAAAAAAAAAAAAAAGTTCTATCATCAGGTGTCTAAAATTGTAAGCAAAGTATTCAGTTCTCATCAGTGCTTAGATTACATGGAAGGTCTCTCCTATCAGGAATATGTTTAATAATACAGTATATGTAATTATAAGTGTAACAAATCTGTAGCACTACTATAAACAGCAAGTAGGTATGTGTATGAATTTTCTAGTTTTGTGTATCTTGGCTATTAACAATAAAAATGTCCATCTACCATGCTGGAGGACTTAATTATCTTTTCTATATCTTTGTAGTAAATAGTACAAAATCATTGTCATATTAAAAGGTAATCAAAGAATAACCAAAATAATATGAGAGATAAGGTATTACAGAGAAATATCAGAAGTTAATTACTAAAAATGTTAGATCAGATTGGAGGCTATTCCAATTATTCAAGAGAGACAAGGTAGAGGTTTGGGCCAGGACACTAGGAGCAGAAGTGCCAAGAGGTTGCAAATATGTTTTTGTCATTAGTAGTCAAAAGACATATATGAATGATACATTTTGAGAAAGTCAGAGCACAGCCATTAAGAGTCATGCCCTGGAGTCAGACTGACTCAAGGTGCCACATAGAGATGAATTTTGTGACGTTTGTAAAA
The DNA here is from genome assembly GCF_021218885.2 of Marmota monax. Classification (NCBI taxonomy): domain Eukaryota; kingdom Metazoa; phylum Chordata; class Mammalia; order Rodentia; family Sciuridae; genus Marmota; species Marmota monax. The sequence continues at coordinate 3,944,255 of NW_026695212.1, forward strand.
GGAGGTGTGATAGGGTGGGGTTGTGGCTCAGTGGTAAAGTGCTTACCTAGCATGTGTGAGGCCCTGGGTTCGATTTTCAGTACCACATATAAATAAGATAAAGGTCCACTGACAACTAAAATAATATTTTTAAAAATATTTTTAAATATTTAAAATATTTTTAAAAAATCTTTTCCTCCTCCAAACTATTTACTTTCATACTTAATTTTGTATTTATAACTTTGGAATTCTATTCAAAAAGAACTTCCCCAGTCTGGGTTTTGGCCCAGTGGTAGAGCACTTAGCCTCACATATGTGAAGCACTGGGTTCAATTCTCAGCACCGCATATGAATAAATGAATAAAATAAATGTCCATCAACGACTAAAAAAATATTTTAAAAAAAGAACCTTCCCTCCCTCAATTGCATAAGGCTTAGACTCCACTGTCCTTGTACCTCTCTCTGGTCATACAATATGTACATTTTAAATTTTGGTACAAGCTGCTTAATTTCACATTGGAAAGATTATATGAATTGGCACTCCCAGTTTCCATGAAGCTTCATTTACATCGGCTATTACCATTTTTTCTTAATTCGGCTAATCTGATAGTTGAAATTTTAATTCATGAATATTGGATTACTGGTGATATTGCACATAGTTTTATATATGTATTGATATTGTTATATCTTTCCTTGTTGACTGTGTGGCCCAGTCCTTTGTCATTTTTCTATTAGAAAGTTGGTCTTTATCACCTGACTGGCAAACAAATAAGCATATGATTAAGTGTCAAATGTTGTTAGAGTTGTATATTTATACCACTTATTTCACAAATATATTTTAATTTACACATTTTACCTTTAAATGCCTTGTTTATGCAACTGCAGATGTAAATTCCTGCTTGGCAGAAAATATGACATATCATATCATATTGTATTTTATACTTTCTTATCCTTTACCCAGCATTGAACCAAAGTATTTTAATTAAGTGATATTTAAAACAAAATCTAAACTCCTATTATTACCACTCCACCACATCTACAGCTGAGTCCATTCAATCAACTGGAGTTAGATACAAATGGCTAACTAAAGTGTGACGTGTTTCAGCAAAATAGCATCTCATCATCTTGCTTTTGAGCAAATACTTAAAAACTAGTGTCTTTTAGTATTATAGTTCTACTTACCCCACTCTTCTCAAGCTCTTCTATACCACCTCCAAGTATCTTAATCTTTCTCTTTTGGCCAATCCTCAGATTCCTAGAACTTTCATCCACAAGCACATACATTTAAGTTTATGAACTGCCAAGTGAATGAGAAAGTTGAGAAACAAATTCTGTGTTCAGAATTGAATATAAATTGTAGCTAATTCTGGTCCCGACAGAGGCTTTTGAACACAATTATATGATTGAAAAATAAAATTTCAGAAACACAAGCAGGTTGCTAATTACAAGCAATATCGATGGACAGCTCCCAGAAAAGCATTCATCAATTTTGGTGCAATTATGAAAAAAGTACATATAAACATTAACATTCCCAAATCTGCTATCATTAACAATAGGTCAGACTTTCATGAAGATACATCAGTAAGCTCACACAATTGAAACTTCTTCAGAATAAAATTATCTTAAGAAAAGTTTTGAATGCCCATTAAGTTCTATAATATACCTTTTTAACATTTGAAAAATGTAACATAATAGTAACAGAAAAGTATACAAATGATTGCACACACAGCTTGATAAGTTCACAGAACGGATACATTCATATCATTAGCTCGAGATTATGAACTAACAATTACCCATCAGGCTTCCTCCAAATCTATCTCCCCTAACTATTGATTAGTTTTGCTCATTTTTAAAATTTATACAAATAGGAATAGTACAACATTCTTTTTTTAAATCTGATTTATTTTTCTCATAATTATGTTATTATGTATAATAATAATAATTTATATACTCAATTTTTATAATGTACCACCAAAGAGTGGCTTCCTTCAGTCATTCTGGTTAATTGCAAGATAAGTAGTATAAATACAATCTGACACTTACTGAGCATTTGTTTGCCAGTCAGGTGATAAAGACCACCTTTCTAATAGAAAAATGACAAAGGACTGGGCTGGACAGTCTATAAGGAAAGATATAAAAATGACATATATGCTGAGTAATATTCCATTGTGTATATCTATCTCATTTTCTTTATCCATTCATCTACTGAAGGGCATCTAGGTTAGTTCCACAATTTAGCTATTGTGAATTGTGCTCCTATAAACGTTGATGTGACTGCATCACTGTAGTATGCTGTTTTAGTTTTTGATATACAATGGAATATTATTCAGCATTAAAAGAGAATGAAATTATGGCATTTGCAGGTAAATGGATGGAGTTGGAGAATATTATGCTAAGTGAAGTTAGCCAATGCCCAAAAGCCAAATGCTGAATGTTTTCTCTGATATGTGGATGCTGATCCATAATGGTATGGTGAGAAGCATGGGACGGAAGAACTTTAGATAGGGCAAAGGAGAGGGAGATAAAGGGAGGAAGCATTGGGATAGGAAAGATGGTGGAATGAGACGGACATCACTACCCTAAGTACATGTATGAAGACATGAATGGTGTGACTCTACTTTGTGTACAAACATAGACATGAAAAACTGTGCTCTATATGTGTACTATGAATTGAAATGCATTCTGTTGTCATATATAACAAATTAGAATAAATTAGAAAAAATGACGTGTGTGTTCAGTATTACTAGTAATCAAAAAGCACAAATTAAAACATTTCATAAAGTTCTGTTTTTTAAACTTTCAACCCAAATCTAGAAACTATCTCCACAAGAATTAACAAACAAACTCAACCCTGATGATTAGGATGACTTGTGGATAACTCATACACATAAGGATCGATCCTTTACACTAAAAATAATAAAGTGTTATAGTCTGGATTTTTTGAAAGTTTGATTTAAAAGTACTTTCATAGAAACAAACTGTATGTACTTTAAGTTGTAGATCAAATCAATACATGCATATCAAATCAAAAGCACCTAACTTTGCTTTATCTGGTTTCAATTGAATTAAGCACTCTCTGTCCCCTAAGCCTGTGTCTTGGGTAATTATAAACAGCTCCAGTCTCCCAAGAAGGAAATGCCCCTGCAGAGGTGATAGTACCTCCTTCCTCACACTTCAGCATTCCTTTCCTCCCATGGCCTCCAACTAGCTTGCTTTCTGATTTTCCCCCAACCATTAACTATTACTATATTACAGCCAACAAGAGAAATATTAGCTTCAAAAGCTAAGACAAAAGGAAACAAAAATAAAGACAAACCAGAAAACTCTTAGAAATACTGCACTTCTACCAGATGGTTCATTTTTCTCTTGTGCAATGACATTTTCATTTTCTTTTACTTGATGTGACTTCTTACCAAGTTCATTCTTAAATTATAGGCAGCTAAGCCTTTGAAAATTTTATCTGCAGCTTTCAGGATCCACAGGGACAAATGGCAAAGTGGTAGACCATGACACAGCCCTGCACAAGCCCTCAGAAGCCGGCCAGGCTTTGCACTTTTAGCAGCATGCCTCCCCTCTGCGGCGGGTCAATAACTTTATGCCATCTGGGTTTCTCCCCCAGGTTATATGATTTACTAAACCCACTGGGATCCCATGTGTAACTCTTCCCAAGGAATTAAACAGAAAGTACATTACTCTCCCTGCACAGTAATAAATCCAAAACATTTTGATCCCCATGACTCCACCTGAGGATTCAAAAAACATCCCCAAACCACAAAACTTATCTTCAATTAAATAATAAAGGAAGGCAAAATAAAAATAAAAGAGCCACCTGTCATCTTACAGGTACCATCAGTACTAGAGAATTCTGAAACTGCTTTACTCTTATATGAATCCATATATCTTGGAAATTAAAAGAAAATTGCAATGAACGGACCAGAAGTAAAGGTGACTTCCAACCTAGCTAGGCAATCAAACACACTTGCCAGGATTAAAAAGTTAATCAGAGCCTTTAGCATTCTGTCTTCATGAACCAACTCATCAAAACATCTCCTAACTCCTCCTAAAACTCCAAACCTTAGGTTTGATAGACACTGTGTTATGAGTCATGCTCCCTACCAAAAAAGATATGTACCTTATCATTATGTGAATGTTACCTTATTTGGAAATAGGGTCTTTGCAGATGTAATCAAATTAAGATGAAATCATTAGGCTAGGTCCTAATCCAGTATGACCTGGTGTCTATATTAGAGGAAAATGCTATATGAAAATCTAGACTCACAGAGAAAACGCAGTATGACAACCGAGGTAGAGGTCAGAGAACTGCAAGCCCACTACGCTGCAAGTCCAGGAACACCAGAATGGGTGGCCAACATCAGAAGCCAGGAAAAGGCAAGGAAAAAGCCTTCCCAGGGTCTCAGAGGGTGATTAGCCCTGCTGTCACTTTGATTTTGGTCTTGTAGCCTCCATAACTTTGAAAGAATAAATTTCTGAATAAATTTCTCTTGTTTTAAGCCATTCTGTTTTCAGTGCTTTGTGTGGTATCTCTAGGTAAAAGATACAAATCACAATGACTCTTATTAAGTAGAGCAGCAGCAAAGCTTCTACAGTACCCTTCTTTTATAAGACTCCAGACTGCCCAACCAGAATAGTGAAAGTCTACTACCATTCATTGAATTTTTTCAATTCTCAGTCATCTATGAAGAGATGCATGTTAAAAAAAACATTCAATCAATTTGCCTTTGCAAAACCATTTTGTACTTCTATTTTAATGTGATTGGCACCCTGGAAATTCATCACACTTTAAACAACAACCATAGCCGACATATCTTGAGTGGTTAGTGTGTACCAGACTCCTTACTAAGTGTTCCTGTGAACTACTTAATTTAATTCTTACAACAGCACTAGGAAACATGATTATTGTCCTCATTATATAAATGAGGAAATTAAAACAAGAAGAAATTCATTTACCCAAGGTCACACATTTAGAAAGCAAGTGAACCACAGTTTGACAATTGCAAGTATTCCGACTCCAGAGCCAGTTTCTTCACTAGTATGCAATAGTGTCACAATTACAAATCTACACTAGATGTGGTTGACTATTCAGCACATCCAGGATGCTGTTTCTACTGCGTGCCTTTTGTCTTCCTCTGTTCTTACTGATTTGCTCTTCACTACCCAATTTTGGGTATTGGCCAAATTACCAGTAGGAGATGTAAAGGGACCACGGATAGCAGGGCTGAGTTTTTCAGCAAATGTGCTGTTTCCTACTTTTCCTAGAGCAGAGAGGTTAGGTATTTTGATTTTAAAGGCCTTTTATTTCAATTGAATTATGGTAAACAAAGCTCCTATTTATGTCAACCAAGCACTTAAACACAGAAGGTGACAATGTCAGCAAATCTTCCTTTCAAATTCTTAATCCCTTACCAGGAGTTATTTTCACTTGAGTGATTTTCTTCAAGATGCACAAGCTGGAAGTGATCCCTTCTTCTCCCTAATTCCCCTCAACATTTAGTGCTTCTTTTGATGTTTATCAGAAACTACCTTCTATTACAATTATTTGTGTTCATGTGGTTACTTTTCATTTTGCTTTATAAATGCCTTAGTAACAAAATTACATTTTATGTCTATCTCCTCCATATCAACCTCCTCGGTGCCTTGCATAAAACCAGTGTTCAAAACATATTTGTCAAATAAAAATTGGGTAAATACATAATGACTATAATATTAAGCAAGTGGTTCTACTAGAATAATATGCTGAAGTTTAGAGATAGATTATTCGATCCACTCAGAGCAACTTAAATGAATTTTCACCTAAAGAATCAGTTCCTATCTATTATCAAAACTATAATTTAGACTTACAGTTTCAGAGCAGAAAAGAAAAAAATGGAGCTTTGCAGCAAGGTCCTGACATACCTTTATCTAACTCAAAGACGGGTCAAAAAGATAAAGGCTCTACTTACAAGGACAACCAGAAACAGTAGTTTCCAGAGCTAAAGGAAGCACATACTGTTGGACTGGGCTAGGTATTCTAACAGCACAGTAGTAAGAGTACTGGACTTTACTGTACTCAGGTCCTTTACATTTGCCTAGATAGGGAGCCAGCCTAATTTAAAAAGATGGTGAATCCTAAGTAAAAAAAAGTCAACTGCCTGGATGTCAAGCATCCCTCTAAATCTTATAACACATATGTCTGGGCTACATTGTGCCATTGTGAGGGAAATCACTGCTGTTACCCAAGGAAAACTGCATTCTAGTTTTAGCTGGGTAAAATAAATAAATAGATAAATAAATAAATAAGCAAGCTATCATGCATTGAGAGATTATCAAGCATACTTTTATGCTATGTTCTCTCATTTAACTCACAATGAATTTGTGACTTTGTGGAGAAAACAAGGTCAAAAAAAAATGTCAATATGGGTAGCACATCCGGGGCTTAAATTCAGTTCCTAGTATCTCCAAATTCTATACTTTTTATCTATTCTCTGTAATAGAAGTGGCTAACTACATATGCAATATTCATTGTCTTCTTGATTTTTGTATAATGGTAACATATCATTAAGAGTATTCATGTGCCTAGACTACTGTGGTTGGCATTCTCTAAGGTGGCTCCCAGGGATGCTCACTGCCTGGTTCCCAAGCCTTTGGATAAAGCCCCTCCACTAAGCATGGGCTAGGCTAGCTCCAGTGACATGTATAAAAATGGAATCATGCAAAAAATATGTGATGTCATGTGTCACTTTCAAAATTAGGTTTAAGAAGACTGTGGCTACCATTTTGTTCCCCACCCTTTTACTCTCTTGCTCACTCTGAAGGAAGCTATGTACTGTGTTGTGACCTACACTATAGACAGGATCTCATGGCAAGATATAGAACATTGGCCAACAGATAGCGAGGCACAGGAGTCATCAGTCCAACAATCCAGTAGGAACTGAAGCCTGTCAACAACCATGTAAGTGGGCTTAGTATTAGATTCCCTTTCTGTCAAGTCTCCAGAGGAAACTGCAGCCTCAGTCAACACCTTGTGAGAGACCTTGAGACAGAGGCATGCAGCTGAGCATCTGTCAGGAATTTTAGACCATCAGCTAGTAGTTTAGAGCTGTTAGGGTGGTAAAATAGGCTATGCAACAACACACTACTGTGACATGTCCTTTGAAGTCAGTAGGAGCCACATTAGAAGTAAGCAGAAGTCTGATGCAAAGAAAAACTGGAAAAGTGCTGTTTTCTTGATAAAAGAAAGAGAAAAGAAAAGGGACAAAATCGGTTTTGTGAGTTTTTTGCACTTCTCCCTTCTTTCTCCTTCCTGGAACGTAGATTTCATGCCTTAAGTCAGAACTGTCATCTTATTACCATAAGTACAAACCCCACACGAACCTGAGTCCCTGTGGCATCATGGAGCTGCCATTCCAACACTGGACTTGCCTTCCCCTTGACATTTTGTTACAAAAGAAAAAGAAATCTTGGAGTTCTATTGTTTGAAACCAAATGCAATTCCAACTAATTACTCCCTTCCCAATTTGATCTGGAGCTTCAGTTTTCTCTATATAATGAGAGACTGATAACATCCTTCTTCGGATAAGCTGAAGTGCTTTGCTCTCTCAGATATGCTCTCTTTGTTCTTATGAAATGCAATTTGAACATAAGACCTTATTGACATTTTTAAGCACTCAAAATGTTATGGAAAAATCAGGTGTGATATTACTGACAATGAATGGACAAGTTTAAATAATTTTAATTCTTAGCAATATTTTTAGAATGGCTTACAAATAAATTTTTGGAACTAAGATATTTGTAGGTAATTATTTTAATAATCGCATCATAATAAAGCTTATCTATTGACTGTAACTCAATAACTAAATCAATATAAAGTTTTAAATCTTTTCTTTATACATGGATTTGATGGAATTGTATCTGTTTTAAAATAATTCACAAAATATTATAAGCCCACTAAATAAACAATTAAATTCAATACCTACACTTCATCAGCCAGTAACATCTATATAACCTACTTGGTATTGTGCATGAAGTGATTAAGCAGCATTACCCTTGGCTGCTGCTATTGAGAGTATAGTTCCATGGTGTCAACCAGGAAGTATCATGGTGTCTGTTTTTGCACCATGGTGTATCTATTTTCAAATCAGACTCCAGGGAGGAAGCACCTCTTCCCTCTAAGGAGATTGAAAGCCCGCCTCTTATCTTCACAGCCCACAGAATACCTCAATTACAGCAAAGTCAACACAGATGAGGATGTTCAGGTTACAGGTATGGCATTACATGACCACAGCCAACAATTTTCAGAAGAAATTCAAGAAAAGCAAAGTCATGCTTAGAAATCCACAGATAAATCCAGCCTTTCATCCCCAAAACTGTATTTCGAGAACATAAGTAATCAGGGAAATCTAGTTATAATAAAAATAGAGCAAAACTCAGACATTCCAGCAGCTGCATAATCACAAGGAAGATCCAGTTTGAACCAGAATTATTCCCACATCCCCATTGGCTAAAGACTCATCAGAGCATCTTACTGAAGGGAAACCTGGGACTAATAAAAGCCATTGTGTCACTTGTCCAATTTATCATTGTTAAGAACACATAGAAATCTATGACACCCAATAATTGGTTTGGGGCTCAATTTTCTCTTGACAAATCCTTGGATTGTTTTCATAAAGCATATGAGTTAAAATGATGCTAGTCATATCTAACATTTATTGAGCCCTTAATAGGTGCCAGGTATTGTTTCTTAGAGCTTTATATACAGTAACTCATTTAACCCTCATAACAACTCTATTGGTTAAGGGCATTAGCATTATCCCCATTTTATTGATAAAGACACTAAGTAACTTGCCCACAAACTAGGAGGTAAAAGAGCTGTGTGGATAGTCTCACCCTCAACCATTACACTAAAAACTTATCCAGATCTTGTTAGCTGTTGACTAGAACCCATGGACTCTATCTGGCTAACAGAGATAAGAACTGTTCTTTAGTATGGACAAACTAAATGAAAAGATTCTCTTATAGAAACTTGATTAATAAGGTATATTTGTCTTAGAGTATGTTAATTTATTCTGGTTATCTTCTGCTGTGAAATAAACTATCTCAAACTTAGTGACTTAACACTACAATAATTACATTGTATTTGCTCATGAATCTGCAATCTGGACAGGGCTCCTCTCTGCTCCACATATTGTCAGCTGGGGTAGCTAAAAGATTGTGGGCATGAGGGTGGCTCTCTGCCTGAGGGCTAGAAGCATCTGAAAGCCATTGAGTTGATGTTCACTGTCAGGTAGGACTTCATTTTGGGCAGCTAGCCAATATGCTTCCAAGCTTCCTCGTAGCTTGCTGGCTGGTTTCCAAAAGCATGCATCCCAGAAGAATAAGATGGAAGCACACGGCATTTTTATGACTGAACTTCACAAGTCAAATGTATCATTTCCAACCATTGGTCAAGGTGGTCACAAAGACAGCCCAGGTCCAAAGAAGACAGAGACTCCATTAACAGAAAGAATATCGGTGCCATATTGTAAAAAGAACTTGTAAAAAAACTTGGGGTATGCTGTGGCAGCCATCTCTGGAAAATGTGATGTCACAATAAAGAAATCAGAGCTTTACAAAATAAGTATAATGGACCTGTGTGATATCAACAATATCTGACTACAATTAACCATCTCATGAGTTGTTTTTAAAATAAAATTTATACTGTATAAATTTTCTTCTGTCATAGGGCTCTAAGACATTTCAATTTACAATGTAATTGCTTCTGATTCAATTTCAAATTCCTGGGGACCAAATTTGAGGTTAAATCATTCTTCTAATGGGAATAGTTAAGAAAATAAGAGCTGATATCATTATAGATTAGATTTTTCCCATCATCATGTTAAAGTGGAAAAATGAGCACTGTCACTCAAGCCTTCAAGACAAAATGTCACTTTCAGTTACACCTACCACCTCTGAGACATTTCATCTTGCCCTAAAAAAGCACTGTAAATCAAAATCTTTTTTCACCTTGCCAAGATGGCATGTCATTTGTAGATCCTTCACTGAGGACACTAGAAAACAACCCCATCACAGTGATTCATGTGCCTCTGGTCGTGGTCAGCAACAGTTATTGATTCCATTCTGATTACAAGTACTCAGAATTTCTTTTATGTCTAAAATTCAGGGCCATCTTTTCACTTCCTCTCTTCATTATCACTTTTCCCCAAGATGCTACTCTCTACCTAAAATGCCCATCCTCTAACTGACATAAATTTTATATCTTATTTAGTCCAATCACAAAACTTAAGTTCTATACTCCTTCTGAATACACATCCAAAATCTGAGCAAGTGATCCTTTCGTATTGGCAAAAGATATTGCCGGAAAATTATCTGGAGTTTGGAATTCTTAATGGAAATTTCCAGAGGGTTAGAGATGCCAAGTAGAGCCAAAGAGACAGTACACACAAGCTTTATCTATTTAGAGTTTTCTAGGCAAATAAAGGGTTCATCAAGGGTATTTTGGCCTTATCAATTTATTCATGCTCTATCCTTCTGTACAAGTCTTAGCTGAAGTCAGATACTAACCTTCTCCCTCCATCTGGACAACTAAAGTGTAGAATTGGGTCTCCCTATTACAAATGTAAAGAAATACAGATACATCTGCCTGAGAAAATCTACCCGCATCAATACAGGGTCATCTCTGCAATCCCATCTGGAAAGAAGCATTACTTGGAGCCTGGCCTTTTTAATAACTTGTCAGACACATCTTTAATGTCAGCCACAAAGTAGTATCCAAACAGTAAAATGGGGCCCAGTGAAAGTGAGAAGGGAGAACCTTTGTCCTTCATGTATAGTCTTTTTGTTGTTCTTCTTCTCTTTTAGGAAACATTCTATTTCAGCTCTCCTTTTCTCTGACCATCTTGCTGACAAGCTTGCTTTCAGGAATCCTCTGTCAATTGCACTGACATGTGCATAAGTCTGGGAAGGCCATGGAATGAACATTTTCCCTTCTCCTATGCCCTCTATAAATCTAGACTGATTTCTAAACTTGCCTCAGTCATTAAGTAGTTACCTGTGGCCAAATCATTTAAGCTCCAGGGCCTCTGGTGCCTCATTTATAAAACCAGAGGTTGGGAATAGATCAACTGAACAGTCCCTTCTAGTCACAAATTTTTCAGGTCAATAAGTAATTAAGAAAGGACTCCAACCATAATCTTCTTTGATAATGTTAAATAATGGTGCTAGTTAATTCTTTCTTGTAATCTAATGATGCCACTTATTTATTTAATCAATAAACAAGGAAATATTTACTAGGCACTCACTATATCATAGCACTGTGCTACCTCTCTGATGTTCCAAAATTTGTATTTTTAAATGATATCTGCTTGGGATTTGATCATTATTTTGGGAATTTTAAGCTCTTGTTTCAAATTCTTATAGATTATATGATTTGTTCATTTATCCAGTCATTCAAGAGACAAGTTAAGAAGCTAAGTGTTCACTGATTGACTCTCAACACAAAAGGATGGGTTTGATTGATTTTTAATGAAAGATGCTCCACTTTTAAGATTTGCTAACATGTTTATCTCTATAAACTAGAATGATGGACAAGTTAGCTAATATTGGACAAATATTTCCAGAAACTAAATGTCACCTAACTACCACTTGTGAATCACTTACTATGGACTAGTGCAAAATCCTATTGTTACAATAGTCCCCTAAGAAAGCTATTATTAGTCCCACAGAATAGATTACAAGAGATAGGCAACTGTGGAGACTGCACAGGATTCTTGCTTTAAAGTTGTCATTTTCAAGGGTCATAAGCAATCTCCAACCAAGATTCTAACACTTCTAAATTTGTGTTAATTGGATAATACTGTATGTAAACCTGTGGCAGCTACATAGTTTAAATGCAAACGTACTCACTAAAGACTCTTCTTTGTATAGCACAGTACAGGAAAGCTTTACTGAATGACTGCAGTGAGGCCTTTTGCTGTATTGAAAATAACAAATTTGGGAGTTGTCACAGTGAAGTTCAGTGTGTCCTTGGAAGGGAGACATGGCTGTGGAAACCTTCTTCCCCAAGCAATTAAAGGGGAGTCTTGTCTGTTTACCTTCAAGGTTTAGAGTAAGACCCATCCATCTGTTTGTGCCCTTATACAAGGGGTGTGATGGCAAAATTGTCTTCAGTTCCTCAGATGAATACATCCAAATAGGTTATTAATCATCATTAAACAGAAAATCTTTCTCACTTTTTTTTTTTTTTAAAGGCCAAACGTGCTCAGATTAAAGCACAGTGTTTCTAAAGTTAAGCTTCCAACTGGCTTTGGAACAGCAATAAACACTTCCACTAGACAAGGAAGAAAATAATGGATGATATTAGTTTGTTAGTAGGAAATGGAATCCCTGGCTCCAGTACACTATAGCTGACAGTACTAAAACCCTTAATGGAATGTGAGTTACAACTGAATAAATACATACAATCAGCTGTATTGATTGCTGCAATGTGGGAGGCATGCAGAAAAAAGTGTAAGTGATTTCAGAGGCACTATACATCCAGGAGAAAATGACACAACTGCAAATATACAGTTAGGTGTTGTTGGTTAACATTCTACAGAACTAAAATAAATTAAAAAAATTAATGCTAGTTCTAAGCTCCCAATAGTATAGTTATACTTATTCTTGACTAGCAACATAGTAAGTGTAATTTGTTAATAGGGGAGGCCATGACAAGAATGAAGGAAATACTGACTCAAATTCTAAAAAAAGTTAGAAACCTAGGGGAGTGGAGATTTGCTTTGAATGCATAAAGGTTGTTAGAGTTGTAAAAAGTAAGGTATTTAGCACTTGACTAATCTCCTGATATAGGTCAAATTTGAAAAATATAGAAGTAATGCATATAAAACTACTAAAATTAAGGACCTTGCTTATCTGCCACAGGGAAGGAAAGGAAAGAGGCTATAAACAGTGGAGTACTCTAGGTACCATATACTGCACTATGCACCTTATAGAAACAAGGTCCATCTCCCACTCACAGCAACCTGGAGAAGGCGGCACCATAACCATCTTAAATAGTGCTCACCAAAAAGTTGCCTCTCTCGCCCCAAATCACATAGTAGTGTGATTTAACTGAAATGTAAAACTATTGTTATCTGTCCTTTCACTATAGAAACAAATGTTTCCACATATAACCTATCCAGGAGGCAGGGTGGCTTAAAGACAGTTTGTCTTACTATATAACCAATCCATATGTGGATTCTACAAAAATGCTACAATAGAAAAAAAAATCAATTAGCAATGATTAGACAGATGACTTCTTTTGTAAATTAGGATGAATAAGGCACTGTCTGAGCAAGTAGGGGAGGAAAGAAATATTTCTTCCATGTGGGTGCGTGAGGGGAAATCAAGTAGTTACATATAATAATGTCAATGTAAGAGAAAAATGTAAAATTATTCATCAACATACTTTATTCATTTCTCCAAATAATCATTATTTCTGAATGAAAGAAAGAGTACAGGGCAACATAAAGACAGCCTGGACACAACCATTTTTCAATAACAGGCAACATGATCACAAATTCACACTGTGAAAACCAAATAATTTATTAATAAGAGTGTTGAAATAAAGCCAGTTAGATTTTTAATGGTGATATAAAAGCAGTGCAAAGACAATTTAACCCACACCAAAATATACTTGGTGATAATCAGTATATTTTAATCGATAGCAATGAGAACCTTGGTATTTGTCAAACAGAACAACTCAGATTCTCTAGGGTGCATTCAGCCAGAGACCATCTCAATTTGGATTCCAGATCAACAATGCTAATGGGAGCTGTTGGCCTCAATTTCAGAAGCTTCATGAAAGAGAAAATGGTTTGACAGGACAAGATACATTCAAATACTACTCAAAACTGACTCAGAGATTTCATGATAATACTGAAATACTTTTAACCCTCTTCAAGTTCACAAGAATACTGTGGTGTATTCTCTTTATAGACTGAGGTTGCACTCAGTTAATTCTCGAATCCTATCCACATAATGGGTAATACTCTGCTAATGTGGATATCGGGGATAAATGCAGGACCTTAAAGCATAACTCACATTCACCTCAATCAGTGAATCTCTTCTAATTCTGAATTTCTTCTCCCTGTGCTGTAAAATTCTTAGAGAAGTAGTAGTTCTATTGATTTCTATGACAGTTCACTAATAGAAAATGAATAATCAGTCTGCACTTGACAATCACCCCTCACCAAGCTGGAAGATATTACCTGCACCTAGAGCAATAATTTTAAGATTCTAAAAAATATATATTTGGTTTTGTTTTGCTTCTTAATATAATTTTAACTTTGGTGTGTTTAGATACATGTCAATTCAGAGAGAAAGTAAAAATAGGCTATTAGCTCTTTCAGAAACATTATAATCCTAACAAGTCCTGATTAAATATCTTGATAAATCTATTCAACAAATATTTGAAGCAGGAGCTACAAACTAACAAGATCTATTGCACATCTACAGACACTCCACCAGCACCCTCTTCCCAAGTGCACATGGGACATTCTCCAGGGCAGACCAGAAGGCTTGCTACACAACAAGCCTGAAAATGTAATTTAGAAAATTGGAATTACACAAAGCATGATTCCTGAGGACAATGAAATACAACTAGAAATCAATAACAACAACAACAACAAATTCTGGAACTTCACAAATGTGTGATAATTTAAAAGACATATTTCCAAATAAAAAATGGATCAAGGAAGGAATCATGAGGGAAATTACAAAACAGTTTGATATGGATGAAAATGAAAACACAACACATCAGTATTTATGGATGCAGCCAAAAGCAGTGCCAAGAGGGAAGTTTATAGCCAGAAACTTCTATATAAAAAAAGGAACATCGTAAGTCGATAACCTAATCTTCTAGTTTAAAACACTAGAGAAAAAAAAAACTAAACAGACAGCACTCCGAAGGAAAGAAATAATAAAGATTTAAAAAGACATTAATAAAATTTTTTAGAACAGAGAAAACTCTACAAAACCAAAAAGTGGATCTTTGAAAATACCAGAAGTTATAAAGTTTTGCTAGATTGACAAAGAAAAAAACAAAGACTCAAATTACTCAAAGTAGAACTGAATGATTAACTATTACTACTGACCACAGAAAAAAATAAAAATTATAAAGAAATACTATAAAAATTTTATCCTGAGAAATTTGATAATTTAGATGAAATGGACAAATTCTTAGAAAGATACTACAAGCTATTAAAACTGATTCAAGAAGAAATAGAAAAAAAAAAAAAACCTGAATAAACCTGTAAAAATACAGGTATCAAATTAGTAACCTGAAGCAGTGGAAATGTTCTTCTGAAATTGATCATGGTGATGGCCACACAACTTTGAATAACCTAAAGTTATTGTATGATACATTTTAAAGGAGTGAATTGTGTGTGGTATATGAATTAGCCCCAGTAAAGCTGTTAAAATATAAATTGAAGATTTGAAATGTACTCACTACTAAAAAAGAAAAAAGAATAAAAGACAAGGCATGTGAAGCCTGGAATCTTAAGAGTGGTCTTCCTGAAGTCCCCCTTTAACTCCTCCATTATCTTCACCTCACCAGCATGAAGGAATTAAAAAAAAAAAAAATCCAGACCAAATTCATCCATTATATTCCCCCTAACCACAAAAGCATGTGGAGGAAGAGGAACTAGGATCAGTAGACAGAGACAGACTTATCCAAGAATATACAGCAAGAGAAGGTCAGGACTTCACCAAAAACTGTGTCCCCATTGTTCCCGTTTTCCTAAGAGCACTTGGGAATCATACAGATATTTCCTTCACTTCTTTGAGTGCAATTCTATCAACGGAAAGAGGTTCTCACCAATCCATGTACTTCATTCCAAACCTGAGAACTTTTTACTTTTCCAGAAGGATCTGCTAGAGACTGCTCACTTAAAAGAAAGGCAAAGGAACTGACACAGATGTGTCAAGTCCCTGGAACTGTGGCCAGAGTGACCACACAGCTTCCAGCTGGAGACCTAAGCTGTATCTGGACACCCCTGGACAGAGACATTGAAAAAGATATCCCCCAAATCTCCAACAGTAGACCTAACAAGTTCTGCCACTGCTCAAGAATTTAAAAATGAAACCCCTGGAAAAAAAAACCCTGCAGCACAGAAGAACATTTCCCTAGAACTTAATACAAAATCCTCCTTTAAAGTATTTTTACAGCTGGGCATGTAATATGTAGAGCATACACGTTTGCTGTTTCCACCAAGATTCAAGAACATACCATCTTTATTAAATGACAACAGACAGAATAAGAAGAGTGAATATCAAAATAAAAGGTGCAGCAGAAGAAATTAAATTCACACCAGAAGCAATATAAAACATTCTTTATACCACAGAAAATGGAATAAGGATGAAGAACAAATTTGAGAAAGTAACCAAAAGGATAAATAAAGTTGGGAAAAGAATAAGCCTGAAAATAACTATTTTGAAGGTCTGATCAGAAGTCCTGCCTATGAATAAAAGTAGAAACCAAAACAGATGAATCCAGTAGGGTAGAGAAAAGGAATAAATCATCTACTTTGACCTGATTGAAATTCTTGAAGAAAAATAATTCTGGGAAAAGGTAAGGCATTTTCCAATGGTCTCAAACTTATAATTTGCAAAGAGAAGTACAGACCCAGGTCTTTATGGCTTCTACATGTTTATTTTTATTAATCACACAGCTTCCAAAGACACACTAAAAGAAAACTTCTAAAACCTGGGTAAGGCCTGGTAATTGCCATGTGCTCAACAAGTTTCATTTAAAAAGGAAATCTAAAGCTAATCCATCATTTATAAAATATCAAACTTCTAAAACCAAGACAAATTCAGTTTGGATTTTCTTTCGCAGTAGTAAATGTCAGAAGGCAATAAGGTAATATATATAACTATGTTGTCCAAAATACTAGCCACTAGCCACATGTGGCTTTTTAAAGAATAAAGACCAATTAAAATAAAAGCTTTAGTTTTCCAGTGGCACTAGACATGTTTCAAGTATTCGAAAGCCACATGTGACTCCTGTGTTGGACAGACAGGTACAAACCATTTTTATCAGTGCAGAAAACTCTATTAAGCAGTGGGGACCATAGAAATTTTCATTTTTTCCTTTTTTTTTTTTTTTTTCAGGGAGGGGGGAGGCAGTTCTCAGTTCTCACCCAAATAATTACATAGGGAAGTTGGAAATTCTGTTTGAAGGTTAAAGAATATAATTTTTACTTCTGTGGAAATCTCAGAAAATATACTACCAATGCACCTTTCTGAGAAAAAAAAATGTTTGTTTATGCATGCAATCCTGCTGGCTAGTCTTATTTTAAATTCATGGCCACAAATCCCAAGTGGGCCATAAGAATTGCCTGGAATCCCACAGCAGATCCATGACAAATTCATTCCACACATTCATTTCTCTCCTCAAACTTTCAAACTAGATTTCCCCAGCCCACTGGCCATTCTCCCCTCCCAGTCACCAAAGACCTTACCTCATTCTTCAAATAGAAAGCAAAAAGACAAGTAGGAACCCACCTGCATCAGGCCATACTGTCTTCTTCACAAACAAAAAGAGTTTCAGCTTCTAAGGAAAACCAGCTCCCTCAGCTGAGCCCAGAGCCCTTCTGTCATCATTCTCCATCTCCCCAGCAACATGAACGACCCGCTCTCCAGGGCCATGTCCACCAGCATTAAAACATGCTCTAATGCTTTCTTTAAAAATAAATGGTTTTAGAGGGCTGGGGACATAGCTCAGTGGTAAAGCACTTGCCTGCCAGGCATGATGCCCTGGGTTCAATCCCCATCACCACCACCACCCCCCAAAAAGGAGGGGGTACTGTTTGAGCCTCTAGTGCTCTTAAACTATAACCTCCTTTCCCCTTCTCTCCTTTCTCCCTTCATTTAGGTCTCAGTTCAAATGGCCCTTCTTCATGGTACCCATTGCTGACAAGCCCACCAAAAGCTTCCCACGACTCACGTTCTAGAGTCTCTATCACATTAGAGATGTTTTCTTCATAATACTTATTAACAGTGGGAAAAAATAGTTCCAAGACAGCAGAAACCTTGTCTGTCTGGTTCATAGCCATTTCACAAATACAGTAAATAACAACAGTTAATGGACCATGGTCCAGGTAAGCATGGGTTACCTTATTCAATTTCCAAAGCTTTGAGAAATATGCTATCAGCATTTTATTTTACAGCCTAAGAAACTAAGGCCCAGGTAGGGTGTGTAACTTGCCGAAGGCCACATGGCTGGTGAGTGGTAGATCCAGGTTGAAAACCAAGCTGGCCTATACTTTCAATCACTACATGTTACTGCCTGTCTACATCGTTGGTATAAAATACACTTTTGGTTTGTTTATTACATGAACATTTTGACCAAGTCATCAAAATAAGTAAAATTAAAACTCAATAATGAGAATATTAAGAAAGTCAACATTGAAACCAACTAAAAGTCATAAAGATAATGGCAAAGGGCACTGATTACCAAAAAGGAAAATATAGCATTAATTAATTAATGCACTTATGGGAACAAAGAGAAAAGACTAAAAGAAAAAAAGGCAAAAGAGGATTGTTACTATAAATAACAAAAAAGAAAAGAGAATTAAGACATAATTATATATCTTGGATTCATCAATTCACAATATTCGTTAATCTTTGGTCATAATGTGGAATATTTTCATAACAGATGATCCTACCTGCTCCATTGACCATACCTCCTGTATAAATACCTGTAACTTTTCCCATTTCAAAGTTCCTAACATTTCTTCCTCTTCCAATTAAGTTTAGCTGGAGTCAAGAATTCAAAGATTTCTTTCATTTCAAAATCTTTGCTGCAACTCACAGACTAGCAAGCCATGTGACTGCACATATTTACATCCTCTATTACTCTTTAGATTTCCCTATGTTTACTGTCACTCTGACGTGGGACCTCTTGGGGAAGGCAACTCTGTCTTGGACATCTCTATTTCTCCTCAAAGACTAACCTCACATGTTTAATTATCTAACATCTAGGACAGCATCAAATAAAAATAGAATAGCATGTTTCTATGGAATGTGTAAGAATCTTCCAAATCTCTATTTCTTTCCTAGCCAAATAATAGGAATAATATTAGCTACTACCAATGTCTAATTATTTTCCATTATTGTACATCTGTTAACATGTCTAACCAATAGTTTCTATCTTCCTCCAGAGCATTCTTAAAAGTGAATTCCTTTGCAGAGTGTCAGTTAATTATGAATAAACACCTAAACTACATTCTCCTATAAGCTTCTGCATTAGGTCTATGCATTTGGATTGGTCTGTCTCTTCACCTGCAGCAAAGAGCTTTAAGATGCAAAGAGCATCTTAAAGTTCAGCTAGTTCATAAGGATACTTCCACATCAGACAACCAGTCCAAACATTATTGAAAGAACTAGTTACAATTCATCTGGGTATTCCGGCTTATAGATTTGGGATATTCTGCCAGGCTTGTGGTATTGGGTTGCCAGATTTAGCAAATAAGAGCCTAAGATGCCAGTATTTCAATTTGAATATTAGATAAACAATGAAAAAAGTTTTTAGTCTAAGGATGCCCCATGTAATATTATGTAGGATATTCTTATTCTAAAACATTATTCATTATTTATCTGAAATTCAAATTTAACTGGGCATCCTGTATTTTATCGAATGACAACTCTAACACATAGAAATCAGTCTTCCCTGGGACTAGGGTTGTGGCTCGGTGGTAGAGTACTTGCCTCAAATGTGTGAGGCACTGGGTTCAATTCTCAGTACCACATATAAATAAAAAATAAAGGTCCATCCACAACTAAAATGAATAAATAAAATTGTTTAAAAAGGAAATCAGACTTCCCATATTTCTGGAATCATCTTCACTGAGCATTACATCAGGCTTCTTGAACCTGTACTTTTGTAGAATGCATCCTGGCTCATCCAATCTCCCCCTCTCTTGCTTATCCCAGCTCTGTTCCTACAGGATATTTTTGAAATAACTACTGATTGTCTCTTCAGATACTGCTCAGCTCAGCTCTTTGCCTTAAAAGAGTGACGTCTCTACCAGTGATTCCCCTACATAAATTATACCAAGAGCATGTGAGCTGTCTAATTCTCTTCTGCAAGCACAAGGAGTGAAAGAAAGAAGGGGAAAGAGCATCATAATATGTGCCTCATCACTAAGAAGAGGGAAGGCACATATGCAAATCATCAAGCTTCTTCTGTGAGACTCTGAATTTGGAAAACACTGCTCAGTGCAGTTGATGGGTACAGACCATCAGTCACAAGCCAACAGACGTCATTGTGTTATTTGTCCCACACAGTATAATCCTATGCGGTTTTTCGATTAATTACATATACTTAATAATCAGGATATTACTTAAAATCTTTTCAGGTAGATTCTCTTAGCAAAAAAAAAAAAAAAAAAAAAAAAGCAGAAACTCTTTCCTGCCTCCATTCCTATAGAGTGAAAGCTGGGGCTGAGCAACAGCTGCCCACAAGATTGAGCATGCATGTGTTCTCTCCATGCTCCTAAGCCCCCTGCACTGGCTATCATCTCATCTGCAGTGCATGGAACAAAATGAAGCCTTGGAGTTTGTGCCCTTCCATATCAACCCTTTAGTTTGCAAGGCTCCACAACCAACCAGCCTGGTTCCTTCTCCCTTCTGCCAAGATTTCAATGAGCCAACCAGACCCATTGTACCTAAGCATCCCAATGTCCACCATCTCTTCTAGTCATTTGTCCACTGTCACACCTAGACAGATGAGTGTGTTCACCCAATTGTAAAATAAATCTGAATCCATCACAACACATAGTGTTTTACACACAAGATTAGGAAAAAAACACCCCGAGGAAAATATGCACCGAGCTATAAATCAGGAGAAAAACATGAGTTTTAGAATCCTGAAAGTACTGCATATTAAATTAACAATATTAGATTCAAACTCAGTGGGAACAAATGCAATACTTTTCTGTATTACTAGAGCACTGATGGATGCAACCAATTTTCTTTATTCGACAAAATTGTAACACAACTATTTTTTCCTGCCTGAAACACAGTGTTCGTCAATTGTACACTCTGTCAAAAACTGAAGTCAACCTGAAGCAAACTATTTAAGTCAGCAAATCTTCATGTTCAGATTCACTGACCTAAATATTAAAGGATGTAAATGAGACACTGCTACAAATTATACCAACAGAATAAATAGTGAATGCTGCACATCAGTATCAGAACACCCTGGAATGCTGGTGTGGTCCATCACCTCATGTTCACTTGGCAGCTGCCTCAACTTCTCACAAAGGCTCAATTATTCAAGGAGCTAAACAGGATGATGCTGGCCATTCCCACAAGGCAATTGACAAAACAAAGTAAATTAAAACTCCCTAATCTGTTCAAAGAAACAAAACCAAATGTCCTCTTTTATCATAACAGCCACCCATGATTAATTGGCCTCGTGATGCAGGATATGGTATGTGTATCTATTTTCTTTTCTCTTTTCTAGTCATGCCATCATTTTTAATAGAACCCTGCCATGTCCTGAAGAACTGTACCACAAAGCATGGTTTTCTCCTTTGCTTTCCTTTATTCATGTCTTTTTCTTTTCCTTTCTGGGGCTTTCTTAGACTTCTCTAAGAAAAAAAGTATTTTGCTCCGATCAGGTTTAAATCAGAATTCTGGTAGGCTTTTTGCCATATGGAAAGACTGTTTAGGAAAGGGAACCCGTCGGCTCTTCCCTACCCATCAGTACCTTGGTTCTTCCTGACCCTTGGCTCTGTTCTCCCTGGCGGTGTAAGAGCAGCTGTTAGGTTGCTCTGTGCTCTAGGTACTATGAAAAAAATGACAGCAGTGGTCTGGAAGTAAGCACCTATCTTCTTTCCCAGTAAGCACTAAAATCCTAAACACATAACTTAAGAAAAAGTTAAATCCCAATGCAAACATCACCATTCAGTAATTTATGTCATTGCACTCTTATTCCTCCACTATCAAACCCCTCCTTTCTGCCCCAACCCCAATATACCAAGTTTCTTAAACAGCATCACATTCTATGTCAAACTAGTGCTACAGGAAGGGTAAATCTAGTACACTTAGATGATTACATTTTGTTGTTTATATTAATACTATTCCAATCAATTTCCTGATTATATAATTTCGCGTTGTTAATTCTATAATATTGATGTCTCAAAAATGATAACTCATATCATTTTATCCTCTCTCTCTCTCTCTCTCTCTCTCTCTCTCCTCTTATTTTCTTTTTAAGTGAAAACACCAAGAAAGAAAAAGACGAAGAGAGCCACACTCATTTCCTGAAATTATTATAACAAATTACCACAACAATAGAATTTTATTATCTCATAGTTTGGGAGACTAGGAGTCTGATCAAGCAGGGCTATAACCCCACCAAGGGCCCCAGAAGAGAGTTCTTCCTTCTTCCCGCCACCCTGGCATTCCTGAACTTTGGGCTGCCTCATTCCAACCTATGCCTCCATCTCCACATCACCTTCACCTCTGTTGTGTGCAATCTTTCTGACTCTCTCTTATAAGGACACTTGTGATGGCATTAGGGCTCACTGAATAATCCAGGGTAACTGTCTCATCTCAAAATCCTTGATTTAATTACATCTGCAAAGACCCATTATCCAAATAGGGTAGCATTTACAAATTACAGTATTCAGAACTTGACCTCTATGGGTGGCTATTATTCAACCTACTAATAGATAAGTACAGTACTACATATAAAATTCTTAATTGGCTGAGAATCACCAGCCAGCTACTTGCTATCTTTCAATTACATAGCAGAATACAGATCCTATATTCTCACTAAACAGGTTCAGTTGTGACCATCACCCTTAGCACTTGGTAGCTGGAAGATTCAAAAGTCATACTCTGTAAAGTCACCTGCATGACCCAGTAAATTGGATTAAATTAAGAAATTATGCATTGGGTAAAACCATTTCTCTCAGAACTTGATGAGGACCCAATTTAGAAGGCCCTCCACAAATAGGACAAAGTTCTATTGTTAGGAAACCAACAATGGCCTGCTCATGTAGAGAAGGGGGACATAATGTGTTGAAGTGCAATCCTCCCATGACACTCTGATTGGATGGAATGGAAGAAAAAGTGAAGTGACAAAATATGCATTTGGGGACACCAAATGAAAAACCATGAGTTAAAAGCTGAACACAACATGGCAGTAAAACTACAAATGACTTATTTATGCTAAAGAGAAACAATAAAAATCAGAGTTGGGAGTGGGATTCATTTTTGAGAAGACTAAAAAGAGAGAATATGACAAATTTAATTAAATTTTATCTAGGATAGAGCAGAGTCACGAACATTTGAAATGTGTACACCCTGGAAAGAGAAAGGAATTTAATAGATTCTCAAAGAAATAACAGCAATGGGGGAAAAAACCATCTTCAAGTGAAATCATGAGAACATGTTTTAAAAGCCATAAACAAGCCTTTCTGCATAACTTTGAAAGAATACAAAATATGAACTTATTTTCATTACTGTGGACAGGAAATAAACAGGAAAGAATTGTCACTTTTCTATAATAAAGATCTGACCAAAATAGTCTCATCATAAGTATTGTTCTCTGGACCATGTGAAAGCTTATGTAGCAACTTGTGGCCCTCTTTCCTTCACAAAACGCATATACCTCAGGAAACAAACTCAAATGTGCAGAAACTTTTTCTCCCTTCATCCACATCTAATCTAAATTTGGAGGCTAGAAAGAGAACAGTCTTGTGATAACATCTTGTGATAAACATGATGTTGATGACTCAAAAAAGACGCCACTAAAAATGTTGTGATATATAAAGACAATAATGAAATTACCAGAAATTCACTACAATGGTAAACTTCTCTAATATTTACTTAGTATGGCCAACCACCATATGAAGCACTTAACTTGCATGATCTTTAAATCTTCACAAAGATCTTTTTTTTTTTTTTTTTTGGTATGGAAATTCTGCTGTAAGGAAAAATGAAGTCAAGATCCTAGGACAAGAAGTAACAGAGCCAGAATTCAAAGACAGGTAGTCTGTGGAACTCTGTCCATTGCCAGTGCTGTGTGATAGCACCTATCATGTGCAGAATGCCTACTGTGTCCTAGACATCTCATGCACAGGTGACAATACTGCCCACAACCTTCCTGGGAGGGAAGTACTATTACTAAACCCAGCTCAGGAGACTGATGCACAAAATACCATGCAACTTGCCCAGAGTCACACATTAGTAAATGGTAAATCAGCACACACACACAAGGAACACTCAAAAACATACTTAACAATCAGTGTCAATGATAAAGACAGTGGCTTAGGTCACATTTTATATGACAATCTCTGACCCAGTACAGGAAAGGAACCTTGTCATCTAAATTGACTGTTGAGGGGTGACTACCTTAAACCTCCATCTCCCTTGACTCCCAGGCATATGCCAGTTTCCTGGATTTTCCAAGGTGAGAATTAGGTAGCATCGTCATTTTGAATATGTTGTAACAGGAAAAATAGCGCCAATTTTTCTAAAGACCCAACACAGTAAATGGTAAATATATAGAGAAAGGACTAGAAAGAAGCATCCAAAAACAAGACAGAAGAAATGTGAGCATCAAAGTCAAGGCAAAGTTCCCTTACCCACAGCTGCCTGTGTGACAAGAGGACAGTGGCATTAAAAAACCACACTAGCAGTCTTCCCCTGAGAGGACTTCTTGGTCATCTAAGAGGCTGCCAGGTGGTGCAAACCTCAAGACAGAGGAAACAGACTCCAAAGGAAGAAATAGAAAAAAATAATGTCTCAACTCAGAAATAACAACAACAAAAGGTGTTGTTGTATGGGGTATGTGTGTGTATGTGTTTGTGTGTGCGCACGCGCATGCTCACCTGCACACATTGCTTTTCCATTGACCATGTGAAACTATTTAATAAAGGCCATCAGTTGCCTCAGTTTGTAGAGCAAGTACATATATGTACAATGTTTCCTCTTGTGAATTCAAAGCTGGAATCCAGTTAGACCAACCACTGCTCACGTTCTGTTTCCCTGGAATATCTAAAACGGGAAATAAAACTCTCGTAGGAAGAGCACTTGGTGATAGGGCCTGCAAAGAGGGGAGAGGGCAAAAACTACCTTAAGTTACTAACTAGATCATCATAGTGTTGTCTGTGGTTGTACACACACACACACACACAGCACAAAAGGACTCTCTGCACCATTATTCAATACAATTTCTGCCAAAAATCAAGGCAATAAGATTAAACTAAGGGGAACAAAAGAATCCATTCAACATTTGTTCCGAAAAGTAACGCATAAAATATGTTACCAGTAGATAACAGCCTACAATTTTTAATAATCCATGATTTTAAATCCTGAAATTTTTAAATTTTAAATCCTTTTCTATAATTTTTAACAATCCATTGCATTTCTTATATGGAAAAGATTCAATACAAAGAGGAACCCTTCTACAAAACAAAAGAAGAAGAGTAAGGCAATAAAACAGCAGTAGTGATGGGCTAATAGGATGTTGGTGTCCAGACTTCCACATGTAATTGTTTTATTAAATATGGACTTTTTAAAGGTTTATTAGACAGATGAGTTCACTCCACATTTCTTATTCCTCTTGTTACTATTATCAGTCATGTGTCATTTACTTTCAGTGTTCTCCTACCAACAAATAATCCTGCCAGTGAAGGAAAATTAGGGTCATGGTATGACAGCAATCTTGCCATGTATGTCAAAGACAAAATTTTCTTACACAATCATTGCCTTTGATATCTATACTATCAACTCGGGGAATTTAACTGCAGTCAACAATCATTAAATTTTACAAACAGCTGTGTTCTAAAGCCTACAGCAAGCATCAACTTCTCAGAAATAATATTGCCTATATAAGGATAAATTTAACAAAAAACCCAAATCATAGCATATTCAGCTGAGGAAAATGAAATAGGAACCCACAGAGTTTTTGCAGAAATAACTCATGAATAAAACATCTGCATAGTATACTGCTTCAGAAGGAATCAATCATAATAAAGGCTTCTATGACATAGGATAATATGCCTGTATTTAAACTTT
Source organism: Marmota monax (assembly GCF_021218885.2). Lineage (NCBI taxonomy): Eukaryota > Metazoa > Chordata > Mammalia > Rodentia > Sciuridae > Marmota > Marmota monax. Next base: position 3,970,304 of record NW_026695212.1, read on the forward strand.
TCTCTTTGACAAATGACTGAATATCATCAAATTGTTCCATATTCATTGAAAAGTTATTGCCAGTCTAAATGCTGTCAACTTTTGCTGCCTCTGCTTATGTGTGGTGCAGGATGGAAGGATAAAGGGTACTACTCTAGGAATGTTCAAAATACAGCTTTACACAGAGAAATATGGGGGGAAAATGAAGAAAATCTTGTATAGGTAGCCAACTCTTTGGGGAAAAGAATGTGGAGTTTGGGTACTCAAGTCTTAAGTTTATTCAACATATTGCACATAAAGACTCATTTTGCAGATTTCCAACAATGAGGTTATGAATCCATTCTAACAGAAGGCCACTCAATGCATAATTATTTACATTCTGCTTACTCTCAAAAAAAGAATTCAATTTAATGTACAATAAAAAAACACATCAAATTAGAGCTGATAAAACAGCATTTGGGCAAAGTAGTTAACAAGCTCAGACTTTGGTCTGAAATATTTTAAGAGCAAGAAAAGGACCAGCTGGCTACTTTCACCCAATTTTTATTTTAAAAAACTGCATCCTATTGTGTTCCCAGATTGAGTTAGCTAGCTATGAATTGTTTCCCTTACGAATCATGCAAGAAAAATTGCAATTTATTTGATATTGTCTACCTAATTGCTAAAAATTTTGTCAGAGAGGATTATTTTGCTTTCTTTTTGAGACTAATTAGCCACTGGTTTCACCTACTTTACTAACAAAATGGAGGGAGATGCTTATCTTTCAATTAACTTTGGCAGGAGGACATGCTATCGGCTCATCTACAGTCTGCACTGAATTATTTGATGCTGTAAAAAGGCAAAAATGCTAGAAGACATTCCTATCTCCTGTTATTTAGGCATGGAATTTGTTCTACAAAGCACATTCTTACCCACTATCATTCTCAGAGTGAGTTTAGGCGACTGGGCCTTTCAGAAGCATGAACACCTGTGATGCAGGCTGAATTATAGTTGGCCCTAAAATGGTTCCTGTCTGTGGATTCACAGACTGGCATGGATAGAGGGATTAAAAGAAGACTATGAAGGGCCTGCAGCACTCCTGAACATCACTTAATACAGACTACAACCTGGGGCTCCTCACCCAGGAGAAAGCAGAGGACACAGTGAAGGTTAATACATTTTTAAAAGAGTACTTAGCAAAAAGATAGATAATTTGGAGAAACCAAATTCTACCCCCTTTGACAATAGTTAGGCTACATTTTGAGGCCAGACTGAAGAAATTTTAGCTGAGGACTAAGTATGGGAGCCATCCAGGGAACAGTTGTTAAGATGCCCAGCTTCTCTTTGATTTTCAAGTAATATGTTCATGTTAAACAAAAGAGGTTTGGTGAATGCAAGGATCATATTTTTAGGCAAGGAACTATTATCTCAGGTGGTATTTTTAATGATTTGGTGTTCGAGTTTCTATGGGTATACCCTGGGACTGACTCCAAGCCCTATTTTCAATATGTCAGGTGAAAATAAAAGAATATATACCAACAAAGTTGTGACTAGTGCCAGGCACGGTGGCACATGCCTGTAATCCCAGCAGACTGGGAGGCTGAGGCAGGAGGATAGGGAGTTTAAAACCAGCCTCAGCAAAAGCAAGAGAGTAAGCAACTCAGTGAGACCCTGTCTCTAAAATACAAAATAGGGCTGGGATATGGCTCAGTGGTCAAGTGGCCCTGAGTTCAATCCCTAGAACTAAAAGAAACAAACAAAGAACTTGGGACTAGTACAAGGTAAAAGGAGAGGTAAAAGGTATTCAAAAAGGCAACCACAGATTAGATGAATAAACTCACACATAGCATATTCAATTTAATTCTGCATTCCTAATTTCAAAAACTTGATGACACAAGTATAAGATTGGATAACAATAGCAATCTGTGTTTTTTAAAAAAAAGACATAGGTGTTTTAGTTGCCTTTATGCTAAATATGAGTCAACAGTATGATAGCTTCCCCCAAAAGCTAAAGCAATCTGAAAGTACAGTTAAAAAGAATAATGTCTAAAGCAAGAAAATGTAATAGTCCTTTTCTATCATATCTGGCTACAATCATACCATGAATTGATGAGTTTAGTTCTGGGTGCCACATTTAAAAAGTCACTAATAGGCTGAATATACCTGAGGAAAGCAATTTTAAGGAGTCTCTAAACCAGATGCAAGAAAGTTCTGAACGAAATCAAGATGATTAGTAAGAGGGGAAAAAAAAAAAAAACAAGAACAGGTAGGTTATCCTCTTCTTCATAGCAAACCCAATTCCTGTCAAGAAGAGTTGGGTACAGCAATGGGAAAAATAGGGCCCCTCACTCTAAGTCCAAAGCATCACTTACGTAGGCCACAGCTGAACCGGATTGTGTCTCAGAGCCCACTGTCTTCTAGGGTAATATTAAGAATCAAACCAACAGGAAGTCATACATCCTCTGCTTCCATGATTACTCCTAAATACAGGACTATCTACTAAAATATCTCTTCAGTTATCTATTGCTGCCAACAAACTACCCCAAAACTTAGAGGCTGAAAACAACTTACTTCTCCCTCTCTTGTGCAATCAGGGCTCAGCTTAGCTGGACAGTTCTGTTGACTTTGTTGGTTGCCACTCAGTGGCTGCATTCAGCAAGCAGAGAGAGTGGGCTCAGCTAAGAGGAGTGGGTGCTTCCTTCCATCCCACTTACTTCTCTCTCTCCATGTAGCCTCAGAGGTTTCCCTCCCCATGTGGTCTTGCTATGCTACTCCATATCGTCTCCTCAATAGGGCAGGCAGACATATTTAATGGCATCCAAAGATTTGCAGAGAGTGGAAGCTTAAACTTAGCTTGGCACGGCACATTTTATTGGTTAAAGCAAGACACATACAAGAATCAAATGCAATCTTAAAAGGACATAGTACAGGGAGATACTGTTCCACTAATGGTACAGATGACCACCACTGTCTTCTCCCTAACTACTCAAAAGGTACTCTCTGCTCCACCCATACCCCACCTTCCTACACCCTTCAATTATGACTTTTAGAACTCCAGAGACCAGAACGCCCCCTTACCCTGCGCCTCTTTTCTCAACACTGAAAGCTGATTATCAGAGGATTCAGGTGCCCTGAAGCTGCCTAGTCTCTCCTACCAGCACACTATCATGTCACTGTCGTGTGTCTGGTCTGCCAAGGGCACTTCCATATCACGGCTTCTGTAATGTGCGTATCAACTTTCCCCTCCTTTTTTCTATCAATTAACTGCACTCACTAAAGATTTAAGGATTCCTTTACAGTCTTGTCTAACCACATCAGTCTACGTGACCTAATACCCTGGTATCTCTATTCCTTGATCTCACCTTCACTAATCATCACAAAAACCAGAAATTAGTTCCCAAAAAAGTTATAACCTCACATTCAACTAATGAGCAATCAACTGCTGGTTAACATGCCCTCCTTCTCTCAGCAACAGCTATGTCATATTCTGCATTTTTTTTTCAGCATTAGCCAAGGCCCCAAGGCTTCCTGAACACTAGGCAAGTGCTCTACCACTGAGCTACACCCCAGCTCTGCATTTCCTTCCTGACCTCCTTCTTTCTCCCACTTCCAGCAGGTGACTTTGTTTCATATTTCACAAAGAAAACAGAAGCCATTCATTACATTTCCCCCACTCCCTGCCAACATATGGGCAAAACAACCTGCACCTGTATCCCTCTTGACCACATTATGGTTTGGAGGCAAGGTGTCCCCCAAAAGCTCATGTGTAAGACAATGCAAAAAGGTTCAGAGGAGAAATGATTGGGTTGTGAGAGCCTTAACCCAATCAGTGAATTAATCCCCTAATGCGGATTAGCTGAGAGGTAACAAAAGACTGGTAGGGTGCGGCTGGTGGAGGTGGGCACTGGGAACATGGCTATGGGGTGTATATTTTGTATCTGGAGAGTGGAGTCTCTCTCTGCTTCCTGATGGTCATGGAAGCTGCTTCACTCCAGCACACTCTTCCGCCATGATGTCCTGCCTCACCTCAAGCCAAACCTGCTGTCTATGGATTGAGAACTCTAAAACCATGAGCCCTTAATTTTTCCTCCTAAAAGTGTTCTGGCCGAATCTTTTAGTCACAGAAGTGAAAAAGTTGACTAAAACAACTGCTTCCCTTCCTGTAACAACAGAAGTGTTCTCTCTCCGATGGAAAACCAGTCTATCCATGTGGGCTTAAGACCTGCACTCCTCTGATGTGCTCATCTATTATTATTCTTCGTCTATTGTCCTTTAACTCTGTGTCTTCACCTTCCCATCCTACTATGTTCTTCCCATCTGCACTCCAACATCTTAAAAACAAATGAAACAACTTCCCTGGATCTTCTCTCCTCTCTAACTGGTAAATTCTTTTTCTGATACTTCACAGCCAAATGTCTTGAAGAAAAATGGTTTCCTTATTCTCACTTTTAATCATGTGCCTCCTAACCTACTCTTGTCTGGTTCTGCCCTCACTACTCAGCTGAATCTGCTCTTACCAAGGTTATCACTATGCTCATTTGTCCAGTCTAGTGGATACTCAATCTTCACCTTACATCAGCAGCAGAATAGCATATATAAAACCAGACCTCCTTCTTGAAATACCTCCTTCTTATACAGGGATGTCAATTCTCCTCTGTCTGCTCCTTCTCAGTCTCCTTTGAAGGCTCTTCCTCCCCTTCCACCCAAACTTTGAGCCTCTGAGTCCTGATAACTTGAGCCTCATACCCTCCTCCCAGCACATGTATCCCTAGGCAATCTCATTGCCAATATGATTTCAAAGGACTACAAATACTGATGACTTCAGATTCAGCCTACCATTTGTACTATCCTCTAAATCTCAAATTTGTGCATCCAATTGTCCTCTTGACATTTCCACTTAGATAGAATCTCAAACTGACATTTCAAACTCAACATCTCCAAAACTTACATCATCATCACTCACTAGCCCTGCTTCTGTTCTCTTCCAGGGTTCTCCATCTCATCAATGGCAACTTTACTCACTTCATTGCTTAAACTAGATGGTGGAGAACATCCCAGACTCCTCACCCTCTCTTCTTACACCTGGAAGCAACAGGTTCACCAAATAACTGAAGCCACCACTTCTCTCCCCCTCTAATTAGTTGATTTAAAATACAAGTCTTCTTAAAACCCTAGCAATGCTTTTGGAAGAGCCTTCGTGACCTGGCCTCCACCTCCTTCTCCCGCAGAACTTCACTCCTCTCTTGGCTCCTGCCGCACTGCTCTTCCTTCAAGTCTTCTAATTCACTAACCTCTTCCCTTCTGAGGGACTTGATGCAAGTTGCCCCTCTGCCTATTTTCTCCTTGCATCCTCACAATTGTTCAGTTTTTTCTTTGTCCTTCAGGACCCAGCTTACACATTATTTTCTCAAGGTGGCCTGCCTTACTGCTCAATCTAAGTTAAATGTCCCCTGTTATTGTTCTTCACAGTAAAAGTTCAAAATGATGTGTTTATTGATGCACACAATAATTTAATATCTACCTCATCCACCAGGCCTAGTGTCAGCAAAATTTTTTCTTAAAAGGGGCCACACTGTAAATATTTTTGGCTTGACAAGGCATACAATCTCTGTTGCAAACACTCAACTTTGCTGTTTTAGCACAAAAACCAAAGATTGGGCATGGCTGCATTCCAATAAAACTTCACTTGCAAAAACAGGTAGTGGGCTGGATTTTAAAGACTATAGTATGCAGACCTTCATACTGAACAATAATTACCGGAGAGTCATGGACAAGACTATTTTCTTGTCAATGCTGTATCTCTATTTAGACAAGTGCCTGCAAAATAGTAGTTGCGCGATCAATAGTTGTTTTATCTGCATTCTACAGATCAATAAGTACAAATTAGGGCTGGGTTGTAGCTCAGTGGTAGACCGCTTGCCTAGTATGTGTGAGGCACTGGGTTCTATTCTCAGCACTGCTTATAAATAAAATAAAGGTCCACTGACAACTATCTATCTATCTAACTATCTATGCATGGGTGTGTGTGTATAAAATAAGTATAAATTATAGGAGAGCAGATTTGGGTTCAAAGTAAGAAGCAGCTTCCTAAGATTTCTATCAATTCTATAGATTTACTATACAGATAGGCTAAAACAATAGATGTGAAAGCATTTTGTAAACTTCAATCAAAATGTGTGTTGCTATCATTAAGAATTACAACTGACCAAATATATGCACAGGTTGCCCTTTTTGAGTTGATGGAGTCCCACGGTGGGTCAAAAGACCCATCTACCAGCAATGCTCCAGGACAGATTTTTGCATTAAGAGGAGGCTGTACCAGAAGACCTCCAAGATGCCTTCCAACATCATGGACCTAAGCCATTCCCCTTAGGACCTACCCACTAAGAATAACAGCACCTTTACTAATGTGACAAGAGCTTTATATGTTATGATTTGTTTAGTTCTTGAAACACCCCTCAGGTTTATCTCCATTCAGACTCAGAGCCGTTGTTAAGATAAAGGGGCAGAACCAGGAAGGATGGGACTGTGACTATGCTCTTATCACAAAGTCCACAGCCTCCCTCGGCCACACCCCTCCTTTTGACAGCATCACTCCAGGAACCTCAAATTTATAGACAAGCAATTCCTAACATGTCCCTAGGAAGGAGTTCAGAAATGCTACCCCAAAATATGACACTTTGGATTTCAAATGGAGGGCACCTTGGGAGCAGCAAACACAGGGAGGGGGCTTTCTCTGGACTTCTTACCTGCCTAGACACACAGCCTCCAAAAAGAATCCCACTGTCCTGAGTCCCTCATGGGGAATCTCATTAACCAGGGCAGATTAGCTGCTAGTACAGGAGAGGAGGAAGAGGTCAACACCACACCCATAGGCTTTGTCACAGGCTATTTCCAATGCTTCCGGAGCTATTCATCTTTCCCAAGTCACCTCCTTTCCCCTAAATTGCTTATATTCCCTCTCCCCTTCCTGCCATAAAAAGGGTATGTAAACTGCTAGACCTCATTGAGCTTATGGGTATTCACTTTTCTTCCATGTGATGCCTCTGTGCACATAATAAATTTGTAAATCTTTTTACCTGTTAATCTGTCTGTTGTCAATTCATTTCACAGACTCAATTACTGAACCCTCCAATGGGATAGTTTTTCCTCCCCTACATCTATATAGTCAGAAATAAAAGATAATCCTCTCAAAAAGTAATTTGAATCAAAGTCATTATATGGCTCTGATAGGATGATGAAGAAACATGCTTCTTAAGAGAGTCATGTTTAAAAATAATTTTCCTTTGAGAGACGCTGAATAAATGTAAAAGATTTGTAAATACAAAATAACTTATGCCTAAGAGAAATATTTTCATCTTTGTGAAAAAAACCTATTATTTTTCAATTGCATTTAATAGAAGATAAACAGATAACTGAAGTAATATGATAAATTTTGAATCACATAATTTGGGCAACATTTGATAAGGAAATAAAAATCTCAGGTACAATACAGAATAAACATTGCTTTTTCTGATTTTCAAAGACAGACTAGACTTTCCATTTCCATAATCAAATGCTTATATAAAAATGGGCGATTTTTGTTTCAGAAAGAGTAAAAAATTAATATGATTTTAAAATCAGAGCTAAGGAATTGCAAGTGTTCTTTATTACCTTTAAATTGCTTATCTATCTTTTCTATTTTTCTAATGATGAACATATATTACTTGCTTTCTAAAAGTGTCAAAACCAATGTGATTAGGGATTGATTGATTTCTTCCTTTCTTTCTTTGCTGGAGATGAAACCCAGGACCTTGAGCATCCTAGGCAAGCATTCTACTTCTGAGTTCCAGGCCCAACCCTGGGATGTATTTCTTAATATTTTCTCTGTAATTTATTTGCCAAATCCTTCTTAATTACTCCATCTGTCTATTGGCCATTTATTTGGCCTCTTGTACCTAGAACACAACTGAGAATTAGGAAGAAAGAAAAAAAAAAAAACCTATGACTAGCCCAAACAGATGTGACATATCTAGTATTCATGCACATTCATTAGAGGAAGGCCTTCTGAGCACTTGTTACTTTACAGGTAAATCTAATAAACTAATAAACTTGGATAGCTCCTTTCTAAGTCTCCTACAGAAATGAGGAAACAAGGGCTGGGATTATGGCTTAGTGGTAGAGCACTTGCCTTGCACATGTGAGGCACTGGGTTTGATCTTCAGCACCACATAAAAATAAATTAATAAACATATTGTGTCCATCTATAACTAAATATATTTTTTAAAAAAGAAGAAGAAATGAGGAAACAAATAAGAAACAATGTCTATCAGATAACATGGCTGATCCCACCGATCCATTCTATCTAGCCTCAAATGTACAACAGCCATTCTATCTGGGTGGAATTGAGACTCACTTCCAAGGATACTCTCTGACAAACATGGTATATAATAATCCCACCGTCCTTCCATATATATGGCTGCAACACATCCAAACCAACAGCACTTAGATTTCTCGGGGTCTTGGGAATTTGTTCCAAAGTTTCTCCAATCCACTTAGCTCAGAATTTGCAAGAATTCTGGGACAAAGATGCTTTTCTGATGACCAACTATACAACCTGGATAGCAAGATGTAATCCAATGAGATGGGGCACATTCAGGGTGGTATGGCCATAGATAGCAAGATAGAATCTGAAAATGTTACCATTATTTTGCACCATGACATAGACCAGCCCAGGGTAAATATGGAGCCATGCAAATGAAGCCAGACTCCTGATCCCACCAGGCCAAACCTATCAGCCTCTGAGCCAAGAAAATGCTTCCTTCCATTGTTTATGTTAGCTTGTTTTTAGATTCTATGTTACCCAAGGTGGGCTCAGTGTTGAACATCTATAATCCTAGCCGCTCTGCCTCCTGGAGGATCACAAATTCTAAAAGGCCAATCTGTGTAATTTAGCAAGGCCCTGTATCTTAAAATGAAAAATGTGGGGGGTGGCCGGCATCTAGTTCCATGGTGGAGTGCCTCTGGGTTCAGTCCCCAGTACTACAAAAAAAAAGAAAGAAAGAAAAAGAAAAATTACCTTTAACAATCCTCCTTTGCCCTAGAGAGTCACAGTCCCTTTCATATCCAAAAGAATTCTGATGTCAAAGATAAGTTATCTGAGTTCCCATATCATAATTGATGTGAGGTAAGGGGAGGATTTCAGACAGTTAGGAATGGCCAAAACATTCACAGTATAGGGGTGGGGCAGGGGAAGGAGGAGAAGGAAGAGGAATTTAGGAAGGAAGGTAAGGAAACATAAAATGTGTCTCAAGAGACAGCAGCAATCTGGGATCTTGGGATGTAGAGGTAAATAGCTCATACATATTGACAGCCCTGGAGACTATCACATTAGAGTAGTGTTTTCCCAAAAAAGTTCTAAAGATTCTCTGTTGGAACTATAACAAATATAATGCAAAGGACATTCTCTGGTTCATTATATCTGAAAAGAGTTCTATTCTATAATCCCTAGATAAACATCAACATGAAAAAACCTCAGAGTAATCCTAAAAAAAAAAGAAAATTACTTAATTTTGTTTACCCAGTATTTAACCAATTTACTTGATCACGGAGAACTTTTTTTTTTTAAAGATACCTAATAGTACACAGTTGATAACTATTCTGCTGACACCAATTTGGGAAAAGCTGCAGTTATTAATTAGCAACCCTGAGTCATCAAGAAAAAAAAAAAACATCAAATTGCATTTAGTGTCTTTGGTGTGAAAGGTTGAAAATACTTAATGTATTCTACAAAGATTTCCTTTCAGAATGGATAAAATTTTAAGCATTAAATAATCAAATAAATGAAAAAACAAAACACACCTCGCTTAATGGCTTATGAAATAAAAGCACTGCACAGCAGAAATTATCTCTATTGCATAAGTAAAGTGGAACCTTTATTGGTGCTATAGCTTTTTGAATTGTGTAAATCTTACCATCTAGAAGGAGAAAAAGCTTGAAGAGCATGTACACATACACACTAGTAATCATATCTAAGTAGAATTCTACACTGATCAAGAAGTGTATACACTGATATTCTGCAGCACTTTAAGATGTGCTTTATCCCAGAGGTCACATCAACCATAATGACTACACGGGACTTGAGAAATTGCAACCTTTGCTATATAAATTCTTAGCAAGCTAAGGGGGCTCTTTCATGCTGAAATATAAACATGTGCTCAGGAGAAATGTGCCAGGGCATATTTCACTGTCCCCAAGGGGAGTTCTCTTGACTCTGAGTAGAATAAAACAAAAAGCTTGAGAGATGCCCTACTATAAATCCTGCTTCCGGCAGACAGATTGGCATCTTCACTACAACTTGGGCCTGGTGAATTCTTATAATTCAGAGCTTTGGGGAAGCACTCTAAAAAGACTTTTGACAGGAATTCCACATTGGGCATCTGAAATGGAGAGAGTGAGGAGGGGGAGAGATTGTGTGGCTTGACTTGGGCGTCAAATGCATAAAATTGCACAAGGAAGGAAATGTCCTGGGATGGATGCTGAGTGTCAACACCTGGGCTTAAGGGCTTCGACCACATTGTAGTGGTAAGGAAGCAACCTCCCTTCCATTTCTCTAGAAGGAGAGATTCAGGAGACATGTTCAGAAGGATTCTCAGCAGCTAACAACAGAACCGCTGGCAAAAAAAAAAAATCAGCAAATGATGCCAAGCCCCTGAAATAGTACTAGCCCCACAAGAGAGGCAACAAGCACATTTCATTAGCATAGAGCATGAAGTAGAAGCCACCTTGACAATGGTTTACCCTGGGCATACCGCCAGCACCATGGCTCCTGACTGGCACCTGCAGGTGGCTGGAGTGAGGATGGAAGGACACAATAGCTTAAATCTGACACCATGTAACTCCCAGGTCACAGGAGGTCTAAGATCCTTTGTGCTGTTTGTACTGTAGGAGCTTGAGGAGTCCAGCTATTTATTTAAGATGTACAGGTCACATCCTTTGAGACAGAAGGGGAAACAACAGTTGGTTTTATAACATGTTTTTGGAAGTGTAAGAAAATGGGTTGAAGTAGTTCTTTCGCTAAAGAAGACAGAAGAAATCCCAAACACTTGAGAAATTTGAGCATTGAGACACATCAATAGTCCAACTATTGATAACTCCAAACTCACATGTACACACAAAAATATAAATATAGATAGACAGACAAACAGACAATCATATTTCAAGCAAGAAGCCACAGGGGGGGGGGGAAAGGAGTATTCTGAAATAATCACTAATATCATGACCCTTTATGGTTATTTCAAAGGATTTTTCACATGTATTTAATATGAGCCTCACTCTATCACCCTGGACAGAATAGATATTATTTTATTTTACAGTTATGGAAACAGACTCCAGAGAAGCTAAGTGACCTGTTCACACACACAGCAGTGGATGGAAATGGATGTACTGAGACTTCTGATCACTCTTGACCTACTCTCCCCTTCACCTTATCTTAAATTAGAGCAAAGAATGGTGGAAAGAGGGAATTAAAGTCTGAATTCCCACTGAAAAGAGCAACTTCATGGAGGAAGTAGTTATCTAAACCCACTCAGCTGATATCCTTTTTAGAAACAAATAAGAAAACTGAAATAGTAATAGTGCCTTATATCTGTGGAAGCACTTTCATGTGTAATACTTCAAAGAAATTTTGCATACATCATTGCCTTTGAGCTTTACAATATCCCTGTAAAATATGCAGCAGGGGTATAATTTCCCCCATGTATTAGATCAATAGACTGAGATGCCTGGATATTAAATCACCAGCTCAGAATAGGGTAGCATTGCTAGATGTGAGACTGGAAGGTGACTATTCAATAAGACACTTTGAAAGACCCAGGACTATCAATGTTGGTATTCTCCTTTGCTCTTCTCTTCTTCCACCTCAGTGGAGTGTTTACTGTATGCACAATGCTGTATCAAGGGCTCTGGGAAAGGCAAACAAGACCGTGAATCTGCTTTCTAGGAATTTACAATTTAGGAAAGCTTTGACAGTTATTTGTACTCAAAATACCAGGAAGAATGAATTGTGTCCCATCAGAGATATGAACAAATTCAGCAGAAGGGAAAGATTGTCCATGAGTGGAAAAATCAGAGAGAGGCTCTTGAATAGGCATTATATGTTTCAGTTTGCCAGGAAAAAAAAAATCACTGTTTATGCCTGTTGTCCTATCAGTGGCCCCTTTCACTCTCCCAGTGTCCTAGTTTCCATGATCAATGATGTGATCAGCCTTTTTGTGAAGGTGGTGAAATTAGGTTGGACCTTGGAGAATGAGGTATATTTTAAAAGGTGAAGATTTAGAAAGAAACTATTAAAAGATAGAAGGGAACATGGAAACCAAAGACTGAAGCAGGGGGGAAATGGATGGCAAATTAAATATGCAGATAATTTACAAAGTTGACTGCCATTGTTTGTTCCTCTCCCTTTTCCTTTCCCCTGGGCTGGCCCTGCCTCTTGCCTTGACCAGCGAATCAGAATGCACTGGAAGCAATGTGGTGGTGCCAGCACCTGCAGGCACTATGGAGTGCAAAGAACTGTCTAGATGGCCCAGGATGCAGAATTCTGAGTAAGAATAAATTGCACATATGTCAGGCCACTAAATCCTGAGGTGGTTTGCTACACTGCAATAAATAGCTGGAACACTGAAAAGAACATGAGATTTAAGCTTGGCAGAGTGAGGCTGATGAGAGGTGCTCACTGCTGTCCTGGTCCAGCCTCAGTCTTAGCAAAGTCCCAGATCCCTGTGCCTCGAGAATGGTGGTTCTGCCACTTATCCAGTGGTAGGAGGATCTCAGAAATCTGGACCCAAGATTCCTGCTCTCCAGGCCTACTCCACCAAGAGAGTCTCCTTCTCACAACTGGAAAAATCAAACAGAGGCTCATGAATAGGAATTATGTGTCTTCATTTCTGAGGTCTCTTTCCTTGCCCCACCTCTCCACCCCACCTCCCCATGAGCTCCCAGGGAAGCATGTGGAGGGGGGTCTTCCAGAGGATGCAAATCACTGTTTACCAATCCCCAGGTCCCACACCCACAATGTTCCAAGTTTGGCTTTTAGCAATTCGTTAACAATTTGAGCTAAATTGAATTTACCTGCTTCTGTGGTACCCCTGCCTTCCTTTAGAGTTTTGCAAATAAACCAAGGCCTGCATTCAATCTCTCTGGAGATGCAGGTTGAAGTTGGTTCCCCTGCAACCTCAGCTGTACAATGGGTTTTGGGGTCAGGTTTCCAAATTTCAGATGGAAACCAGAAGTACATGGCTGGTTTTTATACTACAATCCAGGGAACTCTAAGAAGTCCACAGAGGGCCCCTGGGGTCAGCAACCAGAAAAATGGAGAGAATCCATGAGCATGAGCCCTCCAGTCCTATCTTAGCCACTGGGCTTCATTTAAAAAAAAAAAAGTAATTTTATATACTGAGCTTCCACAAAAAGGGATATATGACTAAAAATAGCTGGAAAACCACTGACCCACAGCATGGTTTCAGAAGCACTGGATAAACACTCCCTTTCCCTCAAACTACCTCCTCTCTACTTATTTCTCATTTCCATTTAAAGAGAGAAACTTTTTCACACCACACTCAGAAAGTTGAAAATACAGACACTTCAAGGAGAAGTTGACTTAAATTCACATTCAGTGGGGTTGATAACAGGCTTTTGGATTTTGGAATCTTTCATTTTCCCCCTCAAAGCAGAATTTGACAGAGAGAACAGAGCACAAAAAACTGAGCCAGAAATGGAACAGGGGTCTAAGGGTAGGGCTCAGTGGTAGAGTGGTTCAGCATACCAAGGCCATGGGTTCCTTCCCAGCACACACACACACACACACACACACACACACACACAGTATTGAATAGGGAATTTCATTGGATGAGAGAGAAATTATTTCAAAAATGATGGTTCCGGCATAAAAGGCAATCGATTTTGCCTGGAGCTGGCACACATACACATACGCATATCTACAGGAGAAGCAGGCAGTCCAAGAAGCTGCTTAGAAGTTACACCATGCAAATGTGCAAATTAGTACCTCAGGAGGACTGAATGAGGACAAGATGTAAATACAGACACTTCCTCCTCAACCAGCTTGCCAGAGAGCAGCAGGCACACAGTGGCTCAGCCCCTTGGCTGGCCCTGATGAGACAGAGGCCTCATACTGAAGGATGAAACCCGAAAGAGGGGAAAAAATATGTTAAAGACAGACCTCATGAAAAATGGTTGCTGTCCAGACACTCAAAATAAAAGCAGCAGAAACGGTAAGTCCTTATCTAGGAAGTACCTTCAGTTTCTACACTTCACATGAATCATCTTCATGGCCAGAGAAGTAGGTAGCATCTAGAAAAAATGTTAATGCTACTCAGTGTTGCTGCTCTAATTTCAAGTGAGGGTGACTAGCACAGAAACAGCATTAGCAATTTTCAAATCAGGTCTTGGGTAAGTATGTTCAAAAGCAGAATAATGTAGAATCAATTTCTCCTATAATCATTCCATGTAATTACTAAATGAAGACAGATAGGGAGTTCTTGATAAAATATGCATACACAAAAAATTAACATAAAGACTTGAAATGAGAAAACATCATTATATTTTGTAGAAGAAATTTGGATCTCTCAATTAAAACCTGAAAAGTTAAGAGTGCAGGAAACAAATATTAACTACCATGTTCTTGATGTCAATTAAAGGGTTCCTTTTAATTGTCATTTACTTGATTATATAAATAAATCTTATCTTTGCAACCAAAGTATAAAGTCCTCTAGAACTCAGTTTTTTCTCATCTTATGTATTAAATGAAAAAATAAGCACTTAATACATACTTAAAGGAATGAATAAACACAGAAAACAGAGTTTTCAACACTAGCACAAAGCACACACTTCCTTGCAGTTTCTTGTAGAGCAAGGTTTGATTTAATACATAATTGTGATGCCTTTCACATTATCTCTCATGAAATGTTGGTCCTTCAATGTTTGTGTCATTTTGAGCCATTCAATGTTATATAACATTGAATGTGTATAAACATTTACATACATTAACACTAAAGGAATTGTCAACTTAAATTGTCAGAAAATTTAAACCTCAGAGCAGACACTTCCAAAAAGCACACTTTAAACCAGTAAGAGTAAACTCACACTTGTGGGTTAAACTTTATTATTTTTTTCTTTTCTCAACTTTATAAAGTATTATTGATGTGAAGTAAACTGCATGTATTTGAAATATATAATTTAATAAGACTTAACTTAGACATGCATCCAAGAAATCATCACCATGATCGAAATAAAACTAGACATCTGCATGTAAAACATGTACTTCATCTCCCCCAAGCTTCCAAATGAAACTCTTTTGCTAGTGCCTCACCCAACCCCAGGGTTCAAAACCTCCCTCTTCCTGTCCCTAGGCAAGCAAACAACTTCTTGCACTTCTTCAAATTTTATACAAATGAGATCATACACTACACATTGCAGGGATCATTAGCTTCTTTTATTCAGCTTAATTATTCTGAGATTCATCCACACTTCAGTATGTATCAATAGTCCATTCCTTTTGTTGCTGAATAAATGAATAAGGTATTGTGTCCAACTGTACTTTTTTATAGATATATACCGTTTATCCATCCATGCAGCTGTTGATACACATTTGGGTTATTTGTCTATCAAATAAAGTTCATATGAATCTTCATGTACAAATCTTTGTATTACACGTTTTGGTTTCTCTGACATAAATGCCTACAAATAGAATGAAATTTTAACTTTTTAAATATTTATTTATGTTAGTTGTACCAGACTGTTTTCCACAGGGTTGTACTATCTCACATTCCTCCCAATAGTGTATGAGAATTCTAGTTTCCCCATATGCTTGCCAACACTTAGTATGGTCAACCTTTTTAATGTTAACAATTATAATAGGTGCTTACAGTATCTCATTGTGAGTTTAACTTTTACTTCCTAATGACTAACACTGTTGATCATCTTTTTATGTATTTACTTGGTATCCATACATTTCCTTTCCTTAAGTGTTTGTTCAAATGTTTTGCACAATTTTTTAAAAATCACATTGTCTAATTTCTTACTATTGCACTTTGGAAGTCCTTTATATACTCTGGATACAAGATAAATATATGCTTCACAATTATTTTCTCCCAGCTTTTGGCTTGTTTTTTCATTCACTAACAATGTCTTTCAAAAAGTACATATTTCAAATATTGAGGAAATCCAGTTTCTCAATTTGTATGTTTTGGGATTGTGCTTTTGGTGATTTATCTAAGAAATTTTTTTTTTTTTTTTTTTTTTTTTGCTTAATCAACCAAAGTCACAAAGGATTTATTTTTTCCTGTTTTCTTACAGAAGTTGTAGGTTTCACATTTAATTCTATGACAAAATTGCAACTATTTTTTTTAATTGTAGTTGGACACAATACCTTATTTATTTATTTTTATGTGGTGCTAAGGATGGAACCCAGCGCCTCACACGTGCTAGGCGAGTGCTCTACCACTGAGCCACAACCCCAGCCCTCAATTACTTTTTAATAAGATATGCACAAAGTGTGGATTGAATTACATGTTTTCGATACGGATACTCTATTTTTAAAGTCCCATTTGTTAAAAGATGATCCTTTCTCCACTGAATTGCCTGTGCACTCTTATCTAAAGGGAGTTCTCCATAAACGTGCTAAACATGCAAGTTTGCTTTGGATTCTTTCTTTTGTCCCTCTGACTTGTCTGCCTTGATATTGATACCAAACTGCCTTAATTATTGTGGGTTTACAATAAATTCTGGAACCTTTTATTATTAGTCACATTTTTTCTTTCTATTTTTCCAGTTCTTTTGAATATTCTAAGTCCTTGTATTTCAATATGAGTTTTAGAATCAATTTGTTAATTTTTATTTTTAAAAAGTCTGCTGGAAATTTGATTGGGATTACATTGAATCTATAGGTTAAGCAGCGGGACCTGGAACTTCCCTCCCACTTTTTTCTCCCTCCCTACTGGCCGTCTCATGTAACTACAATGGTGATTCCAATGCCTAAGGCTCTAACACAGATGGAGAGTGAGATAAAACCAGAGACAAGGTATCTTTTGCCATTAACTTTCCACAGACCCAAAGCTAGTTCCCTCTCTCCCCTTTTCTTGTTTTTTGTTTTTTTCTTTTATTTCCATTTTTTCTCCTCCTGCCTTCTCTCCCTTCCTTCCATATGAAGTTATTACACACTAACTCCCTTTCCACTGAGAGTATGATCACCCTCCAACCAGAGTTGTGTTTCACAGCTGTTTTGCAGCTCACAGGTTCCTGAAACAAGAAAAGAGCCTGCTTGGGACTGTCGTCCATTGGGAATCTTTGGATCCTTTTGTAATAGTTAGTTACAAGTCATCAAAAATAACAAAAACAGGGCTGGGGTTGTGGCTCAGCAGTAGAGTGCTCGCCTAGCGCATAGGAGGCCCTGGGTTCGATCCTCAGCACCACATAGAAATAAATAAATAAAAACAAAGGTATTGTGTGCAATGTCCAACTACAACTAAAATAAATAAATAAATAAATAAAATAACAAAAACAAACAAGCAATGCTCTTCTCCCATTGTCCTCTCTTTCTTTACTTTCCACAATTCTTGAGAAAGATGCAACACAAAGAATTACCACCAGGATGGTCCAAATGACTGACAACACATGTATATTTCAGGGGAGGAAACTGCCTCAAAGGAGTTCAATGACTGAAAATGATTGATATACATGCATTTTAACCAGGAGTTCTTTACAATAATGTTTTCCATAATAATGACCTGTCAGTAGTTCTCCCATTAAGAGTTTCCAAAAATTATTTCAATTTAAAAGAATCATGGCTTTTTTTCACTGCCATTTGTTTTTCTTTCATTTAGTACAGGGGATCCCTACAAGCAAAGTAGTTGAGAATCTATGCCAATGTTTTTTTTGTTTGTTTGTTTTTTGTTTTTTAAGGCTATTTCTACCGTTAGAATGCATGAAATACTTTCTATGTGAATAATAAAAGGAAACAAAGCAGCCTTTGAATAAAACACTACAACTCAGAAAGTAGAAGACTACTATCTAAAAATAAGAAAACAAGAAATTTTAAATTCCATTCCATTTCAAATAGCCTTTTCTAGGTAAGTTTACACTCAGCCTTCTAATTCCATATAAATAAGAGAATAAGTAAATGAGCATTACAAACTCAGTCCTAGAAAAATTCTTTACCTTTAGTATCTCCTCATGTATTTGAATTTCCACAACAGGACCATCATGGAAGGTTTATTTCTCCCCAGGGTTTAACCTGCAAGTTCTATACCTGCCATCAGGTGGTATCTTGGGTCTCAACATAGGTTTGCCCAGGTGTACATAAATGAAAGCATACATGATCCAGGCAATTATGCACATTCACTGAAAATGAATAATGTATTAAAATTACAAGCATAAATTATTCTCTAGCTCTTAATTATCACATATAACATTGCTTACTTAGCACTTCAATCTAAATTCTCAAAATAGTCCAAACCAGCACTGTTCTTCTATGGGGTTTTTGGTTTGTTTTATGCAGTTGGAAGACTGAAAGTGCACAGGGCTCCTTCAGCAGCATGCATCTCTGTTCCCTTTTCCCATGTAGGAGGTTTATTTCCTACCTGGTTGCCTTCACTCCTGTTAACTCACTGACTACTGCTTCTAATGCAATTCAATTTCACTGACTTAAGATTTAATGAAAAGCTTTTATGCTCTCTGTCAACTAGGCTCTTTGTTAAAAGAACAATAATTTTATAAAAGTTTCTATTTAAAAACATTGAAAAGTATAAAGAAGAAAATAAAAACTATGTATAATCTCATTACCCAAATAACACCATTTAAAACTATTGATTTCTCCTACAGTTCTCATTTTCTACATTTTCTTTTGTCTTTCTTTTGTCTGCAAACTTTTTTTTCTCAAATTTGATTTCTACTTCACTATTTTTAATATTCCACAGTGCCCCATTTTCTATTCACTTCTCTATAAAGATTTCCTAAATGAGGTTAATAATAGTGTCTTCCTCAAAGAGTTGCCATTATATGGGTTAAGACAGGAGGGTCATTAGAATTACTGACATCTAGTGAGTGTTCAGTACATGCAAACTCCTATATTATTCCAGTTGAAGCTGGCTCTTGAGTTTTCAACTCTGCAGTTTTCAACTCTGTACAATCCTTCTTCTTCCCCCTGCTTGATGGCTTGCTTAGCTAGTCATAGTCCTCACCTGCAACATCCTCTCAAGCGTTGCTGAAAGCAGAACAACATATTTTTTCTAACATCATCTCATTTCTCACAGTCCATCTATTAAAGGAGAAATAACTCCCCTGAAACCTTAGAAAATGGTAACCCCTTTCTTTTAAATTACAGAAAATAGAATCTAAGAGAGAACCTTATTTTCTGATAAAACGGTTTCCTAATAAGAGTTGAGCTGCTCTCTGGCAGAATTTATGTGGATTTCTATCCAAATCATTCTTAGAGACATATCCTTGTCTGCACTGAAAGGAAAATGGTCAGAAAAGGGGTGAGGTGAGAAGGGAGGCAATATGTCTTTAGTAAGGACATTCAACAGCCTGAGGGGACAGCAAAGGTTCCAGAATGAGCATCTCTGGATCCCCAATGTGGATCTCATTGTTTGGGAAATGCTTTACTTTTCAAAACTTCTGCCTGCCATGGCAGAGAGGCCAGGAGCAACAAGCAGGACTTTCCGGTCAACACAAACTTTCCTTTGCTGGCAGTAGCTGTCTGTGCAGGAATCAACCATCAGGCCACCCCGTGAAGCTATGGAAATCTAAATGCTGCTGTCCACCAATTCATTCATTGATTCATTCATTCATCCACCCATTCATTCTGTAAATAGCTACTGAAGATTTACACATACCAAGTGCTATGCTAAATGCTAGAGCTACAATGGTACATAAAATCAGATACCACTTCCACCCTTGGGCAGCTCAAAGTCTAATAGGAGGAACAAATACCGAGAAAATAATCATGAAAATGACCATACAATGAGATCATAAGAGTATAGATCCCTGATGATTCCTAAGGAGATAGTGATGGAATTATGTTTTAAAGGATGATTAGGAAATGACTAAGAGGGGCAAGAAAAATGTTCCCCAGTGGAACTAGTTCCAGTCCTGTGCAAACACTCAGAGGCAGAGGTATACAGTAAGTCACAGGAGACGCACAAGGGATGGTATGACTAGGGAGACAGGAAGGGCCATGTTCTGAATGTCCACCTTGATCCTGAAAGCAGTCTAAATCCCTGGAAGTGTTTAGGCAAGGAGATCATATGCCCAAATCTGCCTCTTAAAAAGATCATGGAAGTCTAATGAGAAGGATTTGGAAGAGGGCAAGATAGATGCTGGGGACACACAGCAAGCAATGTTAACCTCAAGGTATCCAGGTTACATGTTTACCAGCTGCCCCTCACTCTGTTCTCACCCCCAAACACTGGAGCTCTCGGGTCACCTGGTTTTTTTCTGGGTTCACTAATGTCTCTGAGGGGAAGGTGTTCTCTGGCTTGTCCTACAACCTGGACCCTCCAAAGAACCCCTCACCTTATGCCACAGGGAATAATACATCTATCGCCAGTTTCCCTTGTTAATGCTGATTTCCCCTGTTTCTACATCCTTTCAGCCATTCCACTAGGATCTTGGTGAGAACCAAATCCAGAGGTTTCATATATTTTCTTCTTAAAATTGAACATTAGGAATGAGGGGTATAGCTCAGTGGTAGAGTGCTTCTCTAGCACACGTGAGGCCCAAAGTTCATTTCCTGGCACCTAAATAAATAAATAAATAAATACCAAAAATAAAAATAAAATTTTTAAAAACCTGAACATTAAAGTACCATATATGAAAAGAACCACTTTTAAATAGATTTACTTTTATCAATTTCTTCATGAGCATATTTCAGATTGAATGGTTACTTATATCAATTTTCCAAAAGATTTGTACAAGTAGAAACCATAAAAAGATTGTTGGAAAAGAAAATATCATCCATGTGTCTGTTATCTACTCTAGCACAGAATATAGCTAGCATGGCTGATAGAGATTCATGAATAAATTTTAAGAACTCTTTTAATTCAGTAGTTTATATGTCTTGAGTGTTGTTTACTAATAAGATTATATGCTGTGCCTCCTTCCCCTTTTTCTTCATACCATGTTTTTCATGTCAATGATTTAAGAATATATTCCCAAAACAGAGAACAGTCCCTGTGGTAACGGTTTCTGCAGTCTTAGTAAATGAACATTTTATATTTTACTGTACCAGAACTTTACAAATTGACTTTTAAATTAATTAGTTAACAGCATTTGTGGAGAACATTTGTTAAAGAATTTCTCAAATCTTTGTTATTTATTATAGGACCTAAGATTACACTGGATTCTTAATCATCATAAAGTTGATAATGAGATTCATTGGTGTTCTCATTTTATAAACATGAAATCTTGAGCTTAAATATTAAATAGGCTTACATAAAATTTAATCAAGGCCAAATTAATGAACCTTTGGCAAAGCCAGAGGTAAAGCTAATATATTTTTATCCTCAAACTAAAATTCTGGCAACTACATAACATTGCTTTGACTTTTCCACCTATTTTTAGAACAAAAGTTCTTCAAAAGCAATAGCTGATGTGTGTCAGTCATGCTGACTGAAACTTTAACTATTTATACTACTGTCAATATGTAGCAATGATGTTTCTATTTTTGTATGCTTTGTACTTTTGTATTTTAAAACATTTGAGTTTTTCAAGTATGAATTGTTTAGTGCTTTTATCATTTCCAATAATAATAATATCGAAAAAAAATCAAAATCTAACCCAGAATCTTACTAGAGACTTTCCCTAAAACATCAAGAGATTATTGCTATAGGGAAATACAAGTTGTCATCATAATATGATAATTGCTATAGGGAAATAAAAGGTGTCATCAATAACAACATGCACAGAAACATTTAAGCACTAGGATAAAATGCAAACACATCCCACCCAGCCCAGATTGAGAAGCACCTATCTTTGTGGCAGCATAACTGAAACCAGGAGGTGTGTATAGCAAAGAACAAAAATACCTATTTAAGATTTTTTAAAATATTCAGTTTAATATTCAGCAAAAAGTTCCAACTCAGAAATGTACTTCAAAAATATTATTTTCTCACATAAAAAAAATGTTTTCAGCTATTTCTTCTACTCCTCAGTCATAAATATTAAAATGAAGCAGTTAGGCCTTTAGGGTTCACCAAATGCCCTGAAATTAATAAATAAAATTTAAAAATAAAATGACTTTGCTTCTATTAAAATGCCATCAAGGCAAGGGTGAGTTTATTTATATACTTGGAACAACACCGCCCCCCCCGCCCTTTTGTTTCTATTTTACTTGTCTTACCAAAAACATCCTCAGCCTAAACTGCAAAAAGCAAAGTAGAATTAGACATGATCCCTTATTCAAGAAATCAACCCTAAGGCTGCCAGAAATTTGGGGGGGGGGGGGGCAGGGGAAGAGCAACAAATCTAAGTTAGGAGGTTAATTACTCAAAATTTCTTCCTGTCATTTTTTCAAGCAATGACTGTTAGATCTGCCTTCTGGAGCCCTGAGGTGGAGATGATAGGGATTATAGGTTTACTTAACCACCCCCTCCCAGTAGATAAAAGATTAGTGATCAGTAGATCGCTGCTGAAGGAATGAAAGACCCAAGAGAAAGACTGTCACAAATTTAGAGCCTAATTTCCCAGCAGAGGCTTCTCAGGCAGTCAGGGTCCCCTGGAACCAGCTTACCTACTCCCTCACTCCTTACCATCTGCTTTCCACCTCACCTCCCAGAAGCTCCCAACCTCCTTCTAAGGGTGAAATCCAAAGACTGAGCAGTTTCAGCTTCATCCATTCTCTGTACTTTATATCACCATGGAGCGTCCCCCATGGAAATTTCTCTTAACTTGAAAATCCTCTTCTGCATCTTCTGTCATGTCTTTCAATTCCTTCGCTGACTCCTGTCTTTCCTTTCATCATCCAAAGACAGTCATCCATGTCCTGTGTTCTGGTCTTCTCACTAGACACCATCATCCTGGAGTAACTTCATTGATCACTTTTTTTGAGATGGCTCCAAATTCTCTGAACCTTACCACCCTCTTGGCCTCCAGATCAGATTCCCAGAATCTTTTTCATTCTTTCCACCACCTAGATGAACATTATTACCTCCAACTCAACAAGACAATCCTGAATTCATCATTTTCCCATTATTGTCATGCCTATCCTCCCTCCTCATCTCTCTCTATATATGAATGTCCCAAGGCACCCAAGCTTAAAACTCCAGGCTCACCTTCAATTCTTTTTTCTACCTACGTGGAACCAATTGCCTAGAACTACACACTCTGTCTCTCTCATTTCTCCTTTTATTAACCTTGCCAGTCTGTTATGAAGGACCTCAGTCTTGTTGGGTTTTGTTTGCTTTCTTTGGTTGAGCATTTTCATTTTTAGTCTCATTTCCAACTGCCTGCCACTGGGATTTTAGTCATTAGACACCTTGCCTATAAATATTTCCAAATCTGACCCTTATCTTCCTTCCTCCCTGCCTCTGGCCATGCTCCCCCTGTTTTGTGTGCCTTTATACCAACTGCATGGGTTGCCATCCTACCCATCTTTAGGAATATACTACAAATAGGACTTTCTCCACGGAGCCTCTTCTGACTTCCCCAACCAAACATGATATATTTTCCTTTGAAATCCATAGGGTTTTTATTGTTATTTCTCTTACATTTCTCTTCCAACATAATACGCTGCCTTACAAGATAATGTACTTTTTTTATGCTACCTCCTACTATCCTGTAGGCTTTTTGAAGGGCAGAACCATATTTTATTTGCTTTTGTTTCCCCAGTAGAAGCTTTGCATACAGAATTCAATATTTGTATATGTCTGAATATGTATTTATTCTCTCTTCATCTTGTTCCAAAAAGGATTTGCAATCATTCAATAAATATTTTTGAAATGTCTAACAAAACCTGTTGCTTTATTTGTCTATCCAAACTATCTCTAGTTTCTTTATTCTTCCCTATAATAATAGCCCATCATTAATACTGTTAGATGCTTATTCATTTTTTTCCACAGTAGTGAAATATTATATATATATATATATATATATATATATATATATATATATTTTATTAGTTGCTCATGACAATACAATGATCTTGACATATCATACATTTGAATCAAATGATTTGTGACTGTGATTTTATTCTCATTCTACTTTTTTTTTTAGCTTGCAGTTGTTTGCCTCATTTTACAAATTTATTATACACAAACTGATTTAAAATCTAAAGAATAATCATGAGATTCCCACTTTGACAGACTCAACAAAATTGTTCTTTAAAGTTGCAATGACTCCAAACAATGATGAGGAAAGTACATTTACAAGAGCTCAAATGTTTGGTAAGGTACATGTTGTTGAACTTCTACAAATGTAAGTTGTTTTTAATGTGTTTTATATTAGAAAATGTGTTTAAACATTCATATACTTTCCTAAGCAAGAAATCTATTGATTTCAAATGTTTATTTCAACTTCTTAATAACTATCATTGTATAAAGAAAACTATGCTCGATATAATAGTATAATCCTACTTATGAGTCATCTATTCATTTCTCTATGTACTGCATACTGCATTAAATAAGCAACATATTTAACATTTGTATGAAAAATGCATTCCTTTATAATTTGAAATCAGGATACCATAATATTTCAAATAGTATCAAATAATACTTCTCTTTGTTTTTATTCTTTCTTTCCTTTCGTTTTTATTTTAAGGATACCATAATATTTCAAATAGTATCAAATAATACTTCTCTTTGTTTTTATTCTTTCTTTCCTTTCGTTTTTATTTTTTATAAACACAAGGACTTGAATCCAGGGATATTGTATCACTAAGCTAAATCCCTGGTCCTTTTGTTCTTTCTTTCTCTTATTATAATTTGGTGGGCAGGACAGAGGTTAGTTAAACTGCCAATAAATCGCCTTAATATTACAATCCTCTTGCCTCAACCTCCCCAGTACCTGCTGGGATTAAAGACATGTACCACTGTGTCTGGCATAATTCTTTTACTTTTTCCCAAATTACTTTGTAAGTATTTATGCTTCAATATATACGAAAGCAAATAAACTAGTTTTGTATTATATAGTATCATAGAGTATTTCTGGCATTTATTTATCATATTTAACATATATGACTTGTGGATATTTCAATATCAATATCCATGTGGGGTATATTACTTCACTTTAACTGCTGTTTAGAATGCCATGTGATATGACTGTACACAAATTCAACAAAAATTAGATTTTAATTCAATTATTTTAAATTAATTATAATTGAATTATTAAAAATTAATTTTTATTTACTCACAAAACAGTTCTATCTATTCTTCATTTACATGAATGATTTTTTAATACTTTTGTGGAATGAAATTCATGGTGAAAATATGCTGACAAAAACTCCATCCAAACTGCCAAATTGTCTTCTGAAAGAATATTCCCATTTGCACTGCACAAAACCAGTATGAACATATTTTTTTCCAACAGCAATGTTGATAACTTTCAGTTTTTTGCTAATCTGATAAGTTAAATGTTTTAATCTATATTTACTTGCTCATTCCTGAAGTTTAACATTCTTTCTCATAGACATCTAAACTCCTTTACTATCAATTTGAACATATTCTATTAATGTATATGGAACGCTTATTCATTTTTATGTCTCACATCAAATTAACCTAAATTTCCAATCTTTATCTCTAGTCCTCCTTTCTGAACCATCTACACCAGAAGTTATCAACCTCAGCACTATTGACATTCTGGACCAAATAATTCTTTGAAGATAGAAAGGGGCTGTTCTGTGCACTGCAGGACATCAGCAGCTTCTCTGGCCTCTACACTGGATATACCCACTGATCTTAGCCAGGACTGGCAATATAGAAGTACAAAGCAAGTTAAAAATGAAAGCAACATGTGTAACTTTATTCCAGGAGTTAAATTTAAAAATACGAAAAGAAACAAGTCAGGCATGGTGATCCCCATCTGTAGACCCAGCTACTTGGGAAGCTGAGACGGGAGGATCACTTGAGCCTAGGAGTTTGAGAACAGGCAGAGCAGCATAGTAAGTATCCATCTCAAAACAAAACAACAACAAAAATCATAAAAATAAAAAGATTGAATTAGTAAACCCAGCATAGCCAAACCATTATCATTTCAACATATAATCCATCTAAAAATGACTAATGAAATAATTTGCATTCTTTTTTTTCTTTCTAGTCTTTCAACTCCAGTATGTATTTTAGAGGCATAGCACTGGTTGCATTTCAATTTTTTAGCCACATGTGGCAAGTGGTTACTAGGTTAGAAACCTCAGATGTAGAGAGTTTTCCCTAGGCTGAGAGAGAGCTCATTTTGCAAGAAGAATAAAGAAAGCTTTTCTTTTCTTGTCCCCTAACTATTCATAACTATAATCAAGTATAGAAAAGTTCAGGATCAGACAAACAGCACATTTCAAATGAGACAGATGTTAGGAAATCAGTGACAAGAAAGTAGATGTGGAAAAAATAAGGAAATTCATGAAAGACCTATAAGAGAATTCAACTCTCCTAGTTCAGCAGTCATTAGGTAATATAAAGAGGTCAGCTTTTACTTGCTGTGTCCACACCCAAAATTCCCACCCCGGGAACAATACACATCTATACATCCTACTCCAGGAGTTTCATAGAATATACAAAAACCAAGCCACGTTCATTAAATATTAATCTCATTCAAGTTTCCCCTGGGTTATATGTTACAGAGGTGGGAGAGAAACATATTTCAAATCTTTTCACTGCAACCCCTTTACTCTACAAATGAAGAAACTGGACTCTAGACAGGATTAGAAATCAGTGTGAGATTTCAGAGCTTATTAGTGGACTAAGCCAGAATCCAAGATCTCTGAGTCTGGTCCAAGCCCCCTCCCCAGCTTACCCTGGCTAGGCAACTTTCAATGTGTAACTTCACCTGTTGAAATATTGACTTCCTCAAGTCTACCACAGAAACAATGACATCTACATTTTTATGAGTTACCTTAAATGAATTAATATATGTAAATACATATTTGCTGAATCTGAAAGGGTAGCAAATAACAGAATCAGAAAGCGGTAAGGGGCAACTTGGAGATTTATTTTAATCTGTTCTTACCTATTAGGAGTATTATGTCTAATCTGTCAAGGCTGATGAAACTTTAAATTGTTATTTAAGGGATTTAAGGTCTATACAACTGATCTCGACAATACACTCAATACATTTCAATAAGGGATAACTCATAATGCAAAAGTTTTCCTACCTGAATACATTTTTTAGTCAATATTTCTAAGAGGCAACAAATAGCTTAATTATTAGCTTAATTAATTTTGAAGGAAAAGTTAGACATCATTCCTGGAAAAATTTCCTACCTACAAACTAGAATCAAGCTTGTATACTGCACTAAAACTTACCATGGGAAAAAGGACTGCCGTTTATTTTCTAAATAGTGCACCTTGACTGGTATGGATAATATGGAGGTCACTGTGCTGAGAGCATAAAAATAAATTCACCACTTGCAATAAAAAACACAAGAGAAGCACTCTGGTAAATAGAGTTGGCCATTGTTTCCTATGTGATAACAACAGAGCCCCTTCAAACACCTGAAAAGCATAAATTATTCCTACCCTTATATCCTCAACAATTTTATGTATTAACTTTCTGAGTGCTGTAGAGAGGTTTAGCACCATATGCATTTTTCCCCCTTTTTTATTTTTATTTTTTGTATTTTGGTCCAATTTGAATTTGGTCAGTCTATTTCTGGGTAGAATGAATCTCTCTCTCTCTCTCTCTCTCTCTCTCTCTCTCTCTCTCTCTCTCTCTCACACACACACACACACACACACACACACACACATAAACTTTTCTTTCCTCCATGCAGTTCCCTAAAGCGCAGGTTTCATGGAAGCTCTTTTATTAAAGGACATCCTTTGAATAAGATACTTCCTGCCTATGCCTCCCTTCAGAGGAGGGTTTGTAGTTTGGAATTCAGGCCCTGGAGTTAGGGAACAAAATCTCAAACTGCCTGTCCTTCAGGACACAATGAAACAGCCAGCTGTTTGCTTAGACATTTGTCTGAGTAGTACTTTATCAGGCTATTATTAGTTTTAATGTTGTAATTAGATGTGCAAATGTACCCTGAGGTATGTTTGGATGGGAACATCATACAAATCAGAATTGACAATGATGAACACAGCTGCATTCCTGCCAATGATTAGGCATTTAAATAAGTGCTCATGGTGTGTTTGTTGGAAAATGTGATCCCACAGAGTGGAGAGGTTAGAGATAATGTGAGGCTGCCAAGGGGCGCATCAAAACTATCATAAAAACAACAGAGAGTGAATAAAACTGGATTCTTCTTGGAAACTAGTTTTTCTAACCACATGTATAAAATAGCCCTCCACTCTTATTACCTCACCTTCTTTATTTCCTACAAATTATACATACCTACGCATTTTTTAACTTATATGTGTGGTGCCTCCTTCTCAATAGACCACAGGCTCTAAGGCAGCAGAGACAATGTTATATCTTCAACACCAGAACAATGCCCAGTCTCCCTACACAATAGGTTCTCAAAAAGTATTAGCTGAATAAAGAAATGGATGGAACAAATGAATTGTAACATATACTAAAGACAGTTGATGTAAATATGACATCTCTCCATGCAAGATTTTCATAGAAATCATTTAGTTCCTATAGCTGGATAACATTAAGTTCATTATCATCATTTCACCATTGGAACCAGAGGTGTGGGTTAGCTAAGTGTCTTATCCAAAGGCTTGTAATTCATTAGCCTTGACTCCAACAACAATGACAAAAAACTCAGTAGCCAAGTTTGTATTTCACAGGATTGTTTACTTTGAGAAAGACAACCATCCTGAGAATAGTGTTCTTTTCCACTCACCTTATGTTCTACTAAAGGAGTATAATCATAATCACAGAGGATATCAATCTTCACAGCACCCCCTGCTGTGGATTCATAATTAAACCTCTTTTATTCATTCCTGGCCTCTAAAACCCTTCCTTTCTCACATAGCTCCAAGTTACTAAACCTGCTAATCCAGGCTTTTACTTATCTCTTTCAGGCCCAGGGACTAGATTTCTCCCCAGAGTTTCTAGGCTGTCTCCCCACTACCTCCTGCCCCCATACTTCCTCCATCTCACAAAACTATGAACCCAAATATATAAACACACTAAATAAACATTCCATCCACTTCTGGAAGCATGAAAACCCTGAGGAATCTTTGACAAGTGTGCAAACCAGTACGGTTTGGGGAATATGAGTGCATACTTAAATGCTGTTCTAATATTCTATGAATAAAATGGTCTAATGCTGATGTTATACCAACATAATACAATCTTCCCTTGAAGATTCAGAAGCCAGTTCTTGCAGTGCCCAGAGGGCATTATTTTGAACACTTATTCTCTATATACATTGCTGTGCAAAGAAAACATGATTACTTAAGCTCTTAGATTCTGAATAAATAGAACTATACAGCATTTTGGCATAAAGGAGTCAGGTTGTCTATCATAGCGAAACAAAACAGAGGTAAAGAAAATGAGTTGTATTTCCAGCAAAAGCAGTTCATTTCTTTACATGTAAAAAAGGAAATCTAGGTCATAAATCATCAAAAGTATAATGGCAATTATCGTGAGTTATAACCATAAAAAAATTATTCAAACTTTTGTTCTCAAGCAAATGTTATCAACTTTATTTCATATTACATTTCAGCCTATCAGCTGGGCATTAGCCCCGACTGTTTGATCCACACTGCCAAATATTGGGTCATCTACAGCTTAATACAGGTTTTTATAACCTTTTAACAGAGGGGGATTTAGTAGCACTAAAACATGTGTTTATCCTAAATATACTGAAATTGCCTAAAGCCATTTATCAATTTTACATACTTAAATTGATGACAACCATAAACTCATCAATAAAATCCACACTAGCCCTCTTATGTCTGCCACTGTGGCCTATGCAATATGAAGGACCTACCAATGACTTTCAAAGCTTCTTTATTGTTATTAAAAGCAGAAGGGATTCCAAGGAGAGTCCTTTCTGAGGCCGACAGTGCAGAAAGGGAAGAGACTGATCAGAGAAGCAGAAGGACAAGGAGAGGATCCTTGGTTTTTCCAGACAATGCTGTCACCCAGCTCTATTCCCCCTTCATGTTCCATGAGATAGCTCTGAGTCCTTATAATAAATTATCTTTTAAATTTAATTCCAGTCTGTTTGGAATAAAGATCTTTATTTAAAAAGCATGCCCTCTCTTTAGAGTTTCAGAATGTATATTAATATTAATTATCAGAAAACTCCCCCACAGTAGTTTCAAAATTTAAGAGTAACCAGAACTTTCTTTTTCTTTTTGCATAATGTCTGCTAACAACTTTTGAGTTAGTGTTTCACAGAGCCTGTCTTCAAGAATCACGATGTATACATCAGTATAAACTTATAAAACAACCAAAGCATGTGAACCCAAAATACAATTCTGAGAGGGAAAGACAGAGGAAGAAATCCCAGAAATTTCACCTCTCAGGTGTCTGCCCTTTGCCTCTTGGCAGAGCAGATTATCTCTACATATCAAAGGGGCATTTTTGCCCCCTTGGAATTAGCTCAATTGCCAAAAATACACATTTTATCTTAGGCGATCCAGTATTGACTTTTAAAAATATGATCAATCAATACTTTAATACAGTATGACTCTGTACTTGCTGCAGATCAATACTACAAACAGGACTAGGCCAGGCTTTAATATGTACTTGACAACATGGCCCAATTCATCCTCAAATCCCTACAAATAAGTAACAAGAAACAATCCTAAACTGTACACATACACATGCACACACAGTGAGCACTTGTTCCCCAAACTGAAAATCGGCAGTTAGACAAGATTTATACTTGAGGTTAGGAGGAATTTTTTTCTTCTTTTTTTGCTGTTTGGAAAGTTCCCCCAAGTACAACTGGTAAATATATCATTTGAATATAGTTACAACTTAAATACCAAGCTTACTTTCAGATATCTGAGAAATTTAGATAAAAGGATGCAGACCTGGGTTGTTTTTTAATTTTTTTTTTAACGTGCCACATACTACCAGAAATAGACACCAAAAGTAAACCAAATGGTGACTCTTTGATTTAAAATACACAAGATAAAAAATAAATTTGTTTCAGGCAGGTTAAAAGGCAGTCAGTTTAGCTGCATAATCAGTAGGAATTTCAGTTATCACACTGGAAATGAATTTGCACAGTTGAGTTCTCAGACTCTATTTAAACTGCAGCCAGTAAGGGTACTAGTCAAAAGTCAATTAAGGCCAAAAGTCCCATTTCCAAAAGAGCCCTTCAACACTTGTTCTGTACCAAAGCAAGGAATTTAAAAGGGTTTCAGGAAAATAATTATTATTTAATAAAGACACCTATCCAGAACCTTAGGATCCTGAAACATTATGGAGAATAACTTTCTAGATAAATGCTTAAGCTTCAAGCACTAAATCATCTTCTTATTTTCCAAGGGATCCTTCTAGAATGTGCTGCATAGTTCTAGGCCTTCTTAACTAGAGTGCTCAAAATCTGACATGAACACCTAGTGGCTCATTAGGAAGGACAATTACCAGACTGTGTCAAATGATCTTTGGTGTGAAAAGATGTTTTACTTTATGCTAAGTGGACCCCAATTGTAGTTTATTTTAGGTTTATGTGTACTTTTCTTAAGATCCCCAAGCCCAGTTTAGCCAACCAGCAGTTATTTCTAACTATTCCGAAACTGAGTGCCCACTGCGAAGCCTCTCCTCCCTCCTCTTTCTAATGGACAGCCTCTCACCCTGCTCTCATCTTGGAACCCAAGGTGGCAGGTAAGAATACACAGGGTGACAGGGTTACAGGCCATGTATTTTATGGCACTTATGGGCCTTTTTCACACTCTGGTTACCTTCAGAGTTTTAGACAATTATTATTTAATAAAGATACCTATCCAGAACCTCAGGATCCTGAAACATTATGGAGAAATAACTTTCTAGATAAATGCTTAACCTCCAAGCACTAAATCATCTTCAAAACTTCAGAGTTTTAGATAGTTGAGGGGTAACTAAGGTGCATTGTAAGCTCTGCCCTTTGCAGGCCCCTCCCCAGAAAGGTATAATGAGTGAGTTCCAACAGCATGTGGCCAGTCCATGCTCCAAAAAATTGAAATAATTCTGGACTCAACATCACAGAGACTGTCTCACATTCAGACACAAAATATATTTTTTCTAAACTTGTGCTTACAAAGTCAATAACATTTTCAAGTGATCTTCTGAGCCATGCCTTAGAATTCTTGATTGCAAATCCCTGTTGCAATCACTATCATGGTAATGAGTCACAAATTCAGTAAATAAAAATACAATTCACACTCAACAAGTGTTCTAAGAAACACAACTTTAAGGGAACCTAAATGGTTTTCCGCAACCTGTCCTTTTAGGGTTTTAACAGAGAGGTAAAAAACATGAATCCTAACACTTACTATCTGTGTGACCTTAAACCAGTAATGGATCCACTTCATCCCTAAGGTTTCCTTGGCTGTAGAATGGAGACATCCAATTGACAGACATAATTTAAAGTTAAGTGAAACAATGGTCAGAGGAACTTAGCACAGAGCCTTAGCACTAAGAATATGCCCATTAAAGTCTGATTACTCTGATAGTTATTATTGTGCCCACTTGGCTGAACCACAGAGTGCTCAGAAACTTGTTCAAACAAATTTTGGATGTTTTCATTTGTGTGATATTTGGTTGAGATTAGCATTTAAATTGGTAGACTTGAGTAAAGCAGCTCGCAACTACAATGTGGATGCGTCTCATCCAATCAGTTGAAGATTTTTAACAGATCAAACCTGACCTCCTATGTGCAAGAGCAAATTCTACAAACACTCTACTTTTGGACTCAAACTACAGCTCTTCCTTGCATGTCCAATCTGCCTGCCTACACTGCAGACTGTGTAGTAACCAAGTCTCCACAACTCCATAATCCATCAATCCATTCTGTGGGCCAATTTCCTTAAAATCAGTTAATCAATCTCAATCTCTCAGTAGCTATCTTTATCTCTCTCTCCCTCTTCCCCTTAACCCCATCTCCAACCACACCCCCTCCCCACACCCTGTTGGTTCTATTAATCTGGAAAACTCTATTAATATGGTCACTTTCTTATTTAAGATCATCATCATTATTACACTACTAAATCCAGTGCACTGGTCTTCCTTTGATTTCAACAACAAAGGAGGCTGGAAGAAAAATAACCGTTCCTCTCCCTTCTTCAAACAGAAAAAAAAAAATGGATGATCCTCAGCAAAACCAGACAAGTAAATACTCCAAAGTAGCTCACCTTGGTATAAAAGTATGTCTTGGTATCAAAATATCACTCTGAACCCATTCCTAGTTATTGCAAATAAATTTGACAATTTTAATTTTTGTCTCTTCTTTAGACGATTTAAGAAAGGCCACCAAAAAGTCCTAAAATTAGTAAATTGTTTTATATATTTATTTTTTTTTAAGTTGTAGATGAACACAATATCTTTATTTATTTATTTTTATGTGTCGCTGAGGATCGAACCTAGTGCCTCACATGTGAGGGGCAAGCGCTCTACCACTGAGCTACAGCCCCAGCCCTGTTTTGTGTTTTAATGCTGTATTGCTGTTGGATTGTAAGCTCCTAGAGGGCATATGAAAGGCCTACAACTTCCCAGCAAAACTTACAGTAATATTAATCATGGATTATTCATTTATTGCCTACTGACTTTTTTTTAAGTATATGCTTATCAGACTTGGTTTTGCTCATGAAACCATCCTAAAATGAAAACTCCTTTTTCCATATAAGGGAATACAATAAAATAGCTTTGTATCTTTGAAGTACAAAATTTTCCACAGTCTCTTTTCATGTTTTTTTTTTTCTTCAGCAGGAGGTCAAAGGAGATCTTGAAACCCAGTAATTTCATTCTATTTCAACTCACAGGATATAAATATCTGTATTTCTCTGTCAGGCATTTTCATTCTTTACTTGTTCTTGTCTTATAGCCGATGTGTCCTAAATTTTCAGTCACTTACTTGGCATTTGGCTTTAAATATCTTTACTTTTTTAATGATAAGAAACACAGCTCTGTGAGAAGGCCAGGTTCCAAGTGGTCAGGAGGCCAAGACCAAGGACAATGTAGTCATGAGAACAATTAGGACAGAGCCAGATCAGAGAAGCAAAGGATAAAGGGACATTTCTGATGGGCAGGGGGCGTGTCATGACCATGAGCCGTGAAGGCAAGGGTGCAGCCCAAGCAGCCTGTTTTAGTCAGCTTTTTCGCTCTTGTGACTAAAGGACCCAACCAGCACAATTTTAGAGGAGGAAGAGTTCATTTGAGGGCTCACAGATTCAGAGTTCTCAGTCCATGGACAGCAAATTCCATCCCTCAGGGCTCGAGTTGAACATCATGCTGGAGTGTGCGGCAGAGGCAAGTGGCTCAAATGATGATCATGAAGCAGAGAGAGACTCCACGCTCCAGATACAAAATATATACCCACAGCCATGCCCCCAATGAACCACTTCCTCCAGCCCCACTCCACCTGCCTCCAGTTGCCACCCAGTTAATCCCATCAGGGATTAATTTGCTGATTACGTTAAGGCTATAACCCAATCATTCCTCCTCCAAACCTTCTTGAATTGTCTCACACGCGAGCTCTTTGGGGACACCACATCTAAAACATTACACAGCAGAAGCTGGGAGAGAGTACAGCACATGGTAAGACTCTGCAACACAGAAGGAAAGGGCCTGTCCCAAGGGAAAATAGAGACAGGGGTAGAATATGCCTTGCATACGAGTGGCAAGAAGTCAGCAGAGAAGAACCTAACATGGGACAAATGGACTTGTCCAGTTGACAGCACAATTTGGAATGGCAAAGAATCCCAGGGCAGCACCATCTGCCTACTATCCTGGCTTTAAATGGCCTGGCTGGATGGGCAGATATGGCCTGGCAGCTCACTGACAGGCCAAGGCTAGCTCTGCAGGTGCATGTGATAACAGCTGAGAGATCGTCTGGGGAGTCCTTCCAGTTCCACTGCCATCATAGAAATTGATAGAGCATATACTCTTCCTTTGGTTTTCATTCTCTTAAGCCCCACAGATTAAGAATTTGTCTTTCTTGTGCAGAATTCTTGTCTCGAGTCCGCTGAAAGGAGAAATGCCTAAACATTGGGAAAAGTCTTCAATTCTCCTAAGGGGACTTGGGAAGAATCTAAAAATCCCAGTTTCATTAAAACTATAATTGTTTAGTTCCCAAACTCTTCCTTTTTTCTCAGAGAACAAGAGAGTGATCCCAAGCTCTTAAAAGCAAAATATGTCAGCATCACCTAAGAGAACTAAAAATCCTGAGGCATAAAGTCTAACATTTTTTTCTGCCACTTATTCAAAGATCAAGAAAGAAGGCGTAGCCCAGAGCAAAAGAAGGAACTGGGGGGCATTTGACTTCCAGACACCATCTTTTCTTCTATATCCCTTTTCTCACCATTGAAGCATCACCTCCTTATTCTATCATCCCTTCTCTCAACAACCAAAAATCAGGTGTGCTCTTCCTTACCGATAGTATCAAAGGCCACACCAAAACCCACTAATCCATCAAATAGTTCATAAACTCACTAACACATAACTGTAAGTTACTGCACATTACTAACATATTTCTGAATATGCTTGTGCAGGGTTATGCCTGGGATACTTGCATTTATACAGAAGACTTGAAACATGAAGTTTATTTTAAAAAGTAGGAGGGGGAGAATCTCTAATGTGGAATTTCATACAGTGAATAGATAAAGAAGCTATTTGGAAGAAATTCAAAGGCATTTCTCTGCCGCTGAATTGAAATAACTCATTTAGGGCCCACTCCACCCACCAGTAAAGCTGACCCTGAGAGAACCTTTAATAATAGAGCTGTGAGATTTAATCTTAAAAGATTTGCCTATTAATTCTAAACATTCATCTCTTAAGGAACTAGAAAAGCACACTAATACTTAGAGAAAAGCTAATGATGCTTCCAATTTGTCCCAAGAACTCTTTCCGTAGGCTCATTCCTAGGGAGTAGATGTGTGTTTAGGGCATTTCTTCTATGTAACACATCTTTACAGAAGGAAAGAAAAAAGAATGCTACATTCACCTATGGGATTTAATTGGAAAAAAAAAAAAAAAACAACTTTTCCTTCTCACATGCAAATTGCTCCCATCTTGAGAGAATTAGGATTTGTAGATACAAAGAAGCAAATCAGAAATTAAGCTACTTGGATTTGCCACTTATTGATCTGGTATTATTCCCCAGGGTAGCTGCTCAACAATTTTCTTGTTCCCTTTCACCTTCTATAGAAAACAAAAGTGATAAAAAGCCTTTTTTCCCCCTTATAGACTTTCTAAGTGGCTCTATATTTCCCTTAAAAATCTTTGAAGTAAAAACCTACTGTGAAAATCTACAACAAATATTGTCATAATCATAATTACTATAAAATTCCTGTTGATTCCCAGGGTGTATTATGCATCACAATTGCTCTTTATCTCATTCTGCTGTGCTCAGCCTGACACCAGCTACTTTTAATTTTCCTCTAGTGACTGTCATAATGTTTCTGTTTTAGAATTTAACCACATTGTAACATTCCAGATTCATGGAATATAGTATTCTACATCAAGAAAACACACATACACACACAAAAAAAATCATACAACAAAATCCATGCACTGGGTACATATTTCTCAATGCTTTTTGCAATTGAAAAATATGTACTATTCAAGAAGGAGCAATTCAGTTGGCCAGTGGTATAATAATTCATATTGAGTACTTAACTATGCAATAAGATTTTTATGCTAGTCGGTTTAACCCTCACAATAATCCAATGAAGAAGGTATAATAATTATCTCCATTTTAAACATTAGCAAACCAAGGAACAGAGACACTCAAAGACTTCCCTAGGGTCACAGGTCATAGATAATAAATGGTAGAGTCAGGATTTGAATGGAAGCAGGCCATCTCCAGAGCCTGTGCTCCCAACCTGCCTGAGTGATACTTGAGAAAATAAAATAGGACGGTACACATAGATTTAAAATCATATTGGAAAAAATTACCAAGATCTATAAGTACACTGGGAGGGGTATGCCATTGTATTCTCTTATCTTTTTTTCATTTAATTTTGTCAGCAAGTCAAATGTTGATTCTGAGTCAAGGAAGATAAATAGGGAAAGGGATGGGGCATTGGCAAAGATAAGGAGGAAGGGAGACAAACACAGATTCTGTATGTTCTTTTGCTAAATTTTAAGGAAGCTGGAAAATCCTGATTGCTTTACGGATTAGAGACCAAATAAGCTAACAAGAAAAGCTATCTTACTTCAGAAAATTTTCCTTCTGCTTTGTCGTTCTTTTGTCCCAACAGCCTGTCTTTACAGGATGCAATGTTCCTGTAGGGCCATAATGAAAGCCATGTACTTTCATTTTAGTTCTTGGAGGTCAAAGAGAGGCACACACACACACACTGTCTGAGTCTGGGGAAGACACACAATACACTTGGAATAAATACCAGAGTAAGCCAGGGAGACCTACTGGAATTCTGAGCACATGAAGGAATTAGTCTCAAGTCCTAACTCACAACTGTGGATATATTAAGAAAAAGTCTGAGCCAAAAAGAACCTCCTTGTGGCAGTGCAGACCAGCCTGTTTGGAGGATGGGCTGGCGAACAGTTAGACCCCACACTGGCCAAGTGTTTTGTTCCATGAGTTCCAGTACCAGCTAAGTGCCAGTGACAGTGTCAAGGCTCCAATTGGGGATGGGGGACGCTTTTGCACTGCCTGGCCCTAGGGATGGACTCCATGATAGGAAAACATGAATCTGAAACACATCTCACAGAGAAGAGATGAGGCTGGGGGCAGCTGCTGCTTTATTTTCTGCTAAACCAAGGTTGGGGGTGGGGGGAACTGAGATGTCTTTGGTTGACCTCCAGTTCCCAGCTGGGTTCAGTCCTAAAGTCAAAATCAGCAACTCTTTACTCCCTCCCCCTCTGAAAGGGGCAGAAAGAGGAATGTGTGTAATGTGTTTCAAAGAGCAGTGCTCTGGAGGCAGGTCTTCTCAGCTGGCCTCTTCCTTCTCTGGCAACTTGCCTTTGGAAAACCCAGGATCCCTGTGATCAAATAGCACAGGAACAAGACTCTGACAAAACCCAATTCATGAGCATTCTAGTCTACACAGGATTCTTGATGGTGCTTCAATTCTCGGGGCTTTGTGCTTTCCTAGTAACTTTGAATTTCATGCTAAT
The DNA here is from genome assembly GCF_021218885.2 of Marmota monax. NCBI lineage: Eukaryota > Metazoa > Chordata > Mammalia > Rodentia > Sciuridae > Marmota > Marmota monax. The sequence continues at coordinate 4,008,647 of NW_026695212.1, forward strand.
TATAATAATTTTGAATCTTGGATTTTAAGTCTTAACAATAAATTTATGCTGGATATGATGACCTCTGATAAAACCAAAGCACAGAAATTTCTGACCTATTTTAAGCTGTTATGGAAATCTTTTATGGTTTTAGATTAACTTCAAAGTTTTCTATTTTTAATAGAAACCTATTTTCTAATAACATATAAAAACAATTCCAGAACTTAAAGGAATCTATCTAAAACGTTTCAACAAACAACCAAATAACACAAAATAAATGTACACATAAGTATGGAACATAATTAAAGTTTACTTAAAATTACAGTAGTGGAATCAATCCTTCACTGTAGGAAATAATGCTCGAGTAGAAATTTAAATTGGCTCATCTCACTTTAAAATAGGAAAAGGAAAAGATTTAAAAAAAAAAAACACCATTATCCTAAATAGCCATTTTTGGAATTTTAATTATATTATTGCTGGCTTTATGGCATGTAAAATAAGAAGTCTGAAGAATTACTAGGCTGTTAAATTTGGATTTACCTAATCAAACTACCATTGTGTTGGACTTTTTGATCTGTTGGATGTAAGTTTTTATCTGTTCAATACACAATTACCATTTACTACAGAAGTGTTTTAATGGAAGCAGCTTCTTAAAGGCTTTAAACATATCAGTAAAACCAAAGATGTTTTAGAAGCTCAATAAAATCACAAATTCTGGTAGTTTTAATTAGATCTATTAAATTCTCATCATTGCTTGGACATAAGTTCCTGTTTTCTGATGTAAAGAGAATGCTACAAACATTTAATAAATAATGGCAATTAAGTGTTATGTTTATTTTTCTAACTTAAAAAAAGCAACAAGTTTTTATTATAGAAACTTTGGGACAAAACAAAAAAAATTAATTTATCCATGATCCAGTTGCTAGATAATATTTTCATGTACTTTCTTTTATACTTTTGTCTATTTTTAACACAGTTGAGGTCTATATACAATTTAATATTCTGTTTATCCACCCAACATTTTAAAAGTTAGCAATTATGCATGCTATGCAAATTCTTTTGAAAAATCATTTGGGAAGAGGTACCCCCCCTATTTTGTTCACTGCAGCCTCCTCAACACCCAAAGCAATTCCTGTACAGTATAAATACTCAAAGAATATTTGTTGAATAATTCAACAAATAAGTAGTTCACCCTATCATTTATAACTCCATGATAGTCACACTGCACATTTAGATTACTTTCACATTTTTAAAATTATAGACAATACTATATACTTTTGTGGGTAAAGCTTTTTTGGTATTTAGATTATTTACATGGATTCAAGTAACAGGGTTTGAATTGTAGGGTCAAGTTTGGAATAAACATTTCAAGATCTCTGGTATCTATGATCCGATTGCTTTCTCCAAAGCTATACCTTAAGGTTACCTTTCCCAGCATACCATTGGAAGCACTGGGAATCTTTTTTTTTTTTAAGACTTTCTGAATCACTATGTGAAATATAGTTATTTTGTGATGATTTTATTTGTAAGTTTTAATTATTAAAATGAACTATTTTTCCAAATCTGTATTAAACATTTGTATTTCTTGTTTTCTGACTTGTTTGGTCATATCATTTATCAATATATTCCTTGCACCCACAGCATGTACTATTCTGATCTCTGGGTATACATCCAAATATATTTCAAAATATTCTGTTATGTTCATACACAGACACATTTGATTAGATTGATAAGATCAAACATTAATTATAACACATACACACACACACACACACACACACATTGCAGAGAAATTAGAAAGCACATATAAACAGAGACTGAGGATGTAGCCCAGTGGTAGAAGACGTGCTTAGCATGTATAAGTCCCTGAGTTCAATATATTATATATATGCATATATATGCACAAATACATAAGCATATATAATATATACATATTATATATACATATATATATATATATATATGTCAGTCAAAATGTTAAGTCATAAATAAGCCCTAATCACAAGTATAGTGCATCTTTTCAAATTTTGATCTGTGCATATACTATGTTTAAAGAAACATAAGTGAAATCCTATGTACATACTGTTGTGAATTTTTTTTATTTAAACAACTTCTCATATCATTAAACAACCTTTGTTAAATTTTTAATGCTACCAGAAGACCACAGTAGGAAATATGGCGTGGCTTTGAAGCCTGACAGATATAAATTCAATTTCCTGAAGCCCTTTGGTCATTGATAAAATGAAGATAACAATACCATTTTCAGAAGGATTGTTGTTTAAATTAAATAAAATAATAAAGTTTATAAGCTATTAACAATATGGTAATAACAGGGGTTTTGTCAAATTAATGAATAGGTAACAAGGTATTTTGCTTTAATTTTTACATTGCTTTGTTTATTTTTTATTTGGATATAAATCTGTGTGTGTGTGTGACTTGTGCTATGACATGTTTTCATCTTTTCTCTTTTCTCTACTGGAATGATTTTTTTCCATATTGCTTCTAACTTATTCATTCATCCAATGATTTATTAAAAGCCACTATGTGCTCATTTTCTTAAGGATACTAAACCTTTGTCTTTAATGTTGCAAATGTTCTTCCCAGTTTACTATTTGCCTTTTAATTTTGTTTATGGTAAGTTTTGACATATAGAACTATTAAATTTTCATGCAACTCATTCTGTTTTCTTTTTTTTTGCAACATGCTCAGGAATTTCTACTCTACCCTTAGGGGATCCTTTGTTATTTGGAGTGGTAAGAGAATAAAGCCCTGTTAAAAAAAGTTTTAGACCTGAAATGAAGAAACACAAAATAATTGGTTTGATGTAGGACCAGTTCTTATAAAAAGGTTCATTTTATGCTATCATTTGTTTTTCAAGGGCAGACTGAGCATATTTATGTTTGTGTTTCTGGCAAGTAGCACACTGTATGACCTGTAGTTGGTCCTCAATAAATGCTGAATTTGCTCAATTAGAAAGAAAAAAGCATTCAGAAATGACAAACTCAGTAACCAAACATCAGAGTAAGAGGAAAGATTTTAATTAGAGTAACACTACAGAACCACACCAAAAAAAAAAAAAAAAAAATCAAGAAAGTTTAAAATCAAACATCCCATAGTTTTAATATTCTTCTGTTTTAGAGAGGATAATACTTGCTCTTCCAAATTTTTTAAGCCCCAAATATCACTACCACTCTATTTGGCAACATTTCTCTTTGTTCTGAACTACATTACCCTATAAGGTGCTCTAATTGCAAAGGAATCCTATAATCAAAGGAATCTGGCAACCCCTATACACTGGTTTACCTACCTCCTCAACTCACCTACATACCAAAGCACAGAGAACTTTTTCATAAACACTCTGAGAAATTCTGCAGGGACCAGTTTTCACAGGAGACAAAGAGGAAGCTAAGGTCAGAGTTTGTCTGGGGTGCTCAGGTAGATAGGATAGAAGGAGGAAAATATCAGGTCCCAGTAAAAAAAACTAAAACCAATACTCTGGGATCCAGACAGATATTGCACAAAGGCATGCATTTGGGACATAGAAAATTCCAGTGTCTGGAGGAGACATAGAAAAAGCAGGAGACATTTGAGGACATAGGCAGGACTTAGGATATGTGGTGGCATGGGCACGAAGCAAATGATCCCAGAAAATCATTGACCAGGCACCAGGAACAGGAAATTGGGACCCACATAGAGCCTGAAGATGGAATGGAGGGACTTGGAAGCAATGTCATTCCCAATTACCAAGAACTGGGCTGGACCACAGCATGTGGGATCCCCAGGGATGCTAATCACTTGCTTCCTAGATGTGCTATTTATTCAACATACATTTACTGAGGGCATGACTAATGCATTCCTCAAAATTTTTTTTTTTTTAATTTCTACTTGAGGGTCTGTCCACTATGGTAAAAAGACTTATGGGCAAAGACCTGAATTAACTAGCACAATGATTACGGTTGATTTTAGTGATATGTGCATTCAAGTAGTCTGGCAGCAGATTGCTTAAGTCAACTGAGACTGGAACTAGGTACCAAATAGATGGGATCATCAGCACTCATCTCAATACCAAATCTAGTTTTCACAGGAAGGGTCCCTATATGCTCTGTGCTGAGAGACATAGCTGAACTGGGCTAGACAATAATCACAGAGGGCCAAAGAGGTAGGCGTAGTTGTAGTTGTCGGTGGGTTGGGAAGCTAGGCAGCTCTTAATGGCTGTAAATAATGCAAGTTTCCAGTGGCACAGGGGATCTGAGCTGGCAAAAGGAATCATCGCCTCAGATCCCAAGTTAGGTTTGCCACACTCCAGATCAGAAAGCAGCTTTGCTGGAGTTTTTTGTCTGGCTGCATTATTGCTTTATTTGGTTTGTTTTGTTAGTTGGTTTTGTTTTTTGTCTTGTTTTGGTTTTATCTGTAAAACATTAATTGAAGTGTTAAAATCTAAATCATTACATCCTTTTGCAGGTTTGTTATGCTAAAAGATAATCATTTAGTTGGTATCTTCATTATTTTGGTTTAACGTTATATTTAAAGCATCACATTGCACAAAGCTATTCTTCAAGTGAAGGCACTGCCAGGAAGAGAAAAGAAAACTGGGATTCAAGAGCTTGATGTCCAGCTTAACCACATATCAGCAACAACACAAACGAAGACATGTAGCTTTCAACTCAATCCTTTTATTCAGGTATATATAATTTTATATTGAATTTGGGGTCCTTAAGTCTGATAAAAATTAACCTAGGTAAGTTTCTGGGTTATGTTCATAATCATTTTTAACAAATGTGCTACCAAACATTTATTTTAACATGAGAAATTTGAAAACATCCCTTCTAAACTCCTAATGAAGTACAAGAATCCCGAAACATCATGAATCTCACCTTTTAACCAATCCTCAGGTTAACTGTGTCATCAACAGTAAGCTGAAAACCTAGCCCATGCCTTGCATCTGATCTTACAATTAGCACACTATTACCTAAATTTTACTGTTCTATATTTAACTACCACTCCTCAGGCCCCACCATTGATAGGTACTTTTGTAGATACTGTAATTTAAAAATCTCTACTGTAATATTGTGTGTTAAGGTCCTTTTACAAAGGAAGAAATTGAGGGATCAAAGAATTTTCCAAAGTCATAGAGCAGTTAGTACAGGAGTTAGTATTCAAATCCAGTTCTGACTATAAAAGCTCAAATCTATATCCTGCAGCAAAGTCTAGTTTTCTAGACTGTTTCCTCATAATATAAATTAAAATTTTGACCAGTGGATATTCATTCCTCATCCACTGTGTACATTCTTAATCTATCTAATCACCTGAGGAAGAGTCCATGAGAGGTCTTTGATTCATTCAGGAATCATCCTTAGGTTAACAGTCTACAGGAGGGGTGAGGGATTAGATCAATCAATCAACAAGTATCTATACCAATGCTTGAGGCCTGTGGTGCCAGGCATGACCAAACAAACAAATAAACAAACCATAAGGGAGTTAGTAGAACTAATTTTGATGTTCTAAAGTTGGGGGCTTAGAGGGAAAAATAAGTATCTACCTTGGGAATTCAGGGAGAAATAAGGTAGGGAACCGAGAAGAAATAGGGTTGGGATCCTGTAAGGATGAAGAAGAAACATACATGACAAAATGAGAGCTTACATGTACTGAGAGCCTGGGAAATTTTGCTGTTAAAAGATATGCAAAAACTACTGCATTGAACCAGTTGCATTAATCTAAGTACAATTAATGGCTATGCTGAAATTTGAGATTATCCACTATGCAACCAACTGTGTCAAAATTTAAAAAATCTATGATTAAGAGTACATTAAGAGATGTACGTATAAAACAGAGCCTTAAAACAAAGTAAGGACACCCTATAATAATATTCTAAATGTTTTCCTAAAATACATACATAAACATTCCCTACTGGGTCTGCACTGTAAGTATGCTGTCCTTTAGTTTCAGTAAGAAGCAAGGAAATTGATTAAGAACTTATTTCCTATGTTTGATATGCATAGAAAAACAAATGGAACAATAAATTATTCAATTAAAAGCCATTTTTTATTTCACTCCATTATAGTACAATGAATTGGTTTAGGGAAAACAGGGCAAAAAATACTAATCTTCATTTAACTGACATGTTATTATACACTGGTAAAAGCAATCTGGAGACCATAAGAAAGATAATGTCTTCTTCTAATGTTGTTAGAAAGATAATGTCTTCAGTTCTTTTCTAGGAAGTAAGAGTGAACAAATAGTCCAGACAATAGTCTAGATAAGAAAATATGTAAATGATTCAGTTTTTAAAACCACCTTGCTTTTGGCATAAATATTTTAAATATTACGCATAATACCAGAATTTTTTTTTTCACCTAGACCTATTGCACACTGTAATTCATTGATATGTCCTAGTTCTGGGTGGTAATAAACTCTTCCCTTGTCTACATAGTTTTACCTCTGAATAGATGGGAGAAGATAGACCTACTTCATGCCATTATTTTTTTATAAAGCCAACTCATTTTTATCATTTATTCCCTTACTTGGCAAAGATTAAACATCTATACTATGCCACGATAGGCAGTGTAGAGGCAACTATTTCACAATTACTGACATAGCAATCATCTCAGAATAAATATCAAGAAAAGGGATTTTTCACTGTAGAACATTCCTCTTTCATTTTTCTGCTTTAAAGCATCAACTGTACCATTGACAGAGGTGTATTTTAACAGAAAGTATCTGTAGTCTTAGACATTGAAAAGGTGGTTTCCAGGACCAGCCTCTGGGTTGCCAGTGGTGGACGAGAAATTCCTTGCTCATCTGCCTCTTTGATGGGGAGATGTTGAGGCAATGTTTGTTCAGTGCCTGATTCTTCTCCAAACCCATAGGAGAGATCAAGAATGATGAAGTACCAAAATTACTCCTGATTCTTCTTCGACTAGAATCAAGATGCTTAAAGTTCAAACACAAATCTTGAAAGCAATGGAAAAGCTAATGACCATAACCACTCCATCACCTGCAAATAATTTCTCTTCCCCTCTTTGTAACACCACCTGACACAGACTTTATTCATTCAACAGATGTTTACTAGGTACCTGCTAGGAGCCAAGTACTCCTCTATGTGCTGGGGATATAGCAATAGCAAAACAGATACAAATATCTACCCTCTGGGAGCTTCCATTAACAATAAACATAGGCATACACAAAATAAATAAGGTGTAAATGAAGACCTCACTAAGAAAGGAGCATTTATTCATATCTTTTGAGAAGATCAGAGAGCAAGTTATTCAGGCAAAGTGAAGAGCAAGCACACAGAAAGGAAAGCAGTAGCAAAGCTGGTGTTGCTAAGGCCAGTGTGGTGGGGTGGGGTGGTTGGAGCCAGTCATGAGGAGATAAGGATAGTGGACTGATGGGCTACCAGGGAGTCTGGATATGTCGCGCCTTGAAGTTTAATCTCCACACTGGGTCAGAAGGGAGTCATTAAAGTGTTTCGATGAGATCTAACAAGTTTTAAAAGGAACACTGTAACTATGGTGATTCTGCAAAAAATAGTTGTAGGAACAGAGGACAAGGGGACAGAGAAACCAGATAAGAATTAAATGCAATAATCCAGGTAATTCTAGATGATGGTGGTTTGAACTGAGTTGAAAATGGTGGGGGGGGGTAAGAATAAGCAGTTTCTAGCTATATTTTGAAGGTGGAGTCAACAGTAGTTGACGACAGAGTAGATGTAGGGTGTGAAAGAAACAGGAATAAGGAAGAAACCTTATTCTTAAATTTTGTCATCAACAGTTAAAAAGATGAATCTGCCATTTACGAAGAGTTGGGTTTGAAGGAGAATATCTGGAGTTGGATCTGCTAGGTGTAAGATCTCTGTCTGTTCAACATTCAAGTGGAGATTGTAAATGGCTGGGTGAGTAGGGACCCTACAGTTCAGGAAAGGGACCAAGCTGGAGTTATAAATTTGGGAGCCATTGGCATACTGATGAGACTGGAAGAGAAATATGAAAGAAAACAGTACAAGGACAAAACCCGGGTGTACTCCAATAAATAGATATCATAAATATGAAGGAAAATCCCCAGAAAGAGACCAAAAAGGAGTGTTAGTGAGGGACATGAAAAGCAGAATAATGTGATATACCAGAGGGTAAGTGAAAAAAGTATTTCCATGAAGGGATTAATTATCTCAAATGCTGCTAACTGGTTAAGTAGTATGTGACTGAGAACTGGCTGCTAGGTTTATCAAGGTAGAGGTCATTGGATTTCATTCGAGGTCATTCCATCTTCATCTTGGGAGAAGATAGAATGGGACATGAAAGCCTAATAGGATTAAATTAGGTTCAAGAGAATACATATTATTATAGTGAATATGCATTACTCTTTCAATGTATTTTGCTATTAAAGGAAGCAGAAAAGTAAAGGGGTAAATGGAAAAAATATGGATCAAGAAAGGATTATTTTTTAAAGTAGGTAAAAGATCATGTTTATAGGCCACTGGGAATAATCCTGCAGAGAAGGAGTAACTGATGATGCTGGAAGAAAAAGACAGTATGCTGCAACTATGGGTGGGGAACATGCACAGCGGAGGTTTGGTTCTGGGTAACAGCACACAGTTCAACCATAGTAACAGCACTGAAGACAGAGTAAATAGGCACAGATGTTAGCAGAAGTGCTATTCTAAAGGCTTCTATTTTCTAAGTGGAATAAGAAGCAAATTCTTTAGCTGAGAGTGAGAAGGGAAGAGGAGGTGTTGGAGATTTGAGGAAAGAGAAGAGAGTGGAAGGTACCAGTCATCTAGGAAAGCACAGGCATAAATGAAGTGACTGAGGGAGTGTAGCCAGCCCACTGAAGGCCCATTTGAGATTGGTGATGATGAAATTAAAGTGAAGTAAGTTACCATATTAAATTGTGCGAGAAGAAGAGAAGTGTGTTTGATCAGATTTTCCAGGCAAGTGCTACAAAATGAGAGAGGAATGAGGAAATGAAAGGTGGACCCAAGAGACGGATTACATGACATATGAAGGAACTCAAGTTGGGAAGAAGGGAAATGGAGACATAAGAGAGGCACAAAATAATATAGAAGGCTTAGGGTCACTGGGTTCCAGGTCCCAATGAGACTGGAAGATTATAGGAGTCAGAATACCAGAGACTAAGTCAGAAAGAAAGGTAGGTGTTGACTGGAGAGCAAGATGCTTGAAGCAAGACAAAGCAGTGCACTTATTGGTAATGACACAATCCAGGATGGTAGTTCTCAAACATTCTGGTCTCAGGACTGCTTTACATTTTTAAAAATTACTGAGGACCCAACGACTTTTTGATTATATGGGTTATATGTATTGATATTTATCACATTAGAAATTTTTTTAATTTAACGACCTATAAATACACATTCCTTTATCTTGCGGAATTAAGATGTCACCACAAGACCCATAAGTCTCTGAAAAACTAGTGTGCACTTATGACAGAAGCCCAAAAGATAGTATCATGCTACTATTATGGGGAAAGTTTTGACCTTGGACACCTTTTAAAAGTATCTAAGGGACCTCCAAAGGTAGGTGTTGAATCCCACTTCAGAGCTGCTGGTCTGGGATGTGGACATGGAACAAGTAACCTAGGTACAGTGGTGGATGTAACAATTGAAAGAGAGGACAACATAGAACAGAGAATCCATCAAACGGAAAGAACAGATCTAAGTGAGAGCCAAGTTTCAGTCAGAGAAAGAAGGTGAAAGGGGAAGTTAATGGAGGATGCTGAGGATATAAATGATTTTGCTGATAAGAGACAATGAGTTCCAGAGAGTACAATAGAAGAGGGATGGCTATGACTTGAGAATGTATACGTAGGAACCTAAAACCAAATGTATAGTATTAAGAGGCAGGGCCTTTGGTAAGAGATTAAGTCAGTTTTGCCTTCCTGAATGAATTAATGCTCCTAAATAAAGACACTGAAGGGAGTACACTAGTGCCCTCTGCCCTCCCACCTTCCACTATATGAGGACACAGCAAAAGGGTGCCATCTTGGAAGCAGAGAGCAGCACTCATCTGATGCAAAATCTACTGGCACCTTGAACATATGCTTCTCAGCCTTCAGAACTATAAAAAATAAAGTTCTATTGTTTATAAATTACTCAATCTAAAGTACTTTTTAATAACAGCATTATCTGATATAGAAACTTAAGAAATCAAGAAAAGGCCATTCAGTATCTGTTCCCATTACTATCATTGTATAACAAATTATAGTATTATGCTATTATTATGGAGAAAGTTTTGACCTTGGAGACCCTTTAAAAGTATCTAGAATAGGCCCAGAATAGATAAAGCCTTAGCTGCCTTTAAGAACAATTTTGGAGATTCTGTAGGTCAGGAATTCATCTAGGATACAGTGAAAGTGGCTTCTATCTATTCCATGATATCTAGCACATCAACTAAGAAAACCTAAAGCCTTGGGTAACTCAACAACTGGGGGTTGGAATCATCTGAAGTTTCATTTACTTCCCTACTTGGTACCTATGGTGAAGATACTAGGAGACCAGAGTTGCCAACAAGGGCAGCTACACACAGCCTCTTCATGTGAACTGCTTTCTTCACAGGATGATGGCTTCAGGAAGTACTATATGCCATATGGTGGCTCAGAGTTCCAAGCACAAGTTTCCAGCTAGTAAGGGGGGAGCTGCATCAACTTTTGCATCCGAGTCTCAGATGTCACGACATCATTTTTAGAGCACTCTATTAGTTAAAGCAGCCACAAGTCTGCTTAGATCCAAGTGGAGAGGACAATAGGCACTCAATAGGAAAACCACAAATAAAAAAATTAGAGCTCATATTTTAAAACCAGCGTATTTTTCTTTTGTTCAAAAGGAGTAGTTTTCAAACACTGAAAGATGAAATTAACAGGAATATTATTGACATTCCTCAGAGAAATAGAAAGAGCAGTCATGAAGTTCATTTGGAAAAATAAGAGGCCCAGAATAGGTAAATCAATCCTTAGTGAGAAAAGTGAAGGAGGACACACTACAACACCAGACCTTAAATTATACTACAGAGTTACAGTAACAAATGGATTGCATTAGCACCAAAACTACATGAAACTTAATGGTACAGAATAGAAGACTTAGGGACAAACCCACACAAAACAGTTATCTCATACTAGACAAAGACACCAAAAATATACAATGGAGAAAAAAATAGCCTCTTTAAAAAATGGTGCTGGGAAAACAGAAAATACATATATAGCAAATTGAAAACCCATATCTCTCACCCTGCACAAAACTCAACTCAAAATGGATCAAGGACCTCGGCATTAGATCAAAGTCCCCGCACCTGCTAGAAAAAAAAGCAGGCCCAAATTTCCATCATGTTGGCTTAGGAACCAAATTCCTCAACAAGACTCCTAAAGAGCTAGAAGTAAAATCAAGAATCAATAAATGGGATAGTATCAAACAAAACAGCTTTTCACAGCAAAGAAAACAATCAAGAACGTAAAGAGAGAGCCTACAGAATGGGAGAAAATCTTTGACACCTGCACCTAATATAGAGCATTAATCTACAGGAGATATGAAGAACTCAAAAAAGTTGACACACACACACACACACATGCATACATTAACCCAATCAATAAATGGGCAAAGGAACTGAACAGATACTTCACAGAAGAAGATACACAATCAATCAACAAATATATGAAAAAAACTGTTCACCCTCACTAGCGATTAGAGAAACGCAAATTAAAACTACACTGAAATTTCATTTCACTCCAGTCAGAATGGCAATTATGAAGAATACAAGTAACAATAAATGTTTATGAGGATATGGGGGGAAAGGTACACTCATATATTGGTGGTGGGACTGGAAATTGGTGCAACTACTCTGGAAAGCAGTCTGAAGATTCCTCAGAAAACTTTTAATGAAACCACCATTTGACCCAGTTATCCCACTCCTTAGCATATATACAAAGGTAAAATCAGCATACTATTGTGATGCAGCCACAGCAATGTCTATAGCAGCTCAATTCACAATAGCTAAGCTGTGGAACCAAACTAGGTGCCCTTCAACAGATTAATAGATAACAAAATGTGGTATATATACACAAGGGAAGTGAAATAAGCCACTCCCCCAAAACCAAAGACCAAATATTCTCTCTGATATGCATATGCTGACTTACAATGGGGAGTGGGGATGGAAGTTCACTGGACTGGATAGGAGGTAGTGGGGAAAGAGAAGGTGTATGGGAATAGGCAAGAGAGTAGAATGAATTGAACATAACTTTCCTATGTTCATATATGAATACATAACCAGTGTAACTCCACATCATGTTCAAACACAAGAATGGGAAGTTATACTCCATGTATATATAATATATTAAAATACATTCTACTATCATGTATACCTAAAAAGAACAAATAAAAACTTTGTTCAAAAACCATTAAATAATCTTCTGTTTGTGTTTATTATGGATTGAATATTTGTGTTCTCCCCGAATTCATAGGTATGCACTAACTCACCACAACTCTACCAGCAGCACACTGTGGTTGTATTGAGAGATGAGGCCCCTAAGAAAGTAATGAAGGCTAAATCAAATTTCAAGGGCAGGGTCCAGATGCAATGGGATCAGTGTCCTCATAAAAAAGAATCTAGGGCTGGGGCTGTAGCTCAGTGGTAGAGCGCTTGCCTTGCACAAGTGAGGCATTGGGTTCAATCCTCAGCACCACATAAAAAATAAATAAATAAAGATATTTTTTCTATCTACAACTAAAAAAATTTTTTTTAAAGTCTAGACAGCTTATGATTGGTCTCCCCCCAACTCAAGGAAAATTAATGTGGGCACACAGCAAGAAGACAGCCATCTACAAGCAAAGGATAGGACCAGAAATCAATTATGCTGGCATCTAGATAATAAACTTCTAGTCTCCATAATGATAAGAAAATAAACTTATTGTTTAAGCCCCGAAGTTTATTTTATTTTGTTACAGCAGCCTGAGCAGACTAATACATTGCCCTTCCTTCTTTTTTCAGGAGAATTATTAGGGTCTAGGAGGGTAGAAGTTTAAGTAAATATAACCATAAATGTAGCACCAAGATTATATTCAATAACTTTATAAGATTGTTGGTACGCAAAAAAAAAAAAACAAAACCAAAAAACACAACAACAACAACATAATCATCATAAAAAAGAAAACAGGGCAACCCTTTTGTGATAGGACTCTCATATGTCTATCAGAATTCATACTCACTAACAAAGCCAGATGAGATTCCTTCTCAGCAGCTGTAGGACTGTAGGTGCCTGATTCTAGCCTGGCAAATTTTCATTCTCATAACTAAAATTATAGGGTGAAAATGTGAAATAGTAACAAAGGAGCTAAATTTATATGGCCTTGTTCAAGGTTTCATTTAATGAAAATGTACTCTGTACATTCTTTTTGAAATTACACATTTGAAAAGAAACATTTGAATTCATCTGATAAATCTAATTTTAAATGCCAGTCTCTTGTAGTCAATAATCCTGACACTTCTAAAGAATGCAATGTAGAAATCCTTATGAGTAAATAATTTTGGTTTTATGATGAGATTAGGGCATTCATGTCAGTCTTTCTAAATGGAAGTTTCGATATCAGTAATAGGTGATATAAATACTAGACATCAAAAGATACCAAAGAGAGAAGGTATTCACAGATTACATACCAGAATAAATAAATAATTATCTAAAACATCATCTGAAAGTTTAGCTGTTATTTTCTACTATTTTACTGCTATTTTTTAAATGTACCAACAGGTGAAAACTACATTCATTACCTGTTTCTCAAATAATGAACTATACCAAAAAAGACACAAATTCTAGTAATTTATACTGTCAAACTGTGTGTAAGATTTTCATATTGTCTGCTGTATTCAACAGCTGTGAAAATAAAATAAATTAACACTTGAACACTAAAAAGAAGAGATTTATTAATTCTATCAATTCATACAAGAAGTCTTGAATATATCTAGTGATCTAAGCATCTTTACTCAAAATTAAAAGCAAGTCTTTAAAATACATCAATATCTATTAGAAAAAGCACATTGCAATTACACTACCAACTATGAGAATAAATATGCCATTTCTCATGTTCACATGTTTGCTGATGAAATAAAGGGCAAATTTCTAGCTTCTGCTATTAAGTGAGAAAAATTTATACTAGTAGAAGGTATTAATCAAAATTATTTGCCGGCTTCAAGCCATGTCACCTCTGGGCTGTTTGACCTCCATATCTATTTCTTACTTCCCTGATATTTGGATCTTAGGGAGAAGTGCCCACCTGGCATAGAACAGGACTCTTTCTCCCTTCTTACCATTCATTTATGCCTCTAATCCCTGTCCCCTCTAGTTGATATTTTCAAGTCCCTTAAGCTACTGTGGATATCCAGGACAGCAGAAGGGGAAGTGGACAAAAGAGCAGGTAAAGGATGCCCTATGGGATTCAAAATTGTTTAACAAGTGCAAAAGGGGGGGGGGGGAAGCTAACTCCTGTGAGGCTCTGAGGGCACTGGAGAAGACTTTGGCCAATTGCTCTATCATCTAGCATGAAGGTCTCCAATTTGGCCCATGCAGCATCCCACATGCACTGGACTAACAGAGTGGTGATATTCACAGAAGGTGCTTCAAACTGGGGAAGCCAGGATGCCTCCAAAGATCCCACAAATTCCACTATAATTCAGGAAAAACAGAAAAGCATTCTCTGGCTCCCAGGAAGGAGACAGAAATGATGATAGGACTAGGACCTAAAAAGGTCTGGGTGGAAGGTCACCAACTACAAGTATCTCACAAGCAGACACAACAGTGAGGTCCAGGAAGTCCAAATCAGCTGCCAGAATGACATCCAAAAGACCAAATGGGAACAGTCTAATTTCCGTGGATACAAGGGCACAATGCCCAGTCACCAAGAATGCCAAGTCCAGAGCAGTGGACACAGTGAGGGTCACACAATGAATAAAATGCCTTTCGCCCAGTGCCACCAGGATACGAAGCTTCTCCCTTCATACAAACACCACCTTGGGAATGAGGGAAGGGAAAACTCTTGAGAAATTAGAAACACTAAAAGAGTTTTAAAACTGCAGACTAAATGTGCTCTTAATTGGCAAGATCAGATGTTTTCCATTTTTGGTGGGAATAGGAGTTTAATGGCAAAGTAAAGCAGCTATAGAAAATGTTTCACTTGTATATCTTAAAAGGAATATGTAAATGTTTACACACATACACCCATCTTCTAAACCCTTCTCTCCAATCCCAAATATGTAAGCCTGTTCTAAACCAGTACTATTCAAAGTGTGGTCAATGAACTTTTTATTACCTGTGCATGGCTCAACAAGTAGGTAAAAATGAGAATTAGAATTTTCTATGGCAATCTGACATGGCCACATCTGAGTCTGTGATTGGTGTACTTGTCCCAACGAATGGGGCAGAGGCAGGAGCAGACGTGGTCAAACTTAAATGTGTAAGTTCCACAGAATGCACCATGCTGTAGAACCACATATCAGCCTGTGACTAAATGGGGAAAAATAGTCCCTCACCATAAATTGTTTATGAAGAACAAATATAGACACACATGTAGCCTAAATCTGCCATCAAATTCATTACTAATATTGGATTTCATATTTAGGATAGCAACGGTGCCAAGTAGAATAATGAGATGGAAGACTTCATACATGCATAACGTGTTCATGCCCAGGAAAGACTAAGTAACAGCAGGCTGTTTAAAACCAACCAACTTTCCATATGAGTTCAACTAGGAAAAAATGGTAACATTACCTTATATAACAGCAAGTACAATATTCACAATGCAACAGGGAATTTAGTTTCAGGAAAATAATATCAAGTCACATGAAATTAATGTTGCCAACTTAGGTGTTATTGATTTGGGGGTAGTATTGTTTTATTACATTTTTTAAAATGTGTTTGGCTTTTGTGGTTGTGTAAGCACTGTAAGCATCAGGAATTCATACCTAGTTTTATGTTAGTATATATTTAAGTAGCATAATAAAAATAAATGAAGTTGGCAGTAGAGATCTGCAAGAATTTTTCTCTCCAAAAATGTTCCAAACATGATTTCAATTTGAAAAATAATGGTCTTTTGGATACTGTGTTGAGGTCAGAAGGCTGTGATGGAGAGAATCAGAAACAGAAAGAGTCAAAGTCCACTCAGCATTGAGCAGGACTTTTCCATCCACAGCCAGGAATGAGGCTGCAGTAGAAAGCAACTGGGCAACATTGTATGCACTGTAACTTAGTTGCATCCCTTTGTATTATTTTGTTATAAATGAGTTTTGTGATTTTGTTACTAACGTTATGTATAAAAATCCAATGGGGAAAGCACATAATTGAACTTCATTTTGAAAGGCTAACTTTTTAATGAAAATTTCCAAAATTTTTGCATAACAAAAGTTATGCAAATAATACCTTCATCCAGAGATGGCACACTAATAGAATAATGTACTTTAAGACCCTTAGTCTTTTGCCAACTTCTCACCTTTGTAATATAGCAATGTAGCAATAATAGCTTTATATAGCAATGTAGCAAGAATGGCTTTCACCTCTTAACATAATCCCAGGAGATCAGTATGCCAAGAATCATCCTCCCTTTGCAAATGAAAAAAAAAAAACAAAATTAAGAGGGGCTATTTATGCTTAGGCCAAATAGCCAGGAAAATGGCTGAAAAGAACTTAACCCCTATTTTCTGACTCCGAGTCTGGTGAAAGAAGTATATTGAACCCATTGACACAGTCTTTATTGTTTTCAGAAAAATAATTTTTAAAATATTACCCAATTCTACCAAGAGAAAAGACAGTTCTATACAATAATTACTACCATTTTTCTCTTTAAGTTTAAAAAATCACTTAAATTCCATTAGTTTTAAAAGAAAAAAGATAGTGCATGCACAACAAGCTAACATTGACATATGCTGGTAACCAACCATTCTAGTAGTCCTTTATTTTTTCATTATTATACCAAATTATGTTTACTCTTTCCCCTACACAGATTGAGGGTGGGAATGTATAACTTAAAAAAAAAAAAAAAAAGCACTATATGGTAGAAAAGATACCAGACTCTGTATCAAGATATTGAGTCTGGAGACAATACTTTAATTAGTACCTGAACTGGAGAACTAACCCTCTATATTTCCTAAATGACTGCTCACCAAATCCCTTTCCTGTGTATCTCTGCATGTCTATAAAAGGGCTACAGTCATCTATTTGACCCCCACTCATCCAAGTCTCTCTGCTTTTAAAATCTTTCCTCCTCCATGTTGCCAAGGTGATCTTTACAAGAAGACAATTCATTTTGTTACTCCTCCATTGAAAATCCTTCAATTAACTCCTCATCTCCTGCACTCTGAGCTCTAATCTAATATTTGAAGTCCTTCTGAATCCATACCTCCAAGTCTCATGTTCTCCCACCCAGTTTACCCACTCATGGGAGAAATGAATACTCACAGTCTATACTCCATATGCATGTTCATTTTCTATACTTCAGGCCCTTAAGAAATCAGTAGTGGCCTATGGAATATCTCATTTCACAATGCTTTAGAACACAGCATGTCCTTCACCTGAAATACATTTCCACAAGTCTGCACCAAGGCCTCCAAGGCTTTCCCTTCTTTTCCCTTCAAGTCTTTTTTTTTTTTTTTTTTTTAGTTGTAGGTAGACACAGAACTTTTATTTTATTTATTTATTTATTTATTTATTTGTGGTGCTAAGGATCAAACCCAATGCCTCACCCCAGCCCTCTTTTCAAGTCTTTTAACACTTCCTCTTGCCACCCCTTCTGATAGCTGTCTTCAGAACCTTCTTTCTCCCCACCCACCCTCAGCATAATCAGTCCCTCCTCTCTGCTTTCTTAACACTGCTCTGCACAAGAGTACAGAGGCTACACTACAGCCATCTGTCATGCCATGACTCTATAGCTATACTTAATCATCTCCCTGAAAATGGAAACCATCATTTTTGCATCCCCAGCATCCATTATGGCAGGTGGTGCTCAATAAACATTTGCTAAGGGTATGAAGTATGGCCTTGGGTGCTTTTCTTTCCACAATGGAGCTTCTTCTCTAAGAGAGTTAGGCTCTTCGAATATATCAAAGAACTTGGTCTCAGAAAAGTCTATGTTTCAGTGTACCTTTTCACAAAATGCTTTTTTATTTTTCCTGCTAGCTTATGAAGTTTGCAAAAAACAAAACTCTTATCATTTCATCATCAGAATAAACCAAGGTGTTAAACTTACGAATATCTTAATTTGATGATAATAAGAGTTGCCATTACTGAGCTCTAACTATATAAAAATATTATTATGAATTCCTTCACATTTGTTAATTTCACTTAATCCTCACATGAGAGAGATGTTACTTGTCCTTATCTTAAGAGAACAAAAAGGCTTTAAGAAGTTAAAAGGCCACAGAGCTAATAAATGCTAGAGTGGATTTAAACTCAATGCTGTTTGACTTCAAATTTTTTGTTATCAGTCACCATGCCCAGGCTAAGAAATCTCTCTAGGATACAAACCATATCTTTTCCACATTCCTCATTTGATGCTTAAAGTTTAATCACTGTTGAAATGAAGGATGATAAGAAATTACATCAGGTGCATTTTAATTGGTAGATATATTTAGACAAGATTAACTTTCCCATAAGACTGAGAGCTCCCCTTTAACCGCGAACATGGCCAAACTAGGCTTCTTTTGCAGTGCTGGGAATTGAGCCCATGGCCTCCAGCTTGTTAGGCTGACTACACTCCCCAGCTCCACTAGGCTTTTTGAATAAGGAAATTTGTATCAATACGTTTTAAAATTTATATTTAGAAAACTTTTCAATTTAAAAAGAAGTAGACTTAAAAGAGAAATCAGAACTACAGGTTTTTGACTTTGCATTGGAATAATGCTCTCTGTTAGACATGTTATATTGCTATTACCTTTTTATTTTATATTACTACTATTGTAACTTAACTAAAAATAAATCAAATCTTAAATGCTTTAAACAGTCCCCTATCATGCAACATCTAATATAAACTTAAAACCCATGGTATTCAATTCTCAATTTCCTTTACTAATATGAGTGGATATTTCTTTTTCTTTAGAAAAGAACCCTATCAGTTTGCTGCAGAAGAAAGCAATTCTGAAGCCCATTTGATTGACAACTGGTAGCCAGGAAAGTTCAAATATATGGCTTTAATTAAATAAAACATTGGCAACAGAGCAAATGCACAATGGCTACTGACAACACAGTCCTTTACCCATGAAGAAACAACACCCAATTCTTCCCTTTACGGTGAATACTGTTTTAAAAGAAGAAATACTATATAACCATGCCAATTCCTTAGTGGAAAAATTCATTCACTTAGATGAGTTACATTAAGTTCAATCAGATAATTATACTTAAAATTATGTTGAAGTTTCTATTCTTATTGTTGAAGTTAATATACCAATCTTACAAAGTCAACTTTTCAAATGCCCAAAGTATACCTTAGAAGTGTTTTCCCAATATACGTAACTAAACCAAACCTTTTCTGATGAATTGGTGAGGAATGGGTAGGTACTGGGGATTTAGCACAGGGGCACTTGCACACCAAGTTAGGTACCCAGCCCATTATTTCATCTTATTTTATTTTATTTTGAGACAGGATCTCTCATTAAGTTGCTAAGGCTGACCTCAAACTTGCAATCATCCTGCCTCAGCCTCTGGAGTTGCTAGGATTATAGGTATGTGCCATTGCACCCAGCTTCTGATGAATCCTTAATGAAAGATTTTGTGGTAGCATTAAAACTCCAAGAGAAAAAAAGTAAATGTTATAATGTTAAATTTTAAAATTCAACAAATTTACTCTTAGATTGTAACTTAGTTTCTTTTTCAAATTATCTCTTGAGAAACTGATTCCCTAATCTTGACTTTGTAACATTAAGCAAATTTATTGATTCTGAGCCTCAGACAGGGATCTAATAATACTTACCTTACAACCCTTACAGGCATGTGGGTACCAAATAATTGTACCAAATAATTCATGTAAAACATTTAGGTGTGTGTGATTTCTTCTCTTTTCCCCATAGCATTTCCCAATCAAAACTCAAATTTCAAATTGGACTTTTTATTAAATAGTTTGTCGGGTAGGATCATCAGATCTTGTAATGTAGAAATTGAAACAAACCAAGGGTGTAGTACAGGCACACTTTTTAAGCCCCCTGTGCTTTCTCATAGATATTTTATAAAAAGCTCATTATTTATATCTAAAGAGATCCAAAATACAAGCAAAAAAACAGACAAAATAATTCCTACAACAAAAATTCAAAGGGACTTCTCAAGTTCACTTGTAGACCCCCAAAACTTATGAGAAAAACAAAAAGGCAAGGTGTGGAGAACTTCAAAAATGCATATGTTTTCCCCTGGATATGCTGATGTGAAACGCATTTATCATATCTTTATAATTAGATAATATTCATATATTGTAATTATAGATACAATTTAAAAATAAGAAAAATACCACTTAATATTTTTATATTCCCCCGAAACTAGCTAGAATGTTTGCAGAGATAAATGATAATCTTCCTAACCAGCTTGATTTCATAGCCTAACTACATATTATTAAGCCACAATAAACATTTACTAAGAGGAGACACACAAATTAGAAGAGAAGTTACAAAGCAAAAGAAAGGCACTGTTAATTACAGATGAACCTATTCTTTTTTACTAAGATTTTACTCAACAACTATATTCTTATAGCACATCATCAGCTAATATGCAGATGTAAAACAACCAATAAATTGCTTAATTTAATTTGATTGAAAGGGATATTAAATAGAACACTTTTGAGAATCATTTCTCCCAAACCATTTACCTAAAAGTATATTTGATAGCCTCTGAATGGATTGGGTTTAGGAGCACAAGCAGAAAATCGGGGGTAGGACAGAAAAATGTGTCCTGAATTTTAATACTATGTCACTCTACATGGGTGAATCTTAACATGGCATTTTGAAAATGACTGTATTTGCTACAATAACCCATATGTTACAGTTTCTCAGGCTTAACATTGCATGCAATAGCAATAGTTCATTCAGAATCATCCAGACAGAGGCCTTCAGAATGAACCCATTTGGAATGGCATGCAGGTACGACATGAAATTATATAGCTCATTTAAACCTCTTTTTGTTTGTAATAATACCAAGAAAGCATGTTCACTCAGCCTTTGAATCAAAACTAGCATTTTAAAAGAGAATAATGCTAAGATATAGACTTGTTCATATATGTGGTATTTTAGGAAGCTAACATCTTGTATTAATTTGTGCTATAATTCAAACAGATTATATATATATATATATATATATATATATATATATATATATATATATATACATATATATATAAGGTTATGCTAGAGTAGTCTCCATAATAGATTTTAGAATGTCTAGATGAAAACTGGGGTTGGGGAGAATACATAGAAAGAGCAGTGGTTATATAAGCACAACCAACCTTAGAATTTAATAGCAATATAAATTGGCCTTTCTGCATATTTTTATTGATACATTATAATTATACATAATAGTGGGATTCATTGTTATAAATTCATGCACAAAACATAAAAATATAATTTGTTTAGTCTCATTCCTCAGTATCTCTATTTTTCTTTTTCTTTTTCTTTTTTTCTTTGGTCAATGGTATCCCCCAACAAAATCTAAAAAGTATTTGTTCCATGTTCATTATTTTCCTGAATGACCTGACAAATTAATCTTCTGTTTCTGTTTTAAAAGAACATAATTCAACACTGCCTAAATGTTAATATTTTAAGATCCAAGGGAAAAATCCCTACAAAATCAGACTTCAAATGCAAATAGAAAATATTGCTCAACACTCTACAATAGAATTCTTCAAAAAGGATCAGACAAGCTCAAACAGTGTCCTCTGACAGATGCATAAAAAGTCATGTGGGCATCTCAGTTTGTTTAAACACACACACACACACACACACACACACACAGAGAGAGAAACACAAACACACATACTAGGTGGACAGAAAAATTTTAAAGAAACAAAAACATCTATTTGTGTATTCTCAATAAAACAGAACCTTTTTTTACTTTTATTTTATTTATTATTATGTGGTGCCAAGGATCGAACCCAGGTCCTCGAACGTGCTAGGCGAGCGCTCTACCACTGAACCACAACCCCAGCCCCAATAAAACAGAACCTTAAAGAAAAAGAAAAAAAAATCACAGCCCCTCCTCCTAATACTAATTGTTTGGAAAAGTATCTTATAATATGAGCAAGAAATAAATAACCTTTAAAGTGAAAAAAGACACCAAGTTAACAAACATTCCATTTCCTCCTACTGGACAAGCTAAGGCAGCCCAATTTGTGACTCAGATTTTTATGTTCTGGAGGAATTTCGGTCTTATCTCCACCAAGCAGATTAGGTGATCATCTTTCAAAGTTACGGTATATTTCTAAAAGACATACAAGTACATTTTGTCACAATCCAAAAATCTACCCACTTCAGCATTCTGATAAAA
This sequence comes from Marmota monax, assembly GCF_021218885.2. Classification (NCBI taxonomy): domain Eukaryota; kingdom Metazoa; phylum Chordata; class Mammalia; order Rodentia; family Sciuridae; genus Marmota; species Marmota monax. Next base: position 4,031,126 of record NW_026695212.1, read on the forward strand.
CTTGTTGGCAGCACTGTAATTTGATTTCTTTTTTTATCAAATGGATACATTGAACGTCAAGTGCATTGTGACATTTAGTTGATAGTACAGACACTCCATGCTTGACAGAATGCTTTCATTTAGTGCTTTTACCTGGTTGTAAATTATTGGTACTGCTACATGCTACTTTTAAGATATGATTTACTAAAGAGAGAAGCAGAAGCATTTCTACAGCAGGGGTGCCTTTTGAGTGGGTAAACATAAGGTCACCTGTCAGAAAGTGTGCTGGAAAATGAATGCACAAATCTAATAAGGAAGTGGTTTAAAAGGGATAAATTCCCTGAGTCATTAAACAGGATGTAAACCAAAGACAGGTTGTGCCACCTAGAGAAAAACTGGAAATTGTACATTTGTTCTTATGTAGTAAGCATTATTTCAAAAGCCCAAAACTATTGGCGTGCTCAGTAACCAAGCCAGTGTCCATACCAGCTCATCAAGCTGCCAGGATTAGGTTTCCTTGAAAACTCTGCCTTTACACACCAGATTGGTTCCCCACTTTCCTCACCCACCCACCCATCCCTGCAGCACCATTTAACCTCCAGCACCAACTGTTTGCCACAACCCATGCAGAACCTACATCCTGAAAATCCCGTCAATTCTAAAACATTTTCCTCAAACTCAGGACAGCCTGAGGTAGAAGGAGCAGGGGACTAAACCTGATGAACCTTGACAGTCAGGGTCCCTCTGGAAGCTAGCAGAGACACCACACACACACACACACACACACCCTAGCCCCAGGAGGCCTGTATAGGAAATTCTGGTGCACACAGTACATCATATCCAGGTTACCAAGCTGAACTTCTGGCCAACCTATGCACGATCCAAACACCATAAAATGACCTCAACAGAACCCAGCGTTCAATGTGCAAAAGGCCCTCAACTTTCCTCTCCACAAGTCACTTAATAGCATCGTGCCCAGTACACTTATCAGGCTGAAGCACAAAAGGTCTGTAAGCCACCTGGCACAGAGAGCCGCCTTTTATAAAGAAAATAGACAGTAATTATGAAAAGCCCGCAGTCCTGCGGTATTAACTTGACAGCGGGGACTGCGCTGAGGCATAACTCATCTCCCCAGCAGTCATTCCAGCCCCAGACCCTCAGCCAGGGAACAGTCTTCTCCTACTTCCCCTCCCCCTCCAGAAACCTTTTGTAGCGCCCCCTTCACTCCCCCATACTCTGCCCCCTCCTCCTCCTTTACGAATGCCCAGCAACTTTGCGCTTGGCAACACCATCGTAGCCCCGCCAGAGGCTGGGACACCATGAAGGCGTCCGCAAGAGGAGGAGGAAAGTTTGAAAAGTCACTTAAAGCAGTGCAATATTCCCCCCACCCCACCATCATCCCCAGCACCCACCCCACAGACAGCCGCTCGGGGCTCCACGTGCAAGCCGGCCCTGGAGAAACAGGAGTTTCCCCCACATCCTCGCCAGAAAATCTTTCCCTAAGTAAAAAGTTCCCTCTGCAGCACCATTCCTTTCCCCCTCTCCCGCCACCCCCCACCCCCCGAAAAACCTCTCAGAGTTCGCAAGACGCCACCTGGCTTCGCCCGCGGCCCCAGAGGGCGCGGCGCCCCTCCCCGATCGGCCGTGGACCGGTCTGGAGTAGCCGGGGGACAGGAAGGCACTGGGGGCGGCCCCTGACCGGGACCCCCAGCCTAGCCTTCCCCGGCCCGGTCGCCTCACTCACCTCTCTCCTGCTCTTCCGCCTGCAAGCAGATGGGGATATTCTTCTTCCAGCCCGGCATGGTGTCTGCTCCCTGCGCTCGCGATCGGGCTCGTTCTCTCTCTCGCTCTTTCTCTGGAGCTGGCCGCGTCTCCTCGCTGGCCCTCTCGGGCCGGCCGCTGCGAGAGGGGGCTGTTCAGCGGGGCTGGGGCGCCAAGGCGGCTCCCAGGCACATCGAGGCGGCGCCGCGCGCCCAGCGCTCGCCTCAAACTCGCCGGGGCTAGAGGTGGCGGTGGCGGTGGCGGCCGGGCTGGGCCGCGCCGGGCAGGGTTGGGGGGCTGCAGCAGCGGCTGCCGCGGTGTGGCCGGGAGGCCGGGCCGGGCCGGGGGCGGGGGGCCGGTGCAGGCCGTGAGCTGGGGACTGCGGAACCCCCGAGAGGTGGGCGCCGGCAGCAGGAGAGAGCTGGCGCCGCCGCCTCTTTCCCCTCCTCCTCTTCTTCTTCCCCTTCCTAGTCTCTCAGCAGCCAGCAGGTGGGACTCGGAGCCGCCGATGCCGCACAAAGCTCCGCCGGCGGCAGGACTGAGGCTGCGGGCTCCCCCGGCGCCTCTCGGCGGAGCCTCCCCCGGGACGCGCGCGAGGCTGAGCGGGCACGGAGGGGGCGCGCGCGCTCACACCCTCCGCGCCCGGGGCGGCCGGCCTGCGGGGCGCGCCCGGCCCGCCAGGTACGGAGCCTGGCACCCAGCCGCGGGTGCGGAGCCCAAGCCGCCCCACCGCGGCCGCCACTCCCTCCCGACCTCGGCCTCCCTCCCAAACCCTACTGGCAGCTCCACCGGCTTAAGCGACGACCTCGATGAAGTAGGGGGCAGTGTCCTTCCCTCTAGTCCCTCCTCCTCGCCGCTCTACCCCCGCCCTGGCTGTCGCCCCCTCCCCCAAGTTGAGACTTGCAGCTACGGAATCGCTAACTTCACCCTCAACTGAGGGAAATAGCAACTTTCGGGATGGTCAGCGCTTGTCCAGGAACACATTTTCTGGCGAGGTGGGGACGGCGTGAGCGGAGAGCCTCTTTTGTTTAAATGTTGCAAGGAGACCTTGGCTTAGTGAATATTTAATAACTGTCTTCTAGTATAAAAAGGATTTTTCGATCAGGTTTTATGATTAGTTTCTTCCTCTTGTCACAGGCTCATAGAAAATCAGTGGAAAATGAATAAAGGGTGTGGGGAGGAGAGCTTTGAAATAAACCCTGGAAGATTCTGCCCAGACATGGGGGCTCTTGCTTGTGATTTCAGTAATGCTAGAAGGGGAATACTAGGCAATTGTCTGCCCTGCAGGAGTATCACATCCATCGCCTCAAGGCTGGGGTTGGCTATTTAATACTTGTGTCTTCCCCTCCTATCTGAAAATTTTTGAGCCCCTGAGGCTATAACTACCGGTTTGTGGTTGTTGGGGACCAACCATTGGACAGTTATGACTCTGTCCTGCAGCCTATTTTAGCCTCTGAAGAGAATGCACTTTGCTATTCCAAACTGAGAACAATGGCTCATGCCAGCCTTCTCTCTCTCTTCTCTTGGAAATATAATAAAATTTCCAAAGAAATATAACAACTATAAAAGACTAAGAAATAGAATCTCTTTCCTGTGCCATCCTGTAAGCAGTCTTACTAAGCAGGGATGTTTGCACCTGCTGTGTGCCCCTTGCCTGGGTGGTCATCTGTCATTACAGAACTGTGCAGCTGTCTAGCTGCCAAAGACAAGTGGCTATGTCTCTTAAGAAGAGACTCAGGTCTAGAAACTGCAAGAGAAGAAAAACTTAAGAGTTCAAAGAAGGGCAGAATCACACCATCCCAAGGGGTTATCAGTAGAAATCCTGTCTGAGCTGCTCAAATCTTCTTTCCAGATTCTCTTAGAAGTAAAATCCAGAAAATTAATATGAATGTCATGCCTTTCACCTTTAAAGCGTCCACCTTCCTCCTAACATAAGCAAGAGTCATTGGGTACTTTGCTTGTCATAAACTTGTTTAAAGGCCTAGTCCTACCAACATTATGGGGGAGGGGGGAAGGTATCTGTCATTGATTTCCAAAAAGGATAAGACCATCATATCCAGATCATCTAGTTTTACATAAAGGCAAAGAACTAGGTTTTGGTAACATAAAAATGACCACAACATTTTTATAACATCTTATATAATATCTTATATGTGTGTGATTGTTCTAACAAGCAAAATTCTAGAAGGCCTACACAATAAACATCTGGTATGATTGAACATTACTCATAATGTTTACATTGCATTCAGTGGTACAACTGTTTCACCAAGATGAGCAACAGGTTGACAGGGAGTTCTAGTTCATAACTGTTAATTGTCTTTTAACTCTGATATACACAATTTCTACCATATATTGGACTCTGGGCTAAAAGACAAGGATACAAGAAGTCATAGTTTGGTAGTGAAAGATCATATTAATATATTCTCTTTTGCATTGGGGTTAGATATTCTTTTATGGACTGTGAACTGAGAGTAGTCAAGAAACACCCACCCCTTAGTTGTCTAAACACTCATTCACTAATACCCAATGCCTTATAACATATTTGAATGTACAGCTAAGTCTTTGATGAGACCCTAAAGTCTGTCAGAATGAAATATGACTTACTCAATTCATTCCCAGAGCCAAAGACAGTAAGCACTCAGTCAATGATGGTTGCTGAAGATGGTGTTTAACCTCATTTGGGCTAACCCTCATACATCATGGCAGAAAAATCAGCCTTTAATGAATCCTTTTTATTCTACTGTTCAGATTACTTGCTAATATCAAACCAAAAACAACAACAACAATAACAACAAATAGATCATTTAGAACTTAGTCTGATATATTCAGATCTACTATCCAAATTCACCTTATATTCAAAGCATTATATATAAAAATCTATTCTAAGAAAATTATAGCACTATCTGGACCTTTATGAGAAAGATATTGACCAGCCAGTATCTTATGAGATATATTCTTTTTCTTTTTTACCAATCTGAAAATTAATGCCCTTTACAGACTGTACCTGTAACTACAACCTTTACCTCTAGACATCATCTCACTTCTATTATGAATTCTTGGACCTTATTTGAACATAAATTCTTCCAAGTAATGCACTATGAATGGCTTTTATAGCTTGGTTTTATAGAATTCAAATTTTGATTTAATTTGTTTTACCCTATCCAGTGTGCACAGTTGTACAGGTCATAGAGCATACTCCTAAGTATGACCTGGCTTGATTTCCTTTTCTATGTACAATTTTCAGAATAAAGGGAAATGAAGTTATGTTCTCTTACTGTTAGTGCCTCCCTCACCTGGTAAGAAAGAAAAAAAAAATTGTAAACTAAAAGCTTTAATTTTATTGTTTGATCATCTTTTTCAAGCTTATGTGCATACACTCAGTCCTTTAAAGAACTGGAAATGTGTGTGGGAAGGAGCGGCTTCCCTTTCATTTCCTTTATAGTCTGACAACTGAGCTTCCAATCTCTGCTCACAGGGTCTTCACTCTAACAGTGTTATGGCTTCTTGGGACTGAATTTTATGAGTTTGAAGAGTCCCCCAGGAGATATAAAATCCCAGCTGTTATTCTGGATTTGCTCCAAGGCCTAAAAACACTATCTATATATATATATATATTTTATATGTAAATATATTTTTTTAAAATCTTGTATTGACTTTATGAAGACACTGCTTACTAAGTAGGCCCCTGAAAGTTTCAATAGTGCTACCAAAAGCCAGCACTTATTTTCTGTTGCATGCAGTGAATTTGAAAACACTTTTAACACCTGATATGCACTCCTGGAGGGTACCTATGGATTCTTTTAGATGTTGTTAACTCTCTTTCACCTGAAAAATCCTCTTTGAACATTTGAAGTGGAAGAAGTTTCCTTGGATACTTTTTCTTCTTGGAGAGGAAAAACATAGAGAGAGAACAGAAAACAAACAAAACAAATCCAAGTTGTTTTTATTTAAAATTTTCAGTTGGAAGAATTTAACAGAAGAAAGGATAAACTTGGGAGCAGAAGCTTCAACGTTAATAATTTAAGTAAGGCACACATGAAAACAAAAAGAACATTCATCTGAGAAAACTATCAATGTGTTTTAAAATTATATAGGGCATAGCAATTGGAATCAAAGCTGCTTAATCTTGTGTCCACTTGACTGTGCCACTAGGCACCCAGATATATTTGGTCAAACATTATTCTGGATGTGTCTCTGAGAGTGTTTTTGGAATAAATATTAACATTTAAATCAGTGGGCTGAGTAAAGCAGATTGCCCCCCACCCCCATTAGTTAAAGGCCTATATAGAACAAAAGGCTGACCCTCCTCCAAAGGAGAAAGAATTCCTCTGTCTAGCTGCCAAAATGCCCTTCCCTACTTTCAGATAGGAATTGAAACTTCACCTTTTCCTGGGTCTCAAACCGGTTGTCTTCAGACTGGAACTACACCACTGACTCTCCTGGGCCTCAGGCCTTTAGATTCATAGGGGAACCATGCCATCAGCTCTCCTGGGTCTCCAGCCTACCCATTTACCCTGCAGAACTTGAGGCTTATCAGCCTACAGTCACAGAGCCAATTCCTCAAGTCTCCTCCCATATATATGTCCCAGCTATTGGTTCTGATACATTGGAGAACCCTAATATGGAGACCTTAAACCAAATTTTGGTTCTGCCACATACTAACTCTGTGAACCTGGACAAGAAAACTAGCTCTGTGTCCCCCTGTGTTTAAAATACCAAACCTATGTGGCAAAGTTGTGGTGAGGATTAAATGAGCTAATATAAGCTAAGTACTTAGCACAGTACCTGATGTGTATTTAATCATAGTTGGCAAAAAAGATGTTGGTTAAAAAAAAAAAGTGAGGCAGGGTAAAGTCAGGATTCGTGGGCTTCTGTAAATATAAGAACTCCCTATTAGTGAATGCAATTTTTGTGTGTGTGTTTATGATCATACATACAGTGAGATAGAGACCAAAGAGTTCATCAAGATCTTAAAGGAATTCCTAATTCAAAAAGAGTGTTAAGATTCCTGATAAACATAAAAAGACATTCCATAACATATAATTAACTTTTAGTTTTGCTAAAGAAAGGAAAGTGTTAACACAAAAAAAGCTTTTCCTTCCTAATGAACTTTAGGATTGCCAACACCTCAAACCTCCCCTCTTTCTCTTTGCATTCAAACTTTTTACAAAGTCATCTATACTGCTGACACCCAAGTTTTCAACTCTGATTCACACCTAAGTTACTGCAATTTCTCTGAAAAGGCATTATCATCATTGTTGGCCCTTGGGGCGAAAATGGAAGGAACATTTTGACTCAGTCCTAAGTCCCCAGTTGGTCACCAAATTCTTTCAGATTTACTGATGAAATAATTCTGGAATATCTCTCCTTTTTCCATGGCACTGACCTGATTCATACCCTTATTTTATCTTTCAACTGGACAATTCCTTAGGCTCATTTCTTCAGTCTCTCTTTATCTCAAACTACACAACTATCAACCTTGTTGTTGTTTCTCCTTAACTGAAACACCAGGCTATCTTTCTGCTGTCTTTAAGTCTTTCCCAAATTCCTCCTACCCATTCCATTTTGTCACAATCATCCCTCCCATCCCACGCCATATGTGTGCCTGCCTTCCCTCCTTCCTTCCTGAACTGCTCCCCAAGTTCCTGAAATTTCTTCTACTCTGTTACTTCCATCCCCTAAGTATGCCATATATCTCCACCTTTACATCCCTGCTCATAATAGAACTAAAATAAGTGAAGTGTCTGCACCTGAGACGTTGTCTTCTAACAAATATGTGCTGGAGCCAGAATTTGAACCCAGGGGTGGTGGGCTCAACATTTTCTTCTTTCCATCCCATATTGAAGAACACACTTTGATTTCTACCCAATAAACTTATTCTATCTTTTCTGTGGATTTTGACTTCTCTTATTTCCCCAACCCCTCATACTAACCATATTTCCTTATTTTATGGTATTTCTTATAGATGTGTAGATCTGATCTAGTCTACTAAATGCTACCTTCTATGGGGAAGTATGCATTAAACAGACCAAATTCTGAAGTCTCGTGGTCTAGATTTGAATCCTATGTTCTCCATCTGCGTGATCTTGATTTCTCCCTGCTTTTCTTTATTTGTACCATGGAGATAATGATAGGACCAATCTCACATCATTGCTGGATGAGTTAGATTAATTATGCATGCACGCATTTAGACCTATGGCTAAAACATAGAGAGAATCTGAAAATTTTTACATATTATCATTGGGCCAGGAATGTTCCATAGACTGCTTGGCATTGTCAGAGGTAGTAATGATTGAACCCCACAAATAGTTTGTACTCAATAGGTGCTTGCTAAAAGGGTATATGGTAAAACTAGTTTTCATCTCCTAAATAAATCTGCAGGAAGATTTGGCCCATAAATGATAAAATTTTGATAAAATGATAAAATTTTGTTTATTTTTTAAAAGTCTGACAATATTTGTAAAAGAAAATTTTTAAGACAGAATGGAGAGTGATAACTATTATTATGACAATGGTGAACAAGGGCAAAAGTTACTGATTGAAGAGAAGACTAGACATAAATAAGCATTTCATCAGGAAAATTAAATAGGTAGTTCCTACCTTCATGACAAAAAGCTACTAATAATGGATTCAGGTTTAGTCCCTTGAGTATCTAAAAAATTAGAGCACTAAAGTGATTAAGAAAACTTACTTCAGAGGAAAATTAAGGGAGCTGGCTATTATAGATTGCAATGAGTAAGAGCTTTCTTGGGTAGAAATTTATAGGATCAGTTTAGGAATAAATAACAAACAGGGAAAGGAATTATTTAACACATTGACAAGTGATAAATAAAAATGAAGATAGAAATAAAAGGAAAGTGTAGGTTAGTCAAGAAGCAAGATTTACTTTATATATAATGTCAATAAGTAGTGAAAACTACAGGTTAGAAAACCCTGTGTACCCATATTCTGCTTGTACCCATCTTCTATCATTTTGGGTAGCTACCTGGCAATAGAGAGACACTGCAAATTACATATCATTTTACGTACTTATGCTATTTTTGGAATTCTCTCCTAAGGAAATTATCAAATATGTGGCTATGAGTTTGTATCCAAAGATGTTTATCACTTCTTTATTTATGATGGCCAAAAAAAAATGGGAAAGGTTCTAAATTCCAGTAATAAGGAATTGTTTACATAAATTATATTGATTGTTATAAAGCCTCCGACTTAAAAGATAGCAAAAAATTTACATGGTATAAAGTTCAGCAAAGAGGCTACATATACTATATTTCGTAGATTCTATGAAGCACAGTTTTAAATATTTTTACATACATAAAATCAGAAAGTTTCCTGTATTTTCTCTGAAGGTATATCTGTATTAAGACTTGTAGAGGAGGGGCTTCAGCTTGAAGGCAAGTTCCAGAGACAATAGCAAGATACTTTTTCAAGAAATACTGCATTACCAATACCTAAGCAGAGGCAGAAGAGATGCTGTGGAAAACCACAAGCATCAAAGAGTCTGAATCATGAAGTGAGTCACAAGTCCTGAAGTTTGAATGTAAAAGTTTCAGTAATACCTAGGCAATTAATTCCACTTACTTTTTTTTTATTTATGTAAGCTCAAGATATTTGATAAACTGTATGTCTAAAGGACTCCTTTCAACAAGTATAAAATAATAATTCTTAGTAGTTAAGAATTGTGTCATGGTATGGGAACTATTTTAATAGTGTATAAAACAATGGTGGCTATTAACATAGATGACCTACTAGATTAATGAGAAGCAATATGCATATAGAGTATAAATCAAACTTTTTTTTAGATGGTAAGAGATATACCAAACATTTTTTATGGCTACTGAAATCATCTGTGAGTTTTATTCTCCTTTTATAAATTTTTATAATTTTCACTTTTTTATAAAAAAGTGGCATGTGTTGCTTAATGATGGGGATTTATTTTGAAAACTGCATCAATAGTTGATTTTGTTATTGTGCAAGCATCATAGAGGACTTACACAAACCTAGATACCATATAGCCTGCTAAACCCCTAGTTATATAGTACACATGCATACATATATACATATTGACCTATTTCTTCTAGGGTCCTAGGGCCATGATGAATAAAACAACACAAGATTAAATCAAGCATGGGAGAAAAGGATCCAATAAATAGACTTGGTTAACACAAGATGTATAAGGCCATTGCCGTACAACACAGCATATTGTTTTACAGTAAAATTTATTTTTAAAGTAAAAGAAGTATAAGGAGTCTAAGGGAGAAGGACCACAAGTTTGAGTACAGCCTCTGCTGCTTAACAAGACCTTGTCTCAAAATGAAAAATGAAAAGGGATGAGGATGTAGCTCAGCAGCAGAGCACCCCTGGGTTCAATATCCAGCAGCAAACCACCTCACATACACACACTAAGCACACACTAAGGGTAGTATAGTAAGGACACAAACTAGTAACACAGTTATTAGTTATTATTATGAAGTCCTAAATTATATGTGTTATATTTTTCTACCACTGGCAGCATAGGTCTGTTTATACACCAGCATCATTATAAACACAAGAGTAATGCACTGTGGTATAATTTTACAATGGCTACAATGTCATAAAGTGATTGAAGATTTTCAGCTCCATAATTATCTTATAGGACAGCCATCATAGTGTGTTGTTGACTGAAACATTGTTATGCTCAAGATGATATCACATTTTAAAGGAAAATTTTAGTTTATGTTGTTTTTTTAATATTTTATTTTTAGTTATAGTTGGACAATATCTTTATTTATTTATTTATTTTTATGTGGTGCTGAAGGATCGAACTCAGGGCTTTGCACATGCTAAGCGAGCACTCTATCCCTGAGCCACAACCCCAGCCCCAGTTTATGTTGTTTTTAAAAACAACAAACCATAAACAATGATGGGAACAAAAAAAGATTGAATTTTTTTTCCAAACTACCATAGTAATTCTGCAATAAGTAGCCTAAGAACTGAAGTACGGAAGTTTGAAAACATTTCATTCTTGTTTCTGCCAACCTAGCCACTTCCAAACTATGTGGTTTTCTAGAAGTTTCCTATTCCTGGGAATAGGAAGAAATGTGTAAGAAATGTGTAAGTAATGCACATCTGGAATGAAACAAATAGATTATATAATAATTGCAGGGAGTCTCAGCAAAAAGTATGAAGAAAGCATTTTGGGAAGACAAATCTATTTCCCCTTTAACTTATCACTAAGCAACACTCATTTCCACACTAGCTGTGGGGCCCAGACCAGCCAATCTACTGAAATCCCCAGGAACACCAACCTCAGATCAGTTTCTGTCTGATGTACCAAAAGATGTTCTTTTCAATGTCCCTCAGGGATTTGTAAGCTTATTTATTTTTACAACCTGCAAAATTCAGTCTGAGCAATGAACACAAAGTGCCTGACACATATGTATTATGCATGTATGAGCATTTGTTTATGTTCTCTTTGACTTTTTAAAATCTGTTCAATGAGCCTTTTTACTCAATACTTATTACATATGATGTTTCATTAAGATCCATGGATAAAGTCGCTCCTAGTTTGTATTTACATTATTTAAGCACTACAAGTGATATTTGCTATTGGTTATGTAAATGGAAAATAACTCACAAGATTTATGATGTGATTTACTTCCTTGCACTTGATGACTGGGTTGCCTCTTGATTTTTATTTATGTCCTGAATGATAATCAGTCCTTCCATTTGCCCACCCACACAGTTGCCTGAGCTTTAGATGTGGCTGGGAGTGAAAGTAGGGGGAGAAATAATTGCATTCAGTTCAGAAAGGCAACAGCCAGCCTAGAAACTATGAGGCAGGCCAGCTTCCAAGGAGTATCCACCTGCTCTCTCTAAGTGAAAAAGTGCCAGGGTTTGACTCAGAAGAGACCCTAGTACTGCAGTCAGCACCATGTGAGATTAGAAAAGACCTGTACTATTTAACAGGTAGACAATGGAATTAGTCCAAAATCTTAAGAAGCAGTAGACTAGATGAGCACCAAGAAATGTACACATCTATAGCCACTTGGGAATTTAACAGGAAACAAGGCCAAATGGCAAATCAGTCTCTTTCATTTCTACATGTGAGAAATAGTGCCCCCTCTTCATGAAGGGATGGAAACAGATCCAGTCTTGTATAAAGAGAAAATTACAAACAAAGAAACTTTGATCAACTTTCCTACATTCACTGTCATTAAGTAAATTTTAGATTATAACTCCAGTGAAAAAACAAAGCAGAAAATTTTTTAAAAAATGAAAGCAGAATTTACAAAAACCTGAGCAGACCCTTAATGAAATGCCATAAAGAGGTCTTCTCAGAAGCACAGTGGATTCTCTCTTGCCCCAGACAAACTGGTTTTTTTCAAGCAAGCAACATCACCAAACTTTCACTTCAACAAAATATAGTCCATATTCTACTAATGAAACTTAGGTTAGGTATCCTATGTGCCTGTAATGTAGTTCTATTTTTAACTCAGTTCACAATCCCAATTAACTTTCTAGTGTTTGGGTCTTAGTCATATTCAGAGCAGCCTGAAATAAATTTTACTTGGAAGCTGCCTGTAGTCTTTTGAAATTCAGATCACTTTAGCACTCCCTTCTATCACTGCTTTGTCCCCTGCTCCTAGGTATGATATCAAGACACAGAACTTCTCACCTTCTCTCCACTATCCGTAAACTGCACTTGCCCCAAATGTAATCTCTACTTTCTAAGGGACAGATAAATGAGCTGATCCATGTTAATGCATGCTAAGGTGCTCTTGGTCTTCATTGTGCAAATAAGAGGATGTTACTTTCCTGTCCTCTTTTCCCTTCTGGGAATTTTTACTGTGGTCTTTTAACAGATGCCCTACTTCAAAGACGAGGTATTAGCAGGAAGAATTGTAGGTAAGGTATCAGATCTGTGGGGAGAAATAAGATAGCTTTTAAAAGTTGTTCCTCAAATCATATGAAGGAATGGTGTCCCGTGGGTAGTAGCTGATGAATTTGACCACTATATTATGGATGATTTTGCAACAGTTCTGTTCAAAGCTGCTATGGGCTCAGCATTAGGTTAAATCCTAGGGAAAAAAAAATGTCATGCAATGCAACTTGCATTTTCATGTCTATAATAAGGGTTAAAACATTTGAACTCTCTATTTAATAGGCATATATTTAAACTTGAACTGGTAAAAGAAAGACTTTGGGCATTAAATTAATATTGTGTAGAGCATAAATGTCTGAAAAATTCATTAAAATAGTCCTTTAATTTTGACAGAGTTGAACTACTGGGAAAATTAATTGATTGTTTCTCACTTGGGCTTTGGAAAAGTCATTAAGGTTTTTATGGTTTATGGAAAATTGAGAATTGAAGTACACTGAAATCAATATGTTATCTGATGTACAGAGAAAATGGCACTTCAGATGAAAGAAAGCATAAACAATTCCTCAGAGCTTTTTCTTTCTTTTCCTTGATTTGACAGGCATATTTACATAGAGCTTCTATATTTACTTGTATTCAAAGTCCTTAGTCAGTCATTTTATTGTGATGCACATTGTGAAGACAGAATAAGGAAGCCTGAGAGAGGAACCACTCAGAATCTATTCTTTCCTGGGAATTTAAAAAACAAAATTGAGACATAAAGCAAAATGCCAGAAATATTCAAATAAATCTACATGCTTCATAACAAACTTTAACAAGAAAGTTGAAATTGGTCTAACATGTCAGGGGCAAAGTTTGCTATCCTGGGCTTATATGCATTATGAAGAAAATCATCATGCCTTATGCAAACAATGAGCAATGAGTTGGGCACTGGCTGATCCCAGCAGCAATACTTAGAAGTCCATTCTGTTAGGTTAAACAAGGCTAAGAACAGAATGGAAAGGAAGGACTGGTAACAGAAAAGACCATCATGTACTTTTGTTTTCATATTCTGAATATGTCCTCTTCTGATCATACATATTAATAATTCTGGGAGTCTTTGATCTCATGTAGCTTTTGCAAACACTGAGTGGATTGGGATTTAAGAATATCCGCTTTTGGGCTGGGATTGTGGCTCAGCAGTAGAGCGCTCCCCTAGCATGGGCGGGACCTAGGTTCAATCCTCAGCACCACTTTAAAAAAAAAATAAAAATAAAGGCATTGTGTTGTGTCCATCTACACCTAAAAAATAAATATTAAAAAAAAAGAATACCAACTTCGGCACGTGTCTGCTTCTACCGGCCTCTGTGCCAGGAAGAAAATTCTATTCTCCTTTTCGTACAGTCACAGCTGCTTCCAAACTCTTTCAGCTTTAGACTGAGCCTTTCCTTCCTAAGGTAATTTCCTAGCTAAGATAAGTTTCAATTCACCATCCTTTTAAACACAAACACTAGTCTGTGGAGCCATGAGATGTTGTGGAAGACCAGAGAAAGTGTGCTAGTAATGAGATATTTGTTAGTGTAAGCCTTAACTCAGAAGCACTGAGTAAATAAAACAACTTGATAGTAAATAAAATAGCTGTGTTGGTCATCTTTCTATCTCGTGACCAAAAAACCTGACAAGAACAACATAGAGAAAGAAAACTTGATTTTGAGCTCATGATTTCAGAGGTTTAATTCATGGTCAGTCAACTCCATTGCTCTGGACCTAAGGTGAAGTAGAACATCATGGTGGATGGGCTTGGTGGAGGTAAGCTGTTCAGTTTATCTAATCAGAAAGTAGAGTGAAAGACTGAGGAGCCAGGGGCAGTGTAGAGTTCAAGGCCATACCACCAATGACCAACTTGCTCCAACCATGCCCCACCTGCCTGAAGTTACCACCTAGTAGTTCATCCAAATTATTTATTCATGAAATGGATTAATACACTGATAACACACCTCTGAACATTACTACATTGCCTAACATATGAGCTCTTTGAGAGACATTTTTAGATTCAAACCATAATAGAAGCAGATTGCTTATCTTGGTAATCATTACACACATAAATATTGGATGGTTATTTAGAAAGAATTTATCCCAAACTAGGTATGTTTGAGATCACCAGGCAGTTGCATAACAAAATAATAATATGTTTTTAAAGTTAGCATTTTATTTTTGTCGTGTTCATTATTCACTTGTCTATAGTTTCATATCTTATCTGATTAAGAATTACCCTGTTGGGAAACTAATAATCCTAAAGGAACATACTGTGAGCAGAAAAACTTTTAAAGTCTACTTCTTAAATTGCATATTACTTAAAAACAAATAAATTATAAATTAAACTTCTTTCTTTGCTTTTACAGCTTTATTATGAAAGTCTACGGAAAACTCCTGAATTCATTAAGAAATAAGTGCCCACCCAAGCCAAGGCAGGTTGCCAGTTCATCTTAGGGTTTTTAGCCTGGTATGCAGCCCTTTACCTTGTCTTTATGCCGCCAACTTTGAGTGACTAATCCCGCCTTCTACTCCCACAGTCAATTTACCCTATTATATGTTCCCATGATAGGCAGCTCTGAACATGTTCTAACAACTTGTTCAGAGGAAGGCTTTCAGTTGAAATGGAAGAATAGCAATTTTTACTGCTTCGGTGACTGCTCATAAGAATATAATTTATTAATCTATATCTTCTAACCAAGAATAAGAACTTTTATTCATGATTATGCTACAGCTATAGATTTATTGAGCTAACCAAAGGAGGGGGGAAAGAATCTTTTTAAAGGATTTGCTATAGTATATATTCTTTTTTAAAAAAAAAATTAACTAAAGTACAGATTGGGATCCAGAGATTTAAGTTTTGCAGTTCATCTGTTCATTGATCCCAGTTATTTGGAATAAGCACCAAAGAGTGATCCCTTCTGAGCATTTTTTTTTTCTGTTTCCAAATTTAATCCTCCAGGCTGTTAGATAACCATAGTATTATTCTTTATTTATTATAGAGATTATGGTTCTCCATCCTAGAAAGATCAGCTTTGGGCCAAGGCTGGTCTACTTGAAGTCCACATTGAAATGTGGATATAACACACTAATTTTTTAGCACTAGCTATAACATAGCCAGAGATTGATTAATTGCATTCTAACCAATAAATAACCAGCTCAGTATGTAAAAACTGCCAGGAGACTAGGTAGGTGGTGGAAACAAGAAATACAGTTGCTCTTAAGTCAGACTTACACTGAGGGGGTGGGAAGCTCCCTGGATAGGCAGGAGGAAGACATTGCCCAAAACAGTTCTTCTGAAGCTACTGGTGCTCAGCTGGATCTTTAAATAAAATATCCAGAGTCTGCAGTAAAATGGAGAAAATATTATCAGCTATAACATCCTTCTTCCCCCCCCCCTCCCTCAGTTCTACACCCAACTTGGAGTTTGATTTGATTCTGACTAGGATAACAGTAGACTGCCTGACTTCTTAATCTGATAAAAATTATTGGTATTTACTGAGACCCAGATTCTTCTAAAATTCTGCAACCTGATCTTTTTTAGTACACTCTGACATTGCTGATGAGACAGCATTATTCTTCTGGAAAGTGCAGAAAACACTCCAGTCCTCATGGGTGAACAAATTTAAGGGATTGAGGGCAACTGAGAGCCATCTCACTCCCTGCTCATACTAAATGCTCTCCAACAATACCTTACCACCCAACTTGTTTTAAATAGAAAAAGCTAAAATTGGAGAAAAAAATTTAAGTATAAAAGGGTCACATTAAATATGTAAATATGGGAGGTAGAATAATGTGCTTAATAGCACAGAATCAGCTGGAACTGCATTAGAATCCAAGGTTTGCAAATGCAAACCACCTTGTTGAGTCTGTTTTCTTTTCTGTTATATGAGGATGATAATTCCATTTATTTGTGGAGTATAATAAGTGCTTCAGAAATTGGCAGATATTAGGGTTATATAATTAAATATTATTATACTAGAATTTGTTTTTGTGACATAAAATTTTCATAACATTATAATTATATACAGGTATCATTCAAAGTATTGAACAAATAAATCATAATCAATGAACCGTATGTCTGTATGGTATCTATTATTGGGATAGGTACTTTATGAAGGATTATAAACCCTAGTCTTTTCCCTTAAATAGTATATCTCATAGCTGGGGAGGCAAGACTAACTTGTGAATACATAATCATTACTAAACACAGGCAACATTAAAAATGAAATGCTGCAGTGTTAATTTAAAGTTCTCTATTGGTGCAGATTATTATGCAATCACATGTAAAACTGTCATGTAACACAGTATGTGGTCTTCCAATGCTTTCAAATGAGTATATTTAGTGATAAAATATAGTAATCAATGAAATGAAGTCAGAAATTGCAGTAAAGTCATATCCCATTCAATTTTGTATTTCCTGGTTTTACTCTCTTCATTGCACTGGCTGCTTGGGAGGCATTTTGGCCTCTTCAGGGGGTCATCGGCAGGCTGTGTCTGTGGTGTAGTGAATCCAGGCTGAAAAGGATGAACTCATTTCCATGCATTGTATATTAGCTTAATATTCAATGCTGGCTGGAGACCTGCTAGCATGACCAGATAGTGGGAAAGTGATTCTGCTAGTTGCTTGAGGTCCAAATGTGAAATTTACTAAACCCCATATCCCATCCTTATAAAGTAGGCAACAGAAACATATTTCCTCTGCCTCTCTTCCTTACACATGCCTCAAAACATATATTGCTGCATGATGATATACCCAAAGCCTACTTAGAAGTGATTATGACTGCGTTAACAACCACCACCAATATGGGGAGAAGGTTCTTCTTGCCTTTACTGCCATCTAGAACCTGCCTTAGACATCACCCTTCTGTACACTCAAGGTGAAGGGGGAAAGAAGTAATAGAACCGCAACATTGACAGAGGTTTGCTTGTTTGGCAACATTTTTCTTTTCCCAAAATGAATGCTGGAATTGCCTCTAGGAGATACTGCAAGGGAGTTATTTGTTTCATGGTTCAAAAGTTTGTTTATTGAGCTTATAATCTGATAATGATCTGAAAGTCAGTTTTACTTTGGAATGAATGACAAGTCTAACTTAGTTTTTTAATGATTGAAGCTATGCTGCAAGAGGTCAAAATGACCATATCACTTCACTGATTCATGGAGAAACACATAGTTACTCTCTTTGGAATGGTTAATCTTATCTCTGGTTTAAGGTAAACTTTCAGGAACATACACACCATACCACACACACACACACACACACACACACACACACACCTCTCACACACAAGCACATATATACCTCTATTACCATCGTGACTATGCTCTATTCCTGTCCAGTATTTTCCTTCTGTTCACCAAAGTAAAGGGGACGGCCATTTGAAACACTTAGTAACTCTTATCTAAATCAGAGCATCAGTTTTCCCACATTCTTTTTACTTTGACAAAGAATGTAACAATCTTTCCCAAGAGTAAACATTTCTAAAGAATGTTAGTTCCTTGGGTTAGAACACTTTAGCAAGGCAGGTGGTGGTTACAGAGTAACTCAGGTCCTTAAATGTGTGACTATAATAATAAGACAAGTATTTTCAATTTGGGGGATGAAATTCATGTAGCTATTTTTTTAATATTTATTCTTTAGGTGTAGTTGGACACATTGCCTTTATTTTATTTATTTATTTTTATGTGGTGCTGAGGATCAAACCCAAGTCCTCACACATGCTACGCAAGTGCTCTACCACTGAGCTACAACCCCAGCCCTCATGTAGCTATTTTTTTAGTCCTATATTCTATAAGTATATCATATCTGAAGATATTTCATATGTAAATAAGTCATTACTTCAATGTTAAGACAATTTCAAAATTATGGCTATTGAGGTGTACTATTTCCATGAAACAGTTACAATGCAGTATTATTTCTGTTTAAGAACAATGAGGCATTCAGCGTATGAATTTTAGTGTTGATTGAATGGAACATTCAATATTTGTCCCTTAATCTCCTGACATGCAAAGCAAAGACATATCATCAGGTCCATTTAAGCCCAGAAGTGTCTGTACAAGATATTACAACTATATTTTTAAACTTTTGTAAGGGCAAAGTCAGTCCAAATTTTGTATAGAGAGTGATTATAGAATCTTTATTTGTCTTCTCAAAATAGTACTCAAAAAATTGATACTTTAATAGTTATTCTGGCATCATCTGGGAATGAACACACACACACACACACACACACACACACGTAATACACTCTGTGAGGAGGTAATCTTGCCTAGGAGATAATAAAATAATTTGTCCTAAATACATTCTTTTGAACAATATGTTTTATTTATTTATTTTTTTTAAAGATAGAGAATGTTTTTAATATCTATTTTTCAGTTTTTGGTGGACACAACATTTTTGTTTGTATGTGGTACTGAGAACAGAACCCGGGCAGAACGCATGCCAGGCCAGTGCACTACCGCTTGAGCCACATCCCCAGGTCCAATATGTTATATTTAAATGTTTACTTTTAGACTTCTCTGTGTATTTGCTAGTGTTCATCTATAGCCTTTCCTTAAAGAACAATAAATTGCATGTGTAGGGAGGATTATTGGTGAATATGCCCCAAATGCTTAATATTCCTGATAAGAATTAACTTTGTTATTAAGTGGAAGTACTTCCAAATGTAAAGTTAGGCTTTTAACCATTAAATGTGACTATTTGGAGGCATTTTGGAAAAGGTAGGCTGAAATTAAAGCTTTGACTGTTCTGTCCTAACACATATCACATGTAGTCACAACACTTCAAGAGAAAATGTACCAGGTCTCATAATCTTTCTGTTTTTCAGAGATCTTAATATTGTATTTCCAGTAAAGGTAAAGATAAAAGAAGGCCAAGAAATAAACAGCTGCTAAAAACATAAAAACTCCCTTCTGTTTAAGGGTAGGTAAAGTAAGCTATATTTAATAAAAAGGAAAATATCAAGGACATATAATCTTACCCAAATCCATGCTTGAGTTTCTTACTTTTTTAAAAAAAAAAAATCTGTATTTATGCTAAATCATCATCTCATTGTTAACCTTTTGCATATTGGTTTGAAACTACCAATTCTAGGAAGTAAATAGAGTAACCAGTCTCCAATTCCATAAGACATCAGAATGCTCCTTACAAGAAAAATTTATAATGATTGGGAGTTTTGTTTGTTTTTGTTGTTACATTTTATTACTAAAACTCTTTCATAAAGCTATTATTTCTTCTGTTCCCAGGAGGCAAAAGAGTTTGGCCTCTGTTGAATTTGTTCTCAATGTGAACTATTTTTTAATGGAATAAAAAATTTTCTTAATATTCTCATTTAGAACAACAACTTTATAACCTTTAAGGTTCTTTCTATTCTATTATCTCTGATTTTATTAATCCTTCCATTAAAATTAGTAGTAAAAAATCTTTATAATATTGTTAAGTAATATACATAGCTTTATTAGCCTAAAAAAGGACATGAAGACATTGAATCAGCTATGACTTTCTGCAGGGATTATAGCAATCCTATACAATCTCCAAAGACAGTTCTGGTGGGTTGCTGCTTGAGCAAAAGGACTCTGAAAGATTTCTCTTCCAAAGGTTATATTCTTGAACCCAGGGCTTTTCCCCTTTTCCCCTCTTTGTATTGCCCTCACCCTTCTGTTAATATCTCTGGGTTGTGATACATGGCCAGCAGGACTGCATAGCAACAGAATTGAGCACACAGCACACTTGCTGTATGCATTTTGCCAACATACAGATGCCTCCTTGTTCTTACTTGAATTACTTTGCTGTAGTTTACTGCTTACTCTGATTCAAAAAGTGTTCCTCATGGGTCCCTGCTGCATTTGCTGGCTCATATTCTTCCCTCCCACCCTAGGCTTACTCACACCTTTCTCCCTGGCTTTCAGCTCTACCTCTTTAGTTCCAGATTAAAAGTGCTCTCACTGCAAGTGCCCAGTGCTGACTCAGTGTTTGAGCCTTCTCTACGGTCTACCCATCACTCATCAGACTTCCACTGCTCCTAAGCAGAGAAGCCTTTCTGCTTGTATAGTGCCAGACAGTCCTTTCTACTCTGCCCCAATTTTTTTCAGACTTTCATTGTTGTTGTTGCCACAATTGTTTATCTGGTTTTTTGTTTGTTTGTTTGTTTGTTTGTGTGATGTTAGGGATTGAACCCCGGCATCCCTGCATGCTAAGCACATACTTTACCACTGAGCTACACTCCCAACCCCTTGTTAACCACTTTTTGTAGTTTGATCAAATTTCTGCCAACTGTCTTTTTCTTAGTGTTAAAAATTTCTCAGGACAGAGGATGTAGCTCAGTGGTAAAGCATTTGCCTGGCATGAGCATGGCCCTAGGTACAATCCCCATCACTATGAAAAACAAAGAAACAAAAGTTGAGATTAGCATATAGTCTTTGTCTTTCCTTTGTCTGTTTACACGTCCATACCAACTGTGTAAGGAATGTCATCTATATAGAAACATTAACGCATGATGCAGTGAATTAAATATGTTAAATATATAAGAGTTTATAATGATACCTAAAAATCTTCATCTGTCATCTTTGGAAACTGGTAACCAAGAAGGGAACAAGCATTTATCATGCTTTTCCCATAAAAAAATATATATCTCAGAGTCACCTAATAGTTGATGAGGGAAAGTTTTTATTGTTGTTCTAATGAATTGTAGCTAATAAATGCAGAAGGAATAGCAGAAGTTAAATATCACCAGTTTGCAATCCCTAAAAAAAAAAGAAAAAGAAAAGAAAAGAAAAAAGAAATTTTAAAGCTGGGCAATAAGCATCAATGATTTCTAAACCATTAGGGAAAACACTAATGGGGAACCTTATGAAGTATGAATCATCTGACAACCCAGAACCCACTGATCAATTAAACATTACAAAAAGGGAAACAACCACATGCTCTATGCTCCCTTGTACAATATGAAAGAAAATATACCCTATCAAATATTATAAAAATTAAATGGGATTCTTACCAAGGGCTCTAGATCTAACTACCAATTTCATAGGAGATGCAGAAAACAGAGGCTATCACAGGGAGGCAATAATAAAAACCCAGAATGGGAAATTCTACAGGGAAAATTATCACCTCTATTCAACAAATTTCTAGAAAAATAAAAAAATAAATCTGTACAGATATGTTTTGAGGGACTTTGGAAATACACATTAATGTGATGCATGTGTTTTGGTTCCTGATTTGAACAAAGCAAGTGTAAAAAAAATATTGTGTTAGGAAATAGTAAAAGAAATCTGCAGACTGAGTATTTTATAGTATTTGGTAATATGAAGCCATTATTAATTTTAGGTATAACAATGGTATTGTGATTATTTTTAAAGGAATATTTTTGTCTTTAAAAACATATAGTAAAATATGGCTAAAATAATACACATTTTAGGATTTATATAAAATAATCCAGAACATGAAAGATATGGATGGGATATAATGACAAAATATTGGTCCTGAATGAAGCCTCACTGAAGTCAGTTCATTATACTCTTCAGTACACTTTTGTATGTTTACAATTTTTCATAATAAAAAAATATATTTTAATTTTAGAGAGAATTTATTTAGAACAAAGCATGTTATTTCTTTTTTTTATTCCAACTTGTTATATATGACAGCAGAATGCATTACAATCCATTTTATACATATAGAGCACAGTTTTTCATATCTCTGGTTGTACACAAAGTAGAGTCACCATTTGTGTCTTCATAAATGTACTTAGGGCAATGATTTCCATCTCATTCCACCATCTTTCTTACCTCCATCCCCCTCCTTTTCCCTCCCTCCCCTTTGCTCTATCTAGAGTTCATCTAATTCTTCCAAACTCCCTGCAACTCATAATAAAATATTTTAAAGGATTCAGTTATTAATTCATTTCTTTACAGATAAAATGCAACTCAATTGTCAAGAGAGAAGTTGATTCTAAAACACATATCCTATTAAATGGTGTCTATTTTATAGGATTCGAATGATGCTTTCAACATACAAAATCTTCATAAAATATGGTGTCTGATAAAATGTAGACTTCAGGTGACTGGAGGGTGGGGAGAGAGGTGTTTGCTAGGAGAATGGCAGATTTATGGATTAGTTTTGGAGAATCCTCACTTTGTCCTCATCACTTTGGAGGAGAGTGGGTGACCCAGACTGGAGCCAATTTGTAAAAATACCAGGTGAGCTCAGTAGTGCACAGAGGAGCCCCAGGGTTACCTATGAATGATCTGGGGAGCCAGCCAGGTCACCTGCTGGTAATTCTTTAGGAGAACTGGGAGGAGGGAGCAAGCTGCTGCTAAAGGAGCAAACGTGAGAGGAAACTGAGGCATGGGCTGCCAGATTCTTAGGAAGGAATCTGCAATCCAAACTGGGAGTTTGAGACATGGCAAGTCTAATTCTAATCCTGAACAATAATTAAGTAGGTTGAGGGTAGGTTGCTACCATGAAGGTTTCTTAGGTCTGGCAGGACTTGAAGAGAGGGCCCATGGTAACCAATCTAGTAAGAAGAGGGCTCCACCCTGAGATAGAGTTGGAGTGGAGACCAGAGTTTGGAGCATACACTGGAGGGAGGTAGTGATTTCAACTTGGCGAAAGGCTGTGGCACATTGATTATGTGTTCTCCTAGGAGTCTCATCTTGATCTAGTTAGTAGACACCATTCAGTAATGGAGGGAATGAACTTTGTTTGAGTCTTGCTCTGAATTCAAAGTGTGCTGCTTTTGCATTGTGTACTCTGCCTCCATGCTCATTGCACTGACAGGGCATCTGGGAGGGTGATTTAACAAACACCTCTGTTTTCTATCTTGGTGTGGTTCTCCTCTTGGCATCCCTGCCGAGCAGCAGTAGAGGAGGGCCAATGTGACACAGAGGAGGAGAGGGAAGAGCCTGTGGAGAGCTGAGGACTTGAAGGCAAACGCAATTGGGTTAGAGCCAAGTTATTTTGCCCCAGCTCCCTGGTTTCTGGCAAGTTTCACATCCTTTTGGAGTATCTATTTTATTATCTATAAAAAAATCTATCATCAATTATTATAGTAAAAATGAAATTTAAGAGGAATTATAAAATATAATATTAAAGTAACTAGATATAAGCTCCCCCCTTCTTTTTGTAAACTGCTTTTGGCTATTTGGGATCCTGGGATAAATGGAAAGCCAAACAGACTGTGGGATAACAGAGTCTTAGGTGATTTTAATAGCATGTCACACACAAGAAAGTCAGATACTAAACCTGTCCAAACTTGATTGGGAAAGAGTTGTTTTCATGAAAATTTTATGAGTCAAAACATTACAATACCTTGCCCAGTCTCTTCACTGTGGTAACTTCTTACCATCAATGACAGAAGGAAGGGAGTAGGATGGGAATTTCCTGTTGATAATATTTTGTCCAAAAGATTTGTTTCTCTGTCCCATGACATTCAACACTACCAACAGATTGGGCATCAGACTTTCAAGAAGTCACCTAATGATACATGTTAAACAAACAAACAAACAAACAAACAAAACTGGTTGATTCTTTTGTTTTGGGATAAGGACAACATTCTATAGCAATTAATTGGAGGAAATTAGAGGGAAAGTCCAGAATGCTCTTTCAAAGAGATGCAACATTTCAGAAAATTAGAAGATAATGTAATGTGCTAGGAGTTTATTGCCCTCACACTTTATAGGTTCTAGATGAACAACCTAGGTTGAGAGGGTACTCTGCTCTAATGTGGACTTCAGTATGTGGAGATAGTGGCAGAAAGTGGAAGACAACAGATTGTGAACATTTTTTCTTATTTATTATAATGATCTTTGCAGTTTTTAATGTTATTCCTGAATATAAAGACACTCCTCACAAAATGTGAGCTCTTCTTATTATTTCATTCTATATCAAATTTTGGAGATGATTGAAGGATTGGCTGATAATTTTACAAAATGTCTAAATAAAATAAAATTTGCAAATAATGTGCTTCTCTTCACTATTATAAAGAAATAGCTTTACTTTTCACTAGAATCATTTATAGACTTGTGGTTCACTGTGAACCATTAGCTTTTATGCTCATTTTAAAAAAGAATCGCCTCATCAATGTTTATTGGACTAGATCTCCACTATAAAATTTAACTTAAACTATCTTACTAGGTTATCTGGTAACAACCCAAATTTTGGCTTACTAAAAAAAAAATTCCACCAATAAAGAAAAAAATTAAAGCAATGGAGAAGATCAGGTGTGGTGGTGTACTTCTATAATCCCAGTAGCTCGGGAGGCAGAGGCAGGAGGATCAAGAATTCAAAGCCAGTTTTAGAAAACAGCAAGATGCTAAGCAACTAAGTGAGATCCTCTCTCTAATAAAATACAAAACAGGGCTAAGGATGTGGCTCAGTGTTCAAGTGCCCCTGAGTTCAATCCCAGTATCCCCCCACCCCCAAAAAAAAGAGAGAGAGAGAGAGAGAGAGAGAAAGAGAAAATAAATGTTTAGTCCAGTAGCCCTTTTAACATTTTTTCAAGAGCAACTTTGATCGATAGACAGCTTATCAGGAATGAATTTCCAAGAGAATGATGCAATTTTGTTAATTTCAAGCTAAGTTGCTAAAGTTATTTCTATTTGTTATCTCCAATCTATACATACTTTTGGGTTACATAAAAACCATTACAGATCCTTCCCTAACATTAACCTTCTAAAGCTGTTCTCTGATACAAATAATTAAAACTTTTCTTTTTCCTGGGCTCCTGAGGTTTATTTTAAATTTACTAAGTAACTCTTATTATGATAAGACTAGATGGATTTGTTCTACCATTATTTAAATGGTGATTAAACCTATTGAACATATTTTTCTACTGTTTACATGACCCCAAAACATTCATGTGAATAAAGGAACACATAAGTTACCTGGGCCTTTCGTTTTCCCAAAAATACCTGTTTTAAAATATATATATATATCAATCACCTGGAAAACAAATCATTTTCCTACTTCTTACCTGGTAGTTGATGCTTGTCAGCAGAGCTTTAGACAGTGGATGAAATAAAAAGCCAGACTGGAAGGTTAGTGCTAGTTTTCCTGAATTCTGGGCAATGTCCCAAGATTGAAATGAATTGTTCTTGGAGCTGTGGGGAGTGAATATCTGAAATCACTCTTTAAAAAGCTGCAGGAGGCTTGGGGACTATGAAACGGTAAAATGTCAACTTGCAGGAAATTAAAGGTTTTAAATCCTGAGCTTGACCTTGGAAAACGGTTGATTTCTCAGTGACTACCCTGGGGGAAATCACAGGCACAGTGGACATAGGCAAAGAAGTCTCTGTAAAGCACAAAGCCTATGAGCTTTCCTGTGAGACAAGAGAAAGAAGCAGGACAGATGGTTTTAGTTCCAGTGCTATTGGGTCTTGGTCACTTACATCCTCTAAAAGCCACTGGACCAGTATAATAGAGTGATTAGCATCTGGGCTCTGGAGCCAGATGGCTAGGTCCACAGTGCTTGTTCTATCACTTGCTACTGTATAAATTTGAGCATTTCCAGCTTTTTAAGCCTCTTCTGAAAAATGGGGCTGATGAACCTAACTCTAAGGATTATGGTGAAGATTCAGCTAGTGAGTATATGAACACATGGCACAAAATGAGTGCTCAGTAATAGAGCTCCTAGTATACTATTTGCATGAGCTGTTATGAGAACATCTGAGATAAAAGATGGGAACAAGATGTGAAGACTAGAAATGCCATACTAACTCAAGACGTAGTGAGTTTAGTTCTCAAATAGACCCACCTCAGTAGCTCATCAGAGATCTGAAGGAAACCTCAAACCCTACTGGAAAAGAACATTCCTTCTGAGTCCTGGTAGTTTCCTGCAACACGTATTATTTTTTAATGTTATCTCTTATTTTCCCATGTCTGGTCAGGGAAAGACCTAATTGTGGCAGCCATGCTCCTGGCCCCAAAGATGCTTAAATGGCTTCTTGGTTTAACAAAGCACAGATCCATCTGTGAAATGAGGAATGCTGAAAAGGAGACAGGAGTAAGGGGGCCTGTTTCCTTATTTATTCATTATTGGGCCTGACATTCCATGTTGTCAGGTTTTCTGACCAGTAGATTAGCCACTCTTTGAGTCATTCCACAGATTCATGATCTACCTTTTGAAATGTGACTGCCCTAATCAGGCCTTATAAAGATCAGTTTTTTGTCTCTTCATGGATTGAAAGAATGGAGAGTTATACCATTAATCTAGGTGGGTTAGTTTGAAATAAAAAGGATTCTTCTGGAGAAATGTTCTTAGAAGAAAACATAACTAAATGTTGTTTTTGCTGTGGGAACATAGAGTCAGATAAGACAAGGGGCTTGTAATTTGGAGAGATGCTTTGATTCCCGTGTAAAGGATGCTATCCGAATCCAGGAAATTCTGCTATTCAGTAGAAATCCTATCAGAAGGCAGACTTCCCTCAAGACCCAGGGACACCACCAGCTTGGAGCTCAGACTAAACACCACCACAGAAATAAGTTTCTGGAGGAATGACACATGGAGGTACATACAGTTAGCAAAATATGTAACATTTGAAAAATACCTTCAAAGCCAAGCTCCAGTTTCAGAGGAGAGGAAACAAACAATGAGTAAGATTCTGTGGTATGAATTTTGAAAAATCTGTGAGGAATTTTCTCTTTTCTCTTAAAATGAATCATCTTGTACATCTATGCTGTCGCTGACATGGGTAAACACTGATTGAGCGGCTACTGTTTCAACCCTGTAGATTTACAATATCTGAATCCCTGCAAGACACCCATCCTCTTGATGTCTTTGGGGAGCCTCAGAAAAAGGGGTCTTTAGATCAAGCTAATTCTCAAAGAGGATCTGAAGCTGTCCTCATGGCCTTTCTCATCACTAGGAAAGTACTACACAGCAGTGTACAACCCTTTTGACCGGATGACTAAATCACAGCAAAAATGACCATGTTCTGTTCAGCAATATTTCTTGCAGTTCTCTGAAGGAGAAAAGATGAGGGGTAAGGAGGGAAATGTCAGGCTGTGTGCAGGAAGGGCTCTATATTCTGATATTTTGTCATCTCCCTTTCCTGGCACCATGTCACAGGTGGAGACGGGTAGGTGGATAAAACTTGTGGACCGGAACATATTTGTACCTGTTTGCAAAGCACTAAGAAAAGTACATCTGATTATGAATTGCAATAATTAGCAGTGAGCATTACAGTCCATAATGCTACCTCTGTTCCAGGCAGAGGTCAACATAGCCTCATGTCAGCATTAAAAAATTGTGAGGTGTCTCTTCTGCAATTAAGTTTGGCCTTCTCTGAAATAATCAAAACAAAGTGATCAGCAGGAAAGCAAAGTTGGAGAGGAATTTGATAGCATAACATACTGGCTACTATTATTTCATAATCTTTGTGGTTAAAAACTACTAATTGTTGACCAAATCCACTTTCCTCTTCTCCTGGGTGTATGCCCAATCCCACCCTGTGTTTGTGATTCCCAGACTCCTTTGAGGCTAGGTATGATCAAGAGGCAAAATTCTCAAAAGCTGAATGTGAGCGCAGAGGGTGAATAGCATTCCTGCATCATTTGCTGAAGGTAAAATTGATGCTACAGACCTGGTCTCTCTTTCATTGCACTGGTGTCAGGGACCCATCTTTGACCGTGCAGATGAGGACAGAGGTCCTACTGGGGGTTGCCTGGGTAACAAAATGAGAGAAATATGAGCACCTGAATGCCCATGTAAATTCAAGTCACCTCTGAAACTGCTCTGCTCACTTCAGGATTGCAATGCAGGAGGGAAACAAACTCCTTGTACATTAGATTATTCTCTAGTCATTTTGAATTTGGGGATCTCTTTGACCACATATATCAGACTTTACCCTGATGCAATATAGTTTTATACAATATATCATTCCCTATGATACAATATAATTATATATTGGTTTCTATAATTGCTGCATATTCAATTACCACCCACAGTGCTATGAATCACAAGGTTATTATCTCATGGTTTTGTAGGTCCAGCCCTGGTGAGGTTCTGCTTAAGTTTCCCCAGACTGAGACCTAGGGGTCAGTGGGAGCTGCCACCTCATTTAAGGTTAAGAGTCTTTGAGCTCACATGTTGTTGGCACAGTTATTTACTTGCTCCTGGAGAGTGGGGCGAAGTTCCTATTTTCTTGCTAGCTGTTGGGTCAGCAAACATTCTCAGAGCCTTCAGTTCCTTGCCATGTGGGCCTGGAGATAGTTCATAACACCTTTCTATTTCTTCTTCCAAGCCAACATGGATACATCTATGACTTCTTTCTGTGTAAACAGCTGAAAAAAAAATGCTCTATTTTTAAAGGTTCACCTGAGTAGGGTAGGCCCTCCAGGGATAATCTCCCTTTTTCTCTATTAGGTAGTATTATTGCAGGA
Organism: Marmota monax; assembly: GCF_021218885.2. Classification (NCBI taxonomy): domain Eukaryota; kingdom Metazoa; phylum Chordata; class Mammalia; order Rodentia; family Sciuridae; genus Marmota; species Marmota monax. Next base: position 4,060,115 of record NW_026695212.1, read on the forward strand.
GACATCTATCCTCATATTCACAAGTTCTGCCACATTCAGGAGAGGGGATTGTGCAAGGTTTATAAACAGGGAAGTGGGAATCTTGGAAGCCTTTTTAGAATTCTGCCTACCACAAATATGTATTAATATACATAGGTGATAGTAACGTGATATAATACAATAATGGTGGCTTATCATTGAGGGCTTACTACATAGCAGGAAATTACAAACCATTTTACAGGCATTTTATCATATAGTTCTCATGACAAAACTATGAGATATAATACTCTATTTCTTACTTATCAGATTACAAAGGTAACAGAGACTTAGAAAGGTCAATCAACTTGCCCAAAGTTATGTAACTAGTAACTGACAGAATCACAATTATACCCAGGACTGCTTTTGGACAGCATGACCTCTGAAATTGGACACACCTGATACACAGGTCCTGGTGTCCTGAATCTCCTCATTGCACTTGTCACAATCCAACCAAGTGATTATTGTGAAATAAACTGGTTATGTCTGTCTCCCCAGATAGATATTATCTTTATCAAGGTAGATTATTAGTTTTGGAGTGTGTTCAGCTACAAATAATAGAAAATATGAATTATAGTGGCTTATATACATACAGATTCGCTTTCCTCATCTAAATAAGAAGTTCAGAGGTTGTGGTTGCTGGTAAGTTCTAGAAGCATGTCAGAATGTCTCTTGTACCTGTTTTTTTTTTTTTTTTTCCTGGTACTGGTACTGGGGATTGAACCCAGGGACACCTAACCACTGAGGCACATTCTCAGCCCTTTTTTGTATTTCATTTACACACAGGGTATGTATGATTTGCTTAGGGCCTCACTAAGTTGCTAAGGCTGCCTTTGAACTCAGCCTCCTGAGCTGCTGGGATTACAGGCCTGCGCCACCACACCCAGTATGGACCTGGTTTTTACTTCATGGGATTAAGATAGCCATTACAAGTCCAGCCATCACATCTACATTTACCACATCTTATATTCTTGGCCAAAAATTGTGTGGCTTACAGCTCCAAGCTATAAAGGAGGCTAAGAGAGTAAGATTTTGCACAATCCAAATAGCGGAGGACAGATGGAGTGGCCGTTTGGTAAGCAAAAATAGTGTCGCCTGTAGGACTGTATCTGTACTATTCATCATATCTTCAGCATCCAGTTCAGCAACTTGCACGTAGTAGGCTCTTGTTTGTTGTTGAATGAATTCTTATTAAATGATGCATAAAAATGCTTAGCACAGTGCTTGGCATATAGTTGGTAGTCAGTAAATGATAACCACTGCTTAGCCATATTTATATGTATAAGTGGCAGATCGATGATTTCCTGTGCTGCTTTGGCTAATTCAAGAGTAAGCACCAACAGCTGATGGCTCTGCTGGCTTCATTAGCCACAAAAGGACCTGAATGGGGTCTGCCGTAGGGAAGCAGGAAATGACAAATCTTCTTCTGGCTCTCCTGGAGATTTGCAGGCGAAGGCTGACCAGAGGGCCCAACTGCAGCAATTACTCAGCTGCCACCCATGCAGCTTGATGACACAGCTAGTGGGAAGGAGGGATGCTTAAAGCTTTCTACCTTTTAAAAAAGAGAAAAAAAAAATCATCTTCCTGGTGATAGCAAGATTCCTGGGGTCCAGCTGAGGAGGGGACAGAACTTGCAAACATCTGTGTACACATTCTCTTCTTCGTAGCATTTCAACACTTGTCTACCTGTCCCTTTCATTCTCCCTCTCTCCATCCCTTGCCTTCCTTCTCCCCCTCTTCCTCCCTCTGCTTCTCCCTGTCTTTACCCTGGAACCAGACAACAAGGTATGTTTAAATTGTCAAGTAAAATATGCATTCTGGATTCTGAGTCCCTCCCAGACCTAGGAGTTGAACACATGGTGGAGCAGCAATGTTAGAAGCAACCTACAAGCTGCTCCCTCCTCCCTGAACAGCTGTGGTGTGCTGAGTGATTGCATTTGTTTGCTGGGACTGTGTGACAAAGTGCAAACTGGGTAGCTTAAGCAACAGAAATGAAGTGTCTTACAGCTCTGGTGGCTACTCATTGAAGATCAGGGTGTTGGCAGGTTTGTTTCCTTCTGAAGACTGGGAGGGAGACAATGTTCTATGTTTCTCTCCTAGTTCTGGTCATGTCTGGCAAGTGACTAGATACATAACCCCAATTTTTGCTTTCAACATCACATGGCATTTTCTCTGTGGGTGTGTTTGTGTTCAAATTGCCCCCTTTTAAAGGGACAGTCACATTGGATTAGACCCCACCCTAATGCCCTCATCTTAAAGTGATCATCTGCAAAGACCCTATTTCTAAATAAGGTCCCAAAGTACTGGGAACTGGAATTTTAACATATTTTTTAAGGGACACAAGTCAACCATAACCATCAGGAACTCATACCCACACACCCCCACACACATCCCATTGTATAATGACCAATAGTGATATTTGGGTCTTCTGAAAATGTCAGGATTACTTCCAGGATCCAGGCAAGAACCAGGACCTATAGAACAGGAATTTCATGATCTGAATTTTTTTAGGATACACGTACTCTATATAATGCTTTTCAATAAAAGCAAAAGATTAAACATATTTAAAAGATATCTTAGGCTTTGTGCCTTTATGAAACTTCCAAATAAACAAATGGCTAAATCAGAGGAGTTAACAATCATGATGATAGTTGTGACTTGTGGTGCAATTGGCCTTAATATATCTACATTGTGACAAATAAGAATTTATTGCCTCTACATGCCAGGCACCATAGGGGAGTTTGCCCCTGGTGATTCTGCAAAGTAGGTGTTAATAGGCTTGTTTTATGGATGAAAAGACTGAGTCTCAGAATATTTCACTAGCACGCTGAAAATCAGGCTCTGCTGGGAAGGGGTGGGTCCAGGATTCCAATCAATGTTTGTCTGAATCCCAAAAAAAATGGTTACAGCATGCTGCCTATTTTTTCTTTTCTTTTTCTTTCTTTTTTTGTCTTGGAAAATATAATCTCCATACCTTTGTGGTTCAAATCAGCTGTTACAAATTATAATGGCTGCACACGACAAAATGAGACTCTGGACAAACTAGAATTTTAATAAAAAGAGAAAAATGTGACCCACAGTGCTGAAATGGTTTGCTTCATCGATTTGCTAATGCTCACTTCCCTCAGTTTGATTCCGGTCACACCTGAAGTGAGCAGGCAGCGTAAGTTTCAAACGTTAAGGAAAATGTAGATTGGTGTTTTAAATAACTCTTTAAGATATATTTTTTGTGCCCTTTGAGGGCACCTGCAGGTAAACATTTAAAATATTTAAGCCTTGTCCACATCACTAGGAAAATCACTTGAGGAAGAGACAGACATTATTGAGAGCTGGATAATAGAAGAGTTTAAGAAACGTGTCATTTGTTTTAAATGACTCTTGTGGTCTAGAAAATGTAGATTCCTCATCAAACTCTTTAATTGAAATCTTCTTAATACCCAGGTTAAGTCACATTAAAGAGAAGACAAAGAATCTGTTTAAATCACTTTGCTGTAATAGGATTTTGAGGATAAGAACCTAATTTAAAATAAATGGGCCACTGGCTAGATTTAGACATTTCTGTCATACAAATTTCTGCTCCAAATCTATTTGCTATAATAGGTTTTGATTTATTGTCAAGTGGTCAATTGTTTTGGTGTTGTACCTCTCTTCACATAGGTCTAGTAATGATGAGTAACTAGAGAAGTCTCACTAATTACCCAGGGCCTGTTTTCAATAATGATAAGGAGAGAATTAAGCATAGATGTAAGACCTGCTTTAAGAAAGTAACAACCCCTCAAGCAATTTCTACTCAGGGAATTAAGATGCAGAAGCCTCAAACATTCATTCAGCAAATATGTATTCAATACTTATGTAGGCCAGGCAGAGTTCCTGGTGATTAAGACACAGATGGACAGACTGAAAAAGATCCCTACCTTGCAGAGTTTGCTCTCTGGTCATGGAAAACAGACATGTTTTCTGAATACATCAGAATTAAAAATCTGATATATCAGAGTTAAACAGGTACAATAAAAAAGTGACAAGGTGAATGTATCCTGAGAAAAAGAATAAAAAAAAAAAGAGCCAGGTAAGAGGCACTGAGAATGTGGACAGGTGACACTACCAGTTTGGACAGGGTAGGGTCAAGGCCGACCTCATGGTGAAGGTAACAGAGCCTCAGACTATGGAAACTGGAATTAGGTTCTAGATGAAGCTGAGCAGGACCAGACAGCCTTCAGTGTGATGCGTACTACACTCCAACTTAGCTGGAATTTTAAAACAAATATGAAAAGAACAGAGAAGAGAGATCAAGGATTTTTTTTTTCTACAAGAGAAGACAGATAGAGAGATAGAGGTAAACGGTAATGAGACGATTGTCCATTGGGGTAGCAAATTACTCAGGAGTAGTGTCCGAACATCAGCTCCAGACAAAAAAAGGAGATGTTCGAAATTACCCTTGAACATTCCTCTAAAAGGTGCCTTTGGGAAACCATCTCAAGCTGAGCGCTGCCAGGTTTTCTTTTGGCATAGGAATAGATTTGGATTTCTTTGGTTGAGTAGCACAGATAAAATAGTCGATTTGTAGTGTAGAGGCCACATTGAATGTTTAAATATGGAAGGATGTTTACAAGGGAACAGAGATAGACTTAACTAGTGGCAGATCCATATCACTTGCCTCATTCTATGGAGGATGATCACTGAGAGGGATGGCAGGAAAGTGCTATTTTAACATCTATTTCACTCCCAAGCAAGCATAGTTGAATTTGTATAAATCATTTAAAATAATCATTTAATGAAATGATTCTACCTAGCAGGGCTTGTGCTTACCAGCTGTGATCGGTCTGTCTCAACTTCCCTCTGTCTGCCTCTCTGAGTGACCACCTGACCTCTGGTGATCTTTTTCAAAGGCCTAACAAAGCTACCAAAGTAGCTTAGGACCATATGGCAATTTCCTTTGTCCACTGTTGAGTAGGGTTATCTCTACCAAATTGTTGAGACCAGCACTCACCTGGATATTTCCGTCTTGGTTTATTTCATTTAGTTCAATTAAAAAACTAGTCAAATGAGTTAGAGAAAAAAAACTCTGGCAACATATCACAATTCATTTCTCCACACTTGTTTCCAGGTCCAAAATTAAGACAAGATCTAAATTAAGGAAACTACTAGAGACAGTGAAAGAGTTTAGGGAGAGTTCACAATATCATGAAGTGTGAGGACCCCTGGTTTAGTTATTAACTAGAATTTTTCTGATTTCGTATGCATAATCTTCTCCTTGGGGATAAGAAATAAGAAGATTAAATTGTCTTTGTCTAAGCCACACATTACAAGCTTAACCAAGATTAGCCACATTATAACAACTAAGATTATGCATTCAAGATTCCAGCTCTTTAATTTAAATATTTCACAAATTGAAGCAGACTCCTCAAAATGCTGCAAACTAAAAACCAAGCAAATAAATAAGTTGTAGCCAATGAAACACAATTCTGAGCACTTTCTTTTTTTCCCCTTTTCCTCCTCCTATCTCATCTTCCTTTCCTTCTCCGTCTCCTTCCCGTGAGGAAGGATATAAAAGTTACAGGAGAAACAATTGAAATTTAGTTTTCTTTCCCTATAAGAGTTCCTAATGTCAGGACTTTTAAAAAATTCTCAAAAAATATTGACGTCCTTCAAAATTTTCATTTCGGCATCAGTGAGAATACTACCCTTCCCCCCAACACACTTAGGTATATCTTTGGGAAATCTTCAAAGTTTATAAATTGGTAATGTGAACTCAATTCCAAAAGAAAAAGAATTAAAATGTGCTGCTCCATCCTGGCTGACTGCCAAGTTTCCAGTTCTTCGGCAACTTTTTGTAAATAGGATAGCCCTTACTAAGAACTAATTTCAGGGGCTAGGGTTGTGGCTCAGCCGTAGAGCGCTCATCTAGCATGTGTGAGGCCCTGGGTTCGAACCTCAGCACCACATAAAAATAAATAAATAAAATAAAGATGATATTGTGTCCAACTAAAAAATAAACATTAAGAAAAAAAGAACTAATTTCAGGGCTGGAGCTATAGCTCAGTGGCAGAGTGCTTGCCTAGGATGAGTGAGGCACTGGGTTCAATCCTTAGAACCACATGAAAACAAACAAATAAAATAAAGGCATTCTGTCCAAAAATCTATAACTACAAAAATATTTTTTTTAAAAAATAACCAATTTCACCTTGAGCTTGAAATTATTAAGCTAGATTTAGTAGCAAGGATTGGTTACTTACATAATTTTTTAAAATTAAAATTTTTAATTCATATTAGTTAAATTTATGGGTTTCACTGTGACACTTTCATAAGTTCATAAGTGAATACATGGTACTCTGATCAAGTCCTCCCTCTCTACTACCCTTATCCTTTTCTTTCACCCACTCCTCCTGATCACTTTCCCCTTCCCCGAGTGGTCTCTCCACTAGTTTCAGGTCATTTAACAAAACAAAACAAAACAAAAAAACAACAATTTCATGTTTTACATGCAGAAGAAAACATATGATTCTTGAATTTTTGTGTCTGACTTATTTTGCTTAACATGATAATCTCTAGTTCTGTCAATGTTCCTGCAAATGACATGATTTTTTTCTTCTTTATGACTGGATAATACCTCATTGTGTATGTATGTATATCATGTTTTCTTTATCCATGCATCTGTTGACAGGAACCTAGTCTGACTCCATATCTTGACTACTGTGAGTTATAGTGCTGTAATAAACATGGGTGTGCAGGTATCTCTTTTGTATGCTGAGTTCATTTCTTAAGGTAAATACTGAGGAGTGGTATAGCTTAATCATATGATAGTTCTTCTTCTTCTCCTCCTCCTCCTCCTCCTTCTTTACATTCTCACCAATTCATAAGAGTTCCCTTTACATCCTTGCCAGCATTTGTTACTTATTTATTTACTTTTTGTAACAGCCATTTTGACTAGGGTGAGATGGAATCTCAATATAGTTTTGATTTACATTTTCAGGGTGGCTAAAGATGTTGGGCATTTTTTCATATATTTACTTTACTTTTTCATATATTTACTTTTCTTAAGAAATGTCTGTTCAGATCATTTGCTCATTTATTGATTGAATTATTTGCTCTTTTTTTCTTTATATTCTGGATATTAGTCCTCTATCAGATGAATGGATAGTAAATATTTTCTCTCATTCTGTAGGTTCTTTTTGATCCACTGATTTTTTCCTTCGCTGTTCAGCAGCTTTTTAATTTGATGTAATCCTATATGTTAATTATTGCTTTTTATTTCTTGAACTGTTGGAGTTATACTCAGAAAATCATTGCCATTGCATGTGCCAATATCTTGAAGCATTTCTCCTGTGTTTTTTCCTTTAGTAGTTTCAAAGTTTCATGCCTTACATTAAAGCCTTCAGTCCATTTTGAGTTAATTTTTGCACCGCATGACAGATAGGAATGAAATGTCAGTCTTTATATGTGGATGTCTAGTTTTCCCAGTTGTCTTTCCTCTAACATGTTTTTGGCAACCATATCAAAAAGCAGTTGGTTGTAAAGGCATGGGTTTATTTCTGGGTCCTATATTCTATTCCATTGGGGTCTGCATATATTTTTTAAAAAATTTCTTTATACTTGTAGACAGGCACAATACCTTTATTTTGTTTATTTATAATTTTATGTGGTACTGAGGATCCAAGCCAGTGCCTCACACATGCTAGGCAAGCACTCTACCACGGAGCCACAACCCCAGCCCCTGTCTATCTATTTTCATGTCACTACCATGCTGTTTTTGTTACAGTGGCTTTTTAGTATAGTTTGAAATCAGGTATTTGATGTCTCCAGCATTGCTTTTTTGTTCAGGATTGCTTTGACCATTAAGGATCTTTTATGGTTCCATATGAATTTTAGGATCATTTTTTCTAGTTCTGTGACAATGTCATTGGTGTTTTGGTGGGAATTCCATTGAATCTGCAAGATTGTTTTCAGTAGTACAACTATTTCAGCAATGCTAATTCTCTCTATCTGTGAATATAGGAAGTCTTTTAGTGTCTTTTTCTTTCTTCACTGTTTTATAACTTTCATTTTATGAGTTATCACCCCCTTGATTAAGTTTATTCCTAGTTTTGTTTTTGTTTTTGTTTTGAGGCTGTTGTTTCCCTGATTTCTTTCTTTAGGAGTTCATTATTGGTGAATAGGAAAGTTATTGTTTTTTTAATGTTGATTTTGTGTCCTGCTCCTTGGCTGAATTTGTTCATCAGTTCCAAGAGCTGTTTGGTGAAATCATTAGGGTTTCCTAAGTATAGAAGCCTATCACTGCCAACAGTGATAAGTTGACTTCCTCCTTTCCTATTTGTACCTCTTTTATTTCTTTCTGTTGCCTGGTTGCTCAGGCTAAAATTTCCAAAAAAAAAAAAAAAAATCAAAAATTTTGCTGTTATTATGTTGAATAACAGTGGTAGCAATGGACATCCTAGTTGCTGATTTTATAAAAATGCTTTCAATTTTTCCCAATTCAGTATGATGTTGGCTATGGGTTTGTTGTACATTGCCTTTATTCTATTGAGGTTCAATCTTTCAATACCTAACTGATTTAGGATTTTATCATACAGAATGTTGTTTTATCAAAGGCTTTTTCTGCATCTATCAAGATGATGATATAAGTTTTATTTTTGATTCTATTTATCCACTGTATTATGTTTGCTAATATGTCTATGCTCAACTATCCTTGAATCCCTGGAATGAAACTAACTTGATCATGGTGTGTAATCTGGTTTCCTAAATAATTTCAGAACTCTTTTTAAGACAAAAAATTAAGGCATGAAATAGCTTTCTAAATAGGAGTCTATGATATAACCTAAATAATTTCAAACCCACTGTAACTCTGATGAGAGAATGAGGAGTGGCAGTTGAGTGAACAGCTGTGTGGGAACACAGGCATTTATTAGAATTCACTGTTTAAAGTGACAATAAGGGAGCCAACACATTGCAGCTTCTAGGTCTGAGAAACCACTGCAAATCCCGATATCCCACAACCATGTCGGGAGGACCAGCAGGGCCGTCTGTCTTGTCAAGGAATAATTTGCTAGAGAAACCGTGGGGTCTTACAGGAAAGAATTCACCCAAAGAAGGTCAAGGTGTACAAACTTGGCCCAAGGACAATGGGTCATTGTGGGGGGTGAGGAAATTCTGAGGTTAACAAGGATTATATTGCTTAGATTACTCTCTGGCCCTCCTTGTGTCCAGACTAGTACAAGTGCCTAGGAGAAAGAGTGTCTGATAAGAAGCTGATCAAAAGTGTTATAAGACACAGACAAAGCAGTGTGGTTCTGTGGCCTATAACAATATAAGCCAAGTGTGTGTGTGTGTGTGTGTGTGTGTGTGTGTGTGTGTGGTGTGTATGAGGGATTACTAAGATCAGCTTGAAGGCAGTTGGCACATGTTATAGCAACTATATGCTAGGAATGCCATTTGGATCAGCCAGCTGGGATTCCCTTATCCAGTGTTTTATGGGTGAAAGGGGAAGGACCACGTCCACCTGGCTGCTGGATATCAAAATAATCTGACACCGGAGCAACTGCTCCAGAGAAAAGGGAGAGCAAAGGCTCCCATGCCATAGCCACGGGGTGGAAATTCGTAGCCTATGAAGAGACACACTTTTGGATTTCGTCAGCTGCTCCAAGAGGTCTGGGAGGGGGCTAGCATTTCCCAAGATTCCTCTGGAAGAGCCAGATCAGACAGACACTCTTTTATTAAGATTTCTTGATCCTGTTCCTCAGCCTCCACCCTCTATCCTCCCAAGGTTTTTGTGGCCTAGAGAAGTACAGGTTATGTATGAAAGTACCTTTTATTCAGGAAGCCCAGTTCCTCCACTGTGTTCTCCTCTCCATTCCCCAGCCCTAACACACTCATAGTGCTCAAAAATGATAATACTTAATGAGCCTCTACAAGATTCAAAGGGAATACAACAACACTGAAACATGTCTCTTACTTTAGAATTGTTCAATATAGTTGAAGAGAGAATATATGCTTTAAAAATAATAAAGGAAAATAAAACAAGAAGTACAAATTAAGATAAAGGATTCTATGTGGGCATTGTGTCACACTGGATTGTGTAACTATTGTGTTACTATTGGATTCATTCTGGAAAGGATTCTCAGAAGAAGTGAGAGGTTAAAAAAATGTTTGGAGAAGAATGTTTTTGTGTTTCTACCTGTGACAAAGAAATACCAGTCCCCTCTGTGCAATATTAGTTCAGGCAGGAAGTCAGATATATGTCTATGTGCACACACACACATGCATGAGCAAACACACAATAAAAGACGGAGTTATCTGAAGTGGGTAAGGTCATTGAGCAGCACTTCCAGCAATTCCCCAGGGTATAATCCACATTTCCACTGCCCTCCTCAGGAGATGACAAAGTAAGTAATAGCCATGAAAACTTTAAGTGCCCATATTTGAATCTCTTGGGCACTATGAAGGAGAAATCAGGCCCTGGATTCATTCAAAATCCATTCCATAAAGGTAAGTACTCACAAGGTGGGAGCTGGAAGCAGTCCGGCTATGTCAGACCCTCAGGTTGCAATCCAAGTTTCCCCCTGTATTGATCTTTTCTCTGAACTTGGACTCCTCATCTGTAAAACAGGGACAATAACACTTACCTTGAAGAATTGTGAGGGTGGAATATACATAAATCCAGCCAACCATTTGGCTTGCAGTTCTGCACATGAGCAGATGAATTCCTGACTATGAAACTGGGAAAACAGTGGTATGTGATTTCAGGAGAAGAGAGTAAAACAAATAGCTCCTGACTGTACCAAAAAAAAAAAAAATCATTCGGGAATCCAGCTTCCCTCCTGTGCCCCAGCCCTAGACTCATACTTCCTTCTGAATCAGTGGGTAGATCATTGACCCCACCTGTAGCAGCTGAGTGCTGATGTCAAGATCATCACTATGCTAAGTGCCTGGAAGTAAGGAACCTGCGGAGCATCACTCTACCCAGAGTCACCACTTCCTGTGTTCTGTCAATATTGCGGCCACTCTGGAGGCTGCTGTCAGCTCTGAACCTGGAGCCTGATGCTGGGCAAGAAGGAACAGGGAGGTATTTAAGCCCTGCATTGGGTCAGCTTCTTTTGTATTCTGGTGCTCAACTGGGATCTGGCACTGGGACCACTTCTTGTCTTTGGTGCTTCTTTGTAGTTCTAGCTCTTTCATTTCTTTGGAAGTAAAAAAGGTGTGCTTCCCATTAATATGAACAAAACCCTGGGATGTTCACACAAACATCACACATGAACCCTCTCTTCCCTAAACTATCACTTAACGATGCTTTGAAAATGATGATATTGAATCAAACAACAGTGGGATGTAGATATTGTTTTTCTCTTATTAATCTAAGACCATATATGTTTAACTTTTTCAAAATCAGTTGAAGGCAGAGTTAGGATACAATTCAAGTTTTATTGACATCAATGTCCCTATTTTCCATAGCTCCTTAATTACAGACAGAATTTTTGATGGACAAAATCCCATCCTATGAATTTTTGTACTTCCAATATCTTAATGGTCACTAATGCATATGAAGTGCTCAATTATAGTTTGCTGAATAAATACATGCGTAAATGAATACTGAGTGCAAGCACAAGGCAATAATGAAACCACTCACTGATAAAAGGGCTGCTCCCATTTCAATAAATACTCTTCAGAAATACAATGGGGAACATGTTGTTGATGAATGATGGAAGCTCCAATTAATTTTGCAATGTACAGCAGAAGGTGATGGACAGGAGAATCCTGGGAGGGGTGACATATCCAATCTAGGACACAATATGCATCAAAAGCCTGAGCAAAGACAGGTATGGCTTTGTGCAAGTCTGCCTGGACATGAACCAATGATGTGACAACAGGAACTGCAGCGTAGGCAGGCCTGACAAATGGCTTCGGCAGTTACATGTGTGTTGGCATTAAGCAGTACAAGAGTTGAAACAAAGAAAGAGTGAATGTGCTAAATATTAGGGAGGAAATGAAATATATTACAGAGAGAGGAGAAAACTGCTGGATGTGGTGGTGCATACCTGTAATCCCAGTGGTTTGGGAGGCTGAGGCAGGAGGATGGTGAGTTCAAAGCCAGACTAAACAACTTAGCCAGGCCCTATCTCTAAACAAAATACCAAAAAGGGCTGGGGATGTGACTCAGTGGTCAAGTGTCTCTGAGTTCAATCCCAGATACCAAAAAAAAAAAAAAAAAAAGAAAAAGAAAAAGAAAGAAAGAAAGAAAGCAACCAGGAGAAAAAAGCTCATTGTATATGAAGGGAAGGAAGTTAACACACAGTTGTATAGATCAGGAAATGAAAGAAATTTCTATTTCTCTGTTCACAATACAAAGAAATGATAAGCTCCCCCTGAGCATTGTGGAACCTGCTTTCTCTTCCCAATACACACCCCATAAATTTCTTTTTTGTAAGAGATACCTTAACAACAGTTTTAGAAGATGCAAGCGTTTTTCCATCAATAGAAAAACATCCTTAAGGGTTGTACTATAGGCACAAAAGAACTCAGAGAAGACCTAGGAATCTAAGGAGCAAGTTAACAAAGAAAGCATTATACTCTCTCTGGTTATTGACATCTATAAATCCTACAATTTCACCCTGTTGTGTCATATTACAACTCATTCATAAATTCATTTGTCACCAGTATTTACTAAATCTTACTGAGTAACAATGTTGCACTATGCCTTCAAGGAGCTTTCCACCATTGGAGGACAGTGGATATGATTATATACCTTATTACAGATAAGATATATGGATGCTTTCAGGGAAATAAAATAATACTGTATTTATAGCATTCTGACATAACTCTATAATACTTCCCAACATCTTAAAGGGATATATTGTTTAATAGCTTTTTCATATGACAACAGCTATGTTGATTACATTTGATTTTTATTATTACTGGTTTAAAATAATATGTTCCAATTTCACAGCTCTTGTTAGCAAAGTCATGTAAATTTTTAGGAGTGTTATGTCAAATCTGGGGAAACATCTATCAAGTGCCTTTTATGCATGAGTTATAAGATTTCAAGGCTTTTTTTTTCCTCAACAGTGGCTAATCTTTAAGTCTCTTTGAATTAATGATATCATTAGGCTGTAGTCATTAGTGTCTTCATTATGGTGGTATATCATGAGCTTTATTTTATTTTCCTTGATGTCAGTTATTTTGTGTCACATCAGCAATAAATTTAATATTTTTTCACTATGTCCACATGCTTCACTCCTTTTAATTAATTAGATTATCAAACAAGATCTAAAACCTTTTATTAATTTTATTCAAAATTTATCTCTTAAGAATAAATTGCTTTTTCAGTGACAAAATAATTTCTGTAGATTTTATCACATAGCTTTATCATGTTTTGTATTTTATTTATTGTATTTGAATATTTTATATTTCTTTACTAAATAGCCTTACAGATGATTAAAGGTGTTTTCATATACATCTAAATCAGAAATCTGTAATTTCTTACTTGTTGTTTTAAGATGTTCCTAATGATTTTTTGAGCTTTATTAAATTGTGAATAAACTTTTTTTTGTATATTCTTTGCATCTTGAATAGTTCTATAAATGGGCAAACCAGGTTGCTACATTTAACACCCCCCCACCAAAAAAAAATCCAAATTTAAATACCCCACTTTAGGAGATGAGCTGAAAACCATACAACTTATAAAATATCAAAGTAATCAGCAACCTCAGGAATAATGGGGCCATCTTTTTCTTCAACAAGATTAAGGAATTAGCAGCATACAAGACATGCTGCAAACTTATTGATGATCTGAATAATAAGATCTTTATCCTTGGAGATCCAAGATGGCAGGCTAGAGGGAGGCTGCATTCTGTGTTGCTCCATGACCTGGGATTCAAGGAGTGGGAATACTGTTTCTCTGCAAGTTATTAGAGGGCCCTGACAGCTGCTCCCACTCAGGATTTATGACCGCTGTGCCCGTGCAGGTCTTCATGCTTCAGTGTCAGTGCAGGACTCCTGGCCACTTGACCACACAGGACCTCCCGCTATGCTGCCCAAGCAGGATCATCAGCATCAGCACCCACAGAGGACTCCTGGCTGCCATTTGTGCAGGAATTCTAGCCTCTGATCCCATGTAAGACACCCGGCCACTGCCCATGTGCAGGACCTCCACACTCCTGTGTGGACATCGTTACTCTAAGTACATGTATGAAGACATGAATGGTGTAACTCTACTTTGTGTATAACCAGAGACATAAAAAATTATGCTCTATATGTGTACTATGAATTGAAATGCATACTGCTGTCCTGTATGCACAAATTAGAATAAATTTTTAAAAAGATCTTTATCTTCACCTTTATAGCAGATGACTTATCACAATCTTTGATTGCAAATGCTGCATAGTGGCATGTTATAATGCAATAGATTTGTTTCACTTTGAACAAGTCACATGGGTGCTTTTAATTTAGCAAAATAAACATAAATACATAATTTATATTCCACTATATCCAAATTAAATATAACTATAATTCAATTTCTTAGCTATTTCCCCAAATACTTATGTCAATTCAAATGCCACAGAACGCGAGGTGTCTTGTGACAGAGGAGAAGCTCTGGTAGAAAGATGCAATGTACTTAAGTGATTTTGAGGTTAAAAGATCTTAATTTTCCAAATTTATGAAAAGGTAAATAACCTTACTTATAAAAACTCAAAACTCCTTTCTTTCCTTACTTCCTTCCTCTCCTTCTTTCCTCCCTCCCTTCCTTCCTCTCTTCTATCTTTGTTCCTTACTTCTCTCCCTTATTTCCTGAATAATTATTCCAAAATCCACTAGTCAGGACCAATTCAGGCAGGTACTTATTAGACATGGTAGCAGCAGGAGCAGCAGCCCAGCATGGGGTAGCAAAGCCTAAAGGGGGTGAAAGGTGAAGGGAAATGACTAGATGTAGACCATGGAGCCAGGAATGGTGAGAGGATTGTCTAGCAGGTTGGAGTCCAGGAGTAAAAAGGAAATCTGAGTTTGGGGTAAGGTGAGATGAGGTAATGGTAATGGTTGCCCAGAGTAGGGTATCAGAGCCCAAGTAAGATGAGGAAAAATGCATGTTTGGGTGTGTCCAAGCAAGGGGTGAGGAAGCATCCAGGTGGCTGGGAGGTGGGAAGGAGAGAAAATTGAGCGTATGAAGGAGGAATTGATCCAATGGCTCAATAAATGAAAGTCTTGATAATAAAGTTTTTCATTGTTAGAGAACAGAATTATAATATATTAATTGACAATTAAAATGAGCCTTACAGTATTGGGTTAGAATGGGAGGTACTGGTGTGAATTCATATGTAGAAAGATATAAATATAGATTTGAGCATGCATATATACATCAATTGTTTAGCCTTTTCTGAGATGTGATACCTCAAAGGAATGAACAGCCCTAGTGCCCAGATCTCAATACCATTTCAGGTTCAGAGCAGGGAAATTACAAGATAACTTGGACATTCAGTTGTTTTAGAAAGCAAAAAGTACTCACAGAATGATGGGATGTGTCAGAATTTAGAGGAGCCTGCTTGAAAGGGCTTCCACTGGCCAAGTATGGAACAATTTGAGATCAAAATAAGGCATGATAACAGCAGATTATTTTTCACTAAATAAAATAAGAATGGTTAATTCAGTCTCAGACTGAAGGAATCTAAATAGACTGAAAAGTAGATACGACACATGATCCTAAATTGAATCCCTTTGCTATACAGCACACGATTAGAAAAATCGTCAAAGCTCAGATTGGATCTCAGGATCATCTAGTAGCAATGTATCAATTTTTGCAATTTCTCTGTCATTTAAAATTATTTAAAAATAGCTATACAGACACATGAATATGTAGCTACAGTCCCTCAGAATGGATTTACATATGTGGGTGTTTTTACCCATAATCTTTATGAGTTTTATGATCAATCTGTTTCTGCCTATAAGTACTTGAACAGAGGATACACTCCTAGAAATAAAGGCACTAACTAAATCCATATATACAGGTTGTTACACCATAAATTTGTGAAAATGTGTTTCCAGTTTCCTGCTCTGGTAATTCTCTTTTATTGTCTTCTACTTCTGGAGTCATGATGTGTGTCCAGCCTAAGCATTTTCCAACATAAAAATGCTGGTAAATCCTCTTGGTCAGCATAAACTTTATTGCAAAAGTTGCTTTTACTAAATGTTCAATTGAACAAAATACTATATACATCCACTTCTCAAATGTCAAGAGAATTTCACCAATCCCTAATGATCTGATGGCCATTACTGTATGGAGTTTCCATTGTTGCCTTGCAGATACCTGAATGTTAAGTCCAGGGAGTTATTTTCCCCTATTCCTTTGTGATCAGTTCAAGGATACAACATACATATCTCTAATTAGCCATCATGGGTCCAAACTGTTTGCCAGACCATCAAAATAAATGACTGACAGAAAGACCATATTGGAATAAACCACACATGGCAGAATATATACAACTTAGGAAAGCACATTCAAATCTCACTGGCCAAAAGTGTTTGGCAGCCTTTTAAGGAAGAGGAAAATGATTTGGCAAGCGCATACCATAATACTTTATCAAAATTGAAATTTAAAAAAAACATCAGCATTACACGGATGGCTGTAAAAGGCTTTTTTGCTGGTGGGAAATTGGTTGAGGTCAGTGTATTGAGGATTTTCTTTGGCATACCAAGCAGGCTAGTGTTATTCCATAAGCAAGAGTGCTGCTGTAATGGTTTCAGTGGATCACAGTTGTGTCTAACATCTTGTGCCATTGTCCTAAATGTGGAAAACCTATTAACAAAACTTAAATTGAGCTATAAATAAGCCACTTAATGGTGACGTCAAAATATTATACTTCTAGAATTCCATTTTTTAAAAAATTTTTAGTTTTGTTTTTTAGTTGTTGATAGACCTTTATTTATATGAGGTGCTGAGAATCGAACCCAGTGCCCCACACATGCCAGGCAAGTGCACTATCATTGAGCCCCAGCCCCAGCCTCAAGAGTTCCATGTTGTTTAGAAAAGTAATAGCTGAATGATTAGAGAGTTTGAAAATATTTTTAAATTCATCATGAAAATGGCATAAACTTTACTGTAAAAGTTACTTTTACTAAATGTTCAAGAGAACATAATATTACATGTATAACTGATGTAACATAAGGAATGCATTCATGAAAGTATTTTTGGAGCTATGTTGTCATTTTATTTGGAGGAATGCACTATATTTCAGATTATCAACATTAAAGTAGCCATCCTAGTAAGAGGACATGGGGACAATGTGCACTGTATGAAAATGTGCTGTGTACTGCACTGCTGCTTGATAAACTTGAGTATATTGATGCTGGTGGTCATTTGTTGACAAGTGATCATTTGTGAGCTGCTTTCATATTCCAAAGAATATATTAGGAAAAACACTTAAACCGAATGCCTGAGAAAAATGAATATTTTGGTAAAATTTTGGTTATTTTTGAAGAATACATGGCACATATTATGGATATCATTTACTGAAAAACGTTATAAGAGATAAGTGTTTAAGATTTGGTTATAAATACTGGGCATTGTGTGGTGTAGTGGGATATTGCTAGAATTTTGATTTGTATTGTGGAAAAAGTGCTTAAAAGGGACCCAATCATGTTCTTTCGCTTGGGAATAAGGCAGTTCTACAAATGATGAAAGCAGTCAAGAATCTACAATCACACTGATTTTTTTTCAATAACCTATTCATTGGTTATAACTGGTTGGTACATCTTCAAAATATTGGATTACAACCTATAGGCACCATGAGGGAAAACAGATTAAATCAGTGTGCTCTGAAACTGACAACATTGATGAAAGACAAGCAAGAGGGTTGTATGATCACGCATTTGATACAGATTCTCATTGTAAAACGCCTATATAATAAATATGTTATTGTTAGAATGAACTATGATAATGGTACCCCTTGGCAAAGTTCAATAATGGAAAAAAGAAATAAAGAGTAGAACCAATGTGCCTCAACCAAAGGTAGTAGGTATTTAAGCAATTTCAATGCTGGTATGAAGAAACACGATTGGTTAGTTAAAATATTCAACTTCTACTAGAGTTAAAAAATGGTACTGACCTTTGTTCATTTGAATAATTGACATGTGTATTATAAATGCATGGTTTATATTTTTTGAAATTGACGGAAATGTTTCAAAACCTAATTGTGATTGTTGCACAACTGTATAAATATGCCAAAAATCACTGTCAACTAACATGGAGTGAATTTTATGATTTATGCAAGTTATACCTCCTTAGTAAAACTATTTTTAAAAGCCAGTAAATAAATAAATAATTGATTATTCATGAATTTGTGAACAAAAACAAGAAATAACTCACAGATTTGTTGGATTTTGAGAGACATCTACTTGGCATACCTAAAACGATCAAAGGAAAGAGAGGAAGAAAGTACAACATGCCCAGACTTACTATTATCTAAGATATCAGACAGGACCTGAGAAGATGTATAATTCTCAAAGGGCAAGAACAGCTGATGTCAAAGCAAGCATTATCATGTAAAACTGGCAACATATTGTCAAAAAATGTAACGCACTGTTTGTTTCAAGTGTTTTACTTCTTTCCTTCAAATTAATTGTTGAACAGGTCATGAAAGTCACTTCTTTGTATATTGTGTAATGTACAAATGGATATCATATTTTCCCAATGTTGTATATATTGGATGGCTTATGTGTATATATACTGTACTGTTCCAGTGTTCTATTTATAGAATAATCTGTATGTTCATTCTTAATGGTAAGAAGGGATATGTAAGCTCTAGATTATTATTTCCAATTTATTTTAATGCACCTGTGTCAATTTCATTGAAAGATTTGCAGGGCCCAAAACTTGGAATTTAATGGGTTAAGAAAGAACTTGGAGGAAATGTGTGGAGTAGTCTGCAGTAGGAAGTGTGGAGATAGAGAGACTGGTAGGAAGCTGTTACAACATCCAGATGGCACAAGATCTGATCAACGGCAGTAGGATTTGAGATAAAGGAAAAGGTTTGCTAAATGTGTTGTAGACTAAATCACTGGGGCTCAGTGTCCCCTTCAGTATAACTAATTTAAAATGTTTGGATTCGAGCTTGAATGGCTTGGGAGAATGGTGAGAGCAGCAGATTCAGTTGGCTGCCTGTGCAGCCATTCACACCATAGAAAAGTTGCTGGTTACCTCCCAGTAGACCTCATTCCTTGGTAACAAAGCCCTGAACAAGCTGAAGATGGCATTTAGCAACTCTCCTTTACAGTGTAAGCACAAATCTTATCTGAAATATTTAGGAGCTCTCCTTAAAAGAGAGAGATTGGATCTGGGTAGGGTGGCACACACCTGTAGCCCCAATAACTCAGGAGGCTGAGTCAGGAGCATCACAAGTTCAAGGCCAGCCTCAGAAATTTAATGAGACCCTGTCTCAAAATGAAAATGAAAAGAGGTGTGGGTGTTGCCCACTGGTTGAGCACCCCTGAGTTCAATCCCCTATACCACAAAGAGAGAGGCTGCGCCCTTCTCTTTTATTTCCTTAATCCTGCTGCCTAGAATGCAGAAGAGGTAGCTGGACTGTGGTATGGAAGCCTCATATAGAAGAGCAGAAAGCTCAGAAGGAATCTCTAATATCCCTCTTCATTTCAGGAAGCCAAGACATTTATCTGCCTTTGGATTTCTTTATAAATTTTAAACGCCTGTTGCATTGGGTCTTTGTTCATACCATCCAAACCCAATCATCACTGATTCAATACTTCCTCTATTTTCAAAAAGAATTCTTGCTTGTCTCAGACACCCACCTTTCTCAAGGTGAGGCAAGGAAGGCAGGCTCAGCACACTGATTCCTCCATTTTTATTTTATAGTAGATGATATTGGAAAGTGCATGTGATGCAATTCTGGCCACTGAGATAAGCGAGCAGTCTCCACTCCTGGGGCAGATTTTCTTTGCTGACAAGAAACCACACAGGAAAATAAATGGCCCCTATCTTTTTCAAACGATTATCATCCTATCTGGCTGTGATGTCTGGAATTAGGAAGCCATCTCACGAGTGAGTAGCCTAAGGATTAAACCAACAGAGCAAGAATAGCAGAAAGTAAAAATAGAAAGAAGCTGGGTCTTGCTTGAGGTCATTTATCCTCTGAGTTAACTAACCAAGGTACTGGGCTCTCTCCAAAATTCTCATTATGTGAAATAATATATTTTCCTTATTGTTAAAATAATTGAGTTTGGGTTTTATGTTAGAGTTGAAAACATCCACACTAGTATTTTATTTACCCCGACCCCCAAATGGGGACATGTGTTGGTGGGGGGATACAGTGGGAGCATTTTATTTCTAAAAATTTTAACTTCAATGATTTGTTATGACTAGCAGGAAACTTGAAAAAGCAGTAAAGCAGAACATGGGCATGTGTGAATCATAGATATATAAATGGTAGTTGGAGCCAGGATTTAGAAGAACTCCCAAGGAGCACATGTAGATTAAGAAAAGAGCTATGGATAAATGCCTGGGAAGCAATTTCATTTTCAGCATGAGCGAATGGAGAGTTAGAGAAAGGACAGCAAGAAAGTAGACAAAAGCAAGGAGTGAAATCACTGAAGGATGGTGGAAAATTGCTACAGAGGAGAGGCCATGAATGCCCCTGAGACTGTAGTGTTAGTAAACAGATTGAAGAGGAGCTTGTTTACAATGGACTGAGGAGGCTGGGAGTATTAGGTACCTTGGTGGTTCTCCATCTTTAGAGTAGTTTTGCTTTACAAGGAAAATGGCAGACAGTTTTGTAATTGGAGCTCTGGGGGCTGCATTCTTATAGATAGATAGGTAGATGGAGATAGAGATATATCTATATTTTTACTAAATCTATTAATTCACCTTGGAAGTCATTATTATACAAAACCAACATTAATTTCCAAGGTTTCTAAGTATTTCTAATAGAGTCAAATTAGGGATCGAAGATTCTGAATATGCCATCACTAAAAAACCCCACAAACCAGTCTACATAATGTGGTTTCAGATCGGGTGACTGCACACTTCTAGCCAGAAATAACATGTCCTTGAAGCCACCTCATTTCAGGATGAGGCCTCATATTTTGTTTGGGCTTTTGAAGGAATATCATTGATTGTTTCCTTCACTGTGGGGAAACTTTTTAATTTGATGCAATCCCATTTATTGATATCTTATTTCATTTCCTGCACTTTGGGAGTCTTACTGAGGAAGTCGGTTCTTAAGCTGATGTGATGAAAAGTTGGGCTTACATTTTCTTCTAGTAGGTGTGGGGTCTCTGGTCTAATGCCTTGGTCCCTAATCAACTTTGAGTTGAGTCTTCTTCAGGGTGATAGATAGGGGTTAAATTTTATTCTACTACATATGGATTTCCAGTTTTCCCAGAACCATTTGTTGAAGAAGCTATTTTTTCTCCAGTGTATGTTTATGGCACCTTTGTCTAGTATGAGATAACTGTATTACAATGGGTTTGCCTCTATGTCTTCTTTTCTGTCCCATTAGTCTTCATTTCTGTTTTGGTACCAATACCATGATATTTTTGTTACCACAGTTCTGTACTATAATTTAAGCCTAGCATTGTGATGCCTCTTGCTTCACCTTTCTCGCTAAGAATTGCTTTGTTAATTCATTTTTCCAAATGAATTTCATGCTGTTTTCTCTGAAAAACATCATTGGAATTTTAATGGGAATTGCATTAAATCTGTATAGTGCTTTTGGTAGTATGGCCATTTTGAGAAATATTAATTCTGTCTACCCAAGAACATGGGAGATCTTTCCATCTTCTAAGGTCTTTTTTTCTTTCTTTAGCATTCTGTAGACCTTTATACAGGACTTTCATCTCTATTGTTAGATTTTTTTCCCCAAGCATTTTATTTTCTTGAGGCTATTGTGAATGGAGTAGTTTTCCTAATTTATCTTTCGTCTGATTTTTCATTGGTGTATAGGAATGCAATTGATTTATGGGCATTAATTTTATATCCTGGTACTTTGCTGAATTTGTTTATGAGTACTAAAAGTTTTCTGGTGGAGTTTTCAGGGTCTCCTAAATATAGAACCATTTTGTTGGCAATAGGAATATTTTGAACTCTTCTTTTCCTATTTGTATCCCTTAAATTTCTTTCTTTTGTCTAATTGCTCTGGCTAGAGTTTCAAGAACTATAGTGAATAGAAATGGTGACAGAGGGGGCTGGGGATGTGGCTCAAGCAGTAGCGTGATTGCCTGGCATGCGTGCAGCCCGGGTTCGATCCTCAGCACCACATACAAACAAAGATGTTGTGTCCACCAAAAACTAAAAAATAAAATATTAAAAAGAAAAAAAAAAGAAATGGTGACAGAGGTCATCTCTGTCTTGTTCCAGTATTTAGAGGGAATGTTTTCAGTTTTTCTCTGTTTAGAATGATGTTGTCTTGTGTTTAACATATATAACTTTTACAATGTTGAGGTATGTTTCTACTATCTCTAGTTTTTCTAGTGTTTTGAGCATAAATGGATGCTGTATTTTGTCAAATGCTTTCTCTACATCTATTGAGAAAATCATTTGATTCTTGTCTTCAGTCTATAGATGTCATGAATTACATTTATTGATTTCTGTATGTTGAACCAACCTTTCATTCCTGGGATGAACCCCACTTGATCACGGTCCACTATCTTTTAAATATATTTCTGTATGCTATTTGCCAGTATTTTATTAAGTATTTTTGCATCTATGTTCATCAGGGATATTGGTCTGAAGTTTTCTTTCCTTGATGTGTCTTTGTCTGGTTTCAGTATCAGGGTGATACTAGCTTCATAGAATGAATTTGGAAGGGTTTCCTTCTTTTCTATTTCATGGAATAATTTGAGGAATATTGGTTTTAGTTCTTCATTGAAGGTCTCATAGAACTCAGCTAAAAATCTGCCTGGTCCCGGGCTTTGCTTTGTTGGTGGGCTTTTGATGGTGTCTTCTATTTCATTGCTTGAAATTGACCTGTTTAAACTTTTTGTGTCTTCCAGATTCAATATGGGTAGGTCATATGTCTCTAGAAATTTGTCAATGTCCTCAAGATTTTATATTTATTGAAGTATGAATTTTCATATTTTTTGATTATTGTCTTTATTTCATTAGTGTCCATAATGATATTTCCTTTTATATCACAAATTTTAGTAATTTGAGTTTTTTTCCCCTTTTTCTCTAGCTTAGCTTGGCCAAGGGTTTACCAATTCTATTTTTTTTTCAAAGAACAAACGTTTTGTTTCATTGAGTTTTAAAAAAATATTTTGCTTTTATTTTACTGATTTTAATTATTTCCTCCCTTCTGCTTTTGATGTTGATTTGTTCTTATTTTTTTAGGTCTTTGAGATATGTAGTTAAATTATTTATTTCATGATTTTTTTTTAATGAATGCACTCAATGCAGTGAATTTTCCTCTTAAGATTGTCCAGAGATTTTGATATGATGTGTTGCTATTCTCATTTACCACTAAGTATTTTTTTATTTAATACCTGATTTCTTCTTATATCCATGGGTCATTCAATAGTGTATCATTTAATCTACAGTTATTAAAATAATTTCTATTTTTAATTTTATCATTGATTTATAATTTCATTCCATTTTGATCTGATAGAATGCAAGGTATTATCTCTGTTTTTTTTGTATTTGATAAAGAGTTGCTTTGTGGCCTGAGATGTGGTCTATTTAGAAAAAGACCCATGTGCTGCTATAAAAAAGTGTATTTATTCATTGATGAATGAAATATTCTACATATGTCTGCAATGTCTAAATTATTGATTATATTTTTTTAATTCTATAGCTTCTTTGTTCAGTTTTTGTTTGGAGGATCTATATCCAGTGATGAGAGAGGCATGTTAAAGTCACTCAGTATAATTGTGTTGTGTGTTGATTATTGTGTTGATTCTTGAAATTAAGAAGAGTTTGTTTGATGTATGTAAATGCTCCATTGTTTGGGGCATACATAATTATAATAGTTACGTTTTGTTTACGTATAATTCCTTTCACAGTGTGAAATGACCTTCTTTTCCCCTTCTGGACAAGCTTTGGCTTGTCCACTTTACTGATATGAAGAAAGAAACCTGTGTTTATTTTTGAGATCCATGTAAATACTATATTTACCCCCATCCTTTTACCTTCAGTCTTTGGATGTCTTTGCCTATGAGGTGTGTCTCTCAGAGACAGCATATTGTTGGGTCTTATTTTTATTTTTTATTTTTTTTAATTTTTTATTGTGGGTTGTTCAAAACATTACAAATTTCTTGACATATCATATTCCACACTTTGATTCAAGTGGGTTATGAACTCCCACCTTCACCCCATACACAGATTGCAGAATCACATCAGTTACACATCCATTGATTTACATATTGCCATACTAGTGTCTGTTGTGCTCCGCTGCCTTTCCCATCCTCCACCCTCCCCCCTCCCCTCCCCTCCTCTCTCTCTACCCCCTCCACTGTATAACCCTGAGGGTCTCCTTCCATTACCATGCAATTTCCCTTCTCTCTACTTTTCCCTCCCACCTCTCATCCCTGTTAAATGTTAATCTTCTTCTCCTGCTCTTCGTCCCTACTCTGATCTTAGTTACTCTCCTTATATCAAAGAAGACATTTGGCATTTGTTTTTTAGGGATTGGCTAGCTTCACTTAGCATAATCTGCTCTAATGCCATCCATTTCCCTGTAAATTCTATGATTTTGTCATTTTTTAATGCAGAGTAATACTCCATTGTGTATAAATGCCACATTTTTTTTTATCCATTCGTCTATTGAAGGGCATCTAGGTTGGTTCCACAGTCTTGCTATTGTGAACTGTGCTGCTATGAACATCGATGTAGCAGTGTCCCTGTAGCATGCTCTTTTTAGGTCTTTAGGGAATAGACCAAGAAGGGGAATAGCTGGGTCAAATGGTGGCTCCATTCCCAGCTTTCCAAGAAATCTCCATACTGCTTTCCAAATTGGCTGCACCAATCTGCAGTCCCACCAGCAATGTACAAGTGTACCCTTTTCCCCACATCCTCGCCAGCACTTGTTGTTGTCTGACTTCATAATGGCTGCCAATCTTACTGGAGTGAGATGGTATCTTAGGGTGGTTTTGATTTGCATTTCTCTGACAGCTAGAGATGGTGAGCATTTTTTCATGTACTTGTTGATTGACTGTATGTCCTCCTCTGAGAAGTGTCTGTTCAGGTCCTTGGCCCATTTGTTGATTGGGTTGTTTGTTCTCTTATTGTCTAATTTTTTGAGTTCTTTGTATACTCTGGATATTAGGGCTCTATCTGAAGTGTGAGGAGTAAAGATTTGTTCCCAGGGTGTAGGCTTCCTATTTACCTCTCTTATTGTTTCTTTTGCTGAGAAAAAACTTTTTAGTTTGAGTAAGTCCCATTTGTTGATTCTAGTTATTAACTTTTGTGCTATGGGTGTCCTATTGAGGAATTTGGAGCCTGACCCCACCGACTGTAGATCGTAGCCAACTTTTTCTTCTATCAGACGGCGCGTCTCTGATTTGATATCAAGCTCCTTGATCCATTTTGAATTCACTTTTGTGCATGGTGAGAGAAAGTGATTCAGTTTCATTTTGTTGCATATCGATTTCCGGTTTTCCCAGCACCATTTGTTGAAGATGCTATCCTTCCTCCATTGCATGCTTTTAGCCCCTTTATCAAATATAAGATAGTTGTAGTTTTGTGGATTGGTTTCTGTGTCCTCTATTCTGTACCATTGGTCAACCCGCCTGTTTTGGTACCAGTACCATGCTGTTTTTGTTACTATTGCTCTGTAGTATAGTTTGAAGTCTGGTATCACTATACCGCCTGATTCACACTTCCTGCTTAGCATTGTTTTTGCTATTCTGGGTCTTTTATTTTTCCATATGAATTTCATGATTGCTTTCTCTATTTCTACAAGAAATGCTGTTGGGATTTTGATTGGCATTGCATTAAACCTATAGAGAACTTTTGGTAATATCGCCATTTTGATGATGTTAGTTCTGCCTATCCATGAACAGGGTATATTTTTCCATCTTCTAAGATCTTCTTCTATTTCTCTCTTTAGGGTTCTGTAGTTGTCATTGTATAAGTCTTTCACCTCTTTTGTTAGGTTGATTCCCAAGTATTTTATTTTTTTTGAAGATATTTTGAATGGAGTGGTTGTCCTCATTTCCATTTCAGAGGATTTGTCGCTGATATACAGGAATGCCTTTGATTTATGCGTGTTGATTTTATATCCTGCCACTTTGCTGAATTCATTTATTAGCTCTAATAGTTTCTTTGTAGAGCCTTTTGGGTCTGCTAGGTATAGAATCATATCATCTGCAAATAGTGATAATTTAAGTTCTTCTTTTCCTATTTTGATGCCTTTAATTTCTTTCATCTGTCTAATTGCTCTGGCCAGTGTTTCAAGAACTATGTTGAACATAAGTGGAGAGAGAGGGCATCTCTGTCTTGTTCCAGATTTTAGAGGGAATGCCTTCAGTTTTTCTCCATTCAGAATGATGCTAGCCTGAGGCTTAGCATAGATTGCTTTTACAATATTGAGGTATGTTCCTGTTATCCCTAGTTTTTCTAGAGTTTTGAACATAAAGGGATGCTGTACTTTGTCGAATGCTTTTTCCGCATCTATCGAGATGATCATATGGTTCTTATTTTTAAGTCTATTGATGTGGTGAATAACATTTATTGATTTCCGTATATTGAACCAGCCTTGCATCCCAGGGATGAATCCTACGTGATCATGGTGTACAATTTTTTTGATATGTTTTTGTATCCGATTCGCCAGAATTTTATTGAGGATTTTTGCATCTAGGTTCAGTAGAGATATTTGTCTGTAGTTTTCTTTCTTTGAAGTGTCTTTGTCTGGTTTAGGTATCAGGGTGATGTTGGCCTCATAGAATGAATTTGGAAGTTCTCCCTCCTTTTCTATTTCCTGAAGTAGCTTGAAAAGTATTGGTATTAGTTCTTCTTTAAAGGTTTTGTAAAATTCTGCTGTATACCCGTCTGGTCCTGGGCTTTTCTTAGTTGGTAGTCTTTTATGGTTTCTTCTATTTCCTCAATTGATATTGGTCTGTTTAGGTTTTCTATATCCTCCTGACTCAATCTGGGCAGATCATATGACTTAAGAAATTTATCTGTGCCTTCACTATCTTCTAATTTATTGGAGTATAAGGATTCAAAATAGTTTTTGATTATCTTCTGTATTTCTGAAGTGTCTGTTGTGATATTGCCTTTTTCATCCTGTATGCTAGTAATTTGAGTTCTCTCTCTTCTTCTCTTCGCTAGCATCGCTAAGGGTCTGTCGATTTTGTTTATTTTTTCAAAGAACCAACTTTTAGTTTTGTCAATTTTTTCAATTGTTTCTTTTGTTTCCATTTCATTAATTTCAGCTCTGATTTTAATTATTTCTTGCCTTCTACTTCTTTTGCTGTTGTTTTGCTCTTCTTTTTCAAGGATTTTGAGATGAAGTATGAGATCATTTATTTGTTGGTTTTTTCTTTTTTTAAGGAATGAACTCCAAGCAATGAATTTTCCTCTTAGAACTGCTTTCAATGTGTCCCATAGATTCCGATATGTTGTGTCTGTGTTTTCATTTATCTCTAAGAATTTTTTAATTTCCTCCTTGATGTCTCCTATAACCCATTGATCATTCAGTAACCTATTGTTCATTCTCCAAGTGATGTATGCTTTTTCCTTCCTTCTTTTATCGTTGATTTTCAGTTTCATTCCATTATGATCAGATAAGATGCATGGTATTATCTCTACTCCTTTATATTGTCTAAGAGTTGCCCTGTGACATAATATATGATCTATTTTTGAGAAGGATCCATGTGCTGCTGAGAAAAAAGTGTAACTGCTTGATGTTGGGTAGTATACTCTATATATGTCAATTAGGTCTAGGTTATTAATTGTGTTATTGAGTTCTATCGTTTCCTTATTCAACTTTTGTTTGGAAGATCTGTCCAGTGGCGAGAGAGGTGTGTTGAAGTCTCCCATGATTATGGTATGGTGGTCTATTAGACTCTTGAACTTGAGAAGAGTTTGTTTGACGAACATAGCTGCACCATTGTTTGGGGCATAAATATTTATGATTGTTATGTCTTGTTGGTGTATGGTTCCCTTAAGCAGTATATAGTGTCCCTCTTTATCCCTTTTGATTAACTTTGGCTTGAAATCTATTTTATTTGATATGAGTATGGACACTCCTGCTTGTTTCCGAAGTCCATATGAGTGATATGATTTTTCCCAACCTTTCACCTTCAGCCTATGTATGTCTTTTCCTATCAAATGCGTCTCCTGTAGGCAGCATATTGTTGGGTCTTGTTTTGTGATCCATTCTACTAGCCTGTGTCTCTTAATTGGTGAGTTTAAGCCATTAACATTTAGGGTTATTATTGAGATATGGGTTGTTCTTCCAGCCATATTTGTTTATTTCTGTTACTAAACATGGTTTGTTTTCCTCTTTGATTAGTTTCCCCCCCTTTACTGTCCTACCTCCCACTGTTGGTTTTCATTGTTATTTTCCATTTCCTCTTCCTGTAATGCTTTGGCGAGGATGTTTTGAAGAGATGGTTTTCTAGCTGCGAATTCTTTTAACTTTTGTTTATCGTGGAAGGTTTTAATTTCATCTTCCATCCTGAAGCTTAATTTCGCTGGATACACAATTCTTGGTTGGAACCCATTTTCTTTCAGTGTTTGAAATATGTTATTCCAGGATCTTCTAGCTTTCAGAGTCTGTGTTGAAAGATCAGCTGTTATCCTGATTGGCTTACCCCTAAATGTAATCTGCTTCCTTTCTCTTGTAGCTTTTAAAATTCTCTCCTTATTCTGTATGTTGGGCATCTTCATTATAATGTGTCTAGGTGTGGATCTCTTATGATTTTGCACATTCGGTGTCCTGTAGGCTTCTAGGATTTGGGATTCTGTCTCATTCTTCAAGTCTGGGAAGTTTTCTCGTATTATTTCATTGAATAGACTGCTCATTCCTTTGGTTTGGAGCTCTGTACCTTCCTGTATCCCAATGACTCTTAAGTTTGGTCTCTTAATGTTATCCCATATTTCTTGGATGTTCTTCTCATGGTTTCTTAACAGTCTTGCTGAGCTGTCTATGTTCTTTTCAAGTTGAAATACTTTGTCTTCATTGTCTGATGTTCTATCTTCTAAGTGTTCTACTCTGCTGGTAGTATTCTCCATTGAGTTTTTAAGTTGGTTTATTGCTTCCTGCATTTCTAGGATTTCTGTTTGTTTGTTTTTTATAACCTCTATCTCCCTGTATAGTTGATCCTTTGCTTCCTGGATTTGTTTGCATAATTCATTGTCGAAGTGATCTTTCATTGTCTGATTTTGCTGTTTAATGTCTTCCTTGATACTCCAGATCGTCTGAAGCATGTATATCCTGAATTCTTTATCTGACATTCCATCTGCTGCATCTGTTACCTCTTCTAAAGTTGCGTTGATTTGCATTGCTTGTGGTCCTTTCTTTCCTTGTCTTTTCATACTGCTTGCGTATCTTTCCTGCAGGTGCGGGCGGCGGCTCTGCTCTCTCCTTATTCCAATTGGGGTGTCGTGGCTACCACGCCGGCAGGTCACTGGGCCTGTTCTGGGCGCTGGCGGCGGCTCTGTTCTGCCCCTACTCCAATTGGGGTGACGAGTGTACCATGTCGGCAGGC
This sequence comes from Marmota monax, assembly GCF_021218885.2. NCBI lineage: Eukaryota > Metazoa > Chordata > Mammalia > Rodentia > Sciuridae > Marmota > Marmota monax. Next base: position 4,089,767 of record NW_026695212.1, read on the forward strand.
CACCGGGCCTGATCCGCCAGTTGGTCGCAGGTTTGCCTACCCTGCAGGCGCGGGCGGCGGCTCTACTCTGCCCCTACTCCAAATGGGGTGACGTGTCTGTCGTACCGGCAGGCCACTGGGCCTGTCCCGCTGGTCGGTCGCAGATCTGCCCACCTTTCGGGCACGGGTGGAGGCTCTGCTCTGCCCCTACTCCAATTGCGGTGTTGTGACTACCCCGCCTGCAGGACGCTGGGCCTGTTCCTGGCACGGGCGGCGACTCTGCTCTGCCCCTACTCCAATTAGGGTGGTGTGTGTACCACGCCGGCAGGCTCCTGGGCCTGATCCGCCGGTCTGTTGCAGGTCTGCCTACTTTGGAGGCACGGGCGGCAGATCTGCCCTGCCCCTCCTACCACGCCTGCGGACCCCTGGGCCTGATCTGCAGGTTGGTCACAGGTCTGCTCACCCTACGGGCACGGGTGGCGGTTCCGCTCCGCCCCCACTCCAATTGGGGTCACGTGACCACCACACTGGCAGGGCCTGATCCGGGCGTGGGATAAGGATCTGCTCTGCCCCTACTCCAGTTGGGGTGACGTGTGTACCACACTGGCAGGCCACTGGGCCTGACTCGCCAGGCTGTCACAGGTCTGTTTACCTTGCAAACGCGAACGGCGGCTCTGCCCTGCCCCTCCTACCACGCCCATGTACCACTGGGTCGCGGGTCTGCCCACCTTGCGGGTGCGGGAGGCGGCTCCACTCCGCCCCCTCTCTAATTGGGGTCACGCGGTCACCACACTGGCGAGCCGCTGGGCCTGCTCCGGGCGCTGGCGGCGGCCCGGCTCCTCCCCTCTGGCTCGACGACAAATTGAGGAGACTCGGGTGTCTGTGCCTCACCCCCCTACCAGGAGACCAACTGTTTATGTTGCCGCTGGTATTGATGAAGTTCTCTCCTCCGCCGCTTTCTGATGACATCAGATCTCTGCCATGTTGATATCCTATGCGAATGGTAGCATTTCGTTCCCCTTGCCGGGCAGCCAAAGCAACGGGCGAGTCCTGACCGGCCCTCAGCAGGACCGGACGGAGAAGCAGTTTCCGCGGGCTCCTAGCCCTGGGCCAGGGAAGTTCCGGGAGCTGGAACTCGGCCGCTCCGTGCTCAGTGTAAGCTCCTATAAGTGTAGGCTCCAAGAAGCAGTCCCCGCGGGCTCAGTTGGGTCTTATTTTTAATCCAATCTCCCAGTCTATGTCTTTTGATTGATATGTCATATGTCTATGACCATTTTTCTAGTGTAGTTCCTCTCTTTGCTGGTTTTCACTTTTATTTTTCCTTTCTTCTTCATGAAGTAGCTCTTTGAGTATGTTTTATACTGCAGACTTTCTAGTTGTAAATTTTTTTAACTTTGGTTTATCATGGAAGGTTTTTATTTCATTGTTGTTTTTGTCAGCTTTTTTACTGCTGTGACTAAAAGACCAGACCAGAACAATATTAAAGTAAGAGTTTATTTGGAGGCTCAGAGTTTCAGAAGTCTCAATTCACAGACAGCAGGCTCCATTCCTCAGGACTAGAGGTGAGGCAGAGCATCATGGTGGAAGAGTGTAGTGGAGGGAAGTAGCTCACACGAAAATCAGGAAGCAGAGAGATTCCACTTGCCAGACACAAATATATAACCCAAAGTCACACCCCCAATGCCTCACCTCCTCCACCACACCCCACCAGCCTTCAGTTACCACTCAATTAATCCCAACAGGTGATTAATTCACTTATTGGGTTAAGGCTTTTGTAACCCAATCATTTCTTCTCTGAATCCTCTAGCAATTGTGAACTTTTAGGGAACACCTCACATTCTGCTCCTGGCCCCCAAAAGCTCACACTCATCTGACAATGCAAAATACATTTAGTCCATTCCCAAGAGTCCCCATAGTCTTAACAGTTCAAAGATTGCTTGAAGTTCAAGTCCAAAGTCTTCTCTGAGGATCAAGGCAATCTCACATTATGAACTCCTGTAAAATTAAAAGCAACTTACAAATATCCAATATATAAAGGCACTGAGTAAACATTTCCATTTACAAAAATAGAGGCATAGAAAAATGGGATGAGACCAAAGCAAGACTGAAATCCAGCTGGACAAAATGGTTCTACAGGCTGGATCTGGCATCTGCAGCACATGGCATGATGCCCTCTCCAAAGGACTTCTGTACTTGCAACCCTGTGGCCTTGTTGGTTGCAGCCCAAGTGGACTTTCTGTTGGCTTGCCTTTGCTCCATTTCTTCAACCTTCCTAGGATGTTGACCCACATTACTCACATTTCTTAATCTTGGGGGTCTTCATTGCAACTTCAGCTTCCTCCTCACACCTCCATGATTTCCCCTTTTATGGGCTGCCTGCAAGGGCTCTGACCCTGCTGCATTTTGCCTAGCCTCCCAGGATTTCCTTTGAAATCTTGGTGGAAGATTCCATGAACTCCTGACTCTAGTATCCTGCATTCCTCCAGAACCAGCACCACATGGTTGATGCCAAGGTCTGCTGTCATTTTGAGCAGCAGCCAAGCCTCCAGGGACCCTGGCTGCAGAAGGATCTGAGTGTCTGGGTGGCTGAGCAAGTTCAAAAAAGCTCCCTAGCCCCCCTTGTGCAAGAAGTACTCCCCAATGATCTTTTCTCAAGGAAATTTTCACTTTTATTCCCTTGAACCTGAGATGGGTGTGGTCTTGCCAGCTCCTGAGATGCCCTCAAGTCATCTTTCTTATTGTCTCTAAAAAGGCTTCAGGATTTTCTTAGTGGCAGTAATGTCTTTAACAACTGTAACTCCCTTAGGCTCAGTTTTACTCCTGCCTTTCAAGTCCAAGTTCTTCAAATCTTCCTGCTGTTTTCTTCTCTGAATATCACAATAAACTTGGCTAAAAGCCACTTGCAATACCCATGGCACTTCCTGAATGTTATGCTGCCTAGGCATTTCTTCTGCCAGATTAAGAAGTCCATCACTTTTAAAATCAGCCCCACAAAAAGTCTCAGGACATGGGCAAAATACAGACAACTTCTCAGCCAGAGCATAACATAAATGGCCTTTAGTCTTATTACCAGTGATGTCCTCCTTTTACACTTGAGCCTTGTTTTCACTGTCCACTGTCCTATTGGCATTCTGGTCTTTAGGCTACCCATCAGAATCAGCCATTAAGTTCAATTTACAACAATCTAATCTATTTCCAGTTTGTAATGCTACACATATCTCAAAATTCCTCCAACAAACTCCAAAAAGCTCCAATAGCTCTTGAACCACATGGTCAGGTTAGTGAGAACAATGACCCTACTTCTTGGTGCCAATTTCTGTTTTAGTTAGCTTATATACTGCTGTGACTAAAATATAAGACCAGAACCATGTTAGAGGAGGAAAGTTTATTGGGGGGGGGGTTTCAGAGATCTCAATCTACAGACAGCAGGCTCCATTCCTCGGGGGTAGAAGTGAGGCAGGACATCATGGTGGAAGAGTAGTGGAGGAAAGCGGCTCATATGATGGTCAGAAAGTGGTGGGGGATGGGGTGGGGGGACAGAGAGAGAGAGAAAGAGAGAGAGAGAGAGAGAGAGAGAGACTTACTTCACTTGCCAGATACAAATATAAATACCCCAAAGCCATGCCCACAATGCCCCACCTCCTCCAGCCACACCCCATCAGCCTTTAGTCACCACTCAACCCTATCAGGTGATTAATTCACTGATTGGCTTAAGGTTTTCATAACCCAATCATTTCTTCTCTGAATCTTCTTGCATTGTCTCACACATGAGCTTTTGGGGGACAACTCACATTCAAACCATAACAATCATCAATTCTAAAGTTTAATTTTGCTGGGTAGAGTATTCTTGGCTGGCATCCATTTTCTTTCAGAGCTTGATATGTATTATTACAAACTTTGAGGATCTGGGTTGAGAAATCAGCTGAGATCCAGATTTGTTCCCCTGTAAATGTGACCTGTTGTTTTTCTCTGGAAGCCTTTAAAATTCTATCATTCTGGGTGTTAGGCATTTTCATAATAAGGTGCCTTGATGTGGGTCTGTTGCAATTTTGTACATTTGGGGTCCTGTAAGCCTCTTATATTTAATACTCCATTTCATTCTTAAGATTTGGGGAAATTTCTGATATTATTTTATTGAAAAGATCATGCATTCCTTTGGTTTGTATCTCCAAGCTTTCATTTATTTCAATAAATCCTACATTTAATCTTTTTATGTTATCCCATATTTCTTGTAAGTTCTGTTCATGGTCTCTTAACATCTTATCAACATGGTCAACTTTATTTTCAAGATTATATATTTTGTCTTCATTGCCTGAAACTCTGTCTTCCAAGTGGTCTAGTTTGCAGGTGATGTTTTCCATTGAATTTTTAATTTGGTTTACTAGTTTCTTCATTTCTAGGATTTCTGCTTGATTTTTTTAGAATGTTTATTTACTGAAGTGATTTTTCATGTCCTGTATTCTTTCTCTGATTTTGCTTCTTACATTTTCCTTTACCTGGCAGATCAGTTTAACTATGAACATTCCAAAATCCTTCCATGACGTTTCTTCCACCGTGTTGTTGATGGATTCTGTTATTGAAGTATTATTGTCTGTTTGGGATGATTTATTCTCTTGCTTTTTCATGTTGTTTGTGTGTCTACCCTTCTAACATTATTGATCTGAGACAGCAAAGTTTCTACACTGTGGTCCTATAAGGTCCCTAAATATTTCCAGTACCTCACCATTTAAAAGGTAATAAATAATAACAACAACCAATGCAAATGATATACAGCATTAAACCAAATAGTTCCTGCCAGGACATCTACAATGTTAATTGTCACAATAAACAGAAATGATGTGATCAATTATTTCCCACAGAACAAACAGTAAGTTTTCAAAAGGTTTTACAATTTTGAATGGTGAACAGGGAGAGAGCAGAGTGATGTAGGAAGTGATGATTATAAGGGAGGAGGAGAGAAAATAGAAATAAAAAATTAAAAGAAGATTGAAGGAGAGAACAATAGAGATTGGCTATTAGCAAAGAAAAGAAAGAAAGAGAATCAAGGAAAACAGATAAGTGAGAGAAAAAATATATGAAATAAAAATTTTAAAAATTAAAAATGAAAGAATACAAAACGAAATTGAAACACACTAATCAAACATCCTAAAAATATTGAACCATGAAAAATAATTTTCTTTAAAAAATGGTAGAATGAGAAAAAAGAAACAATTACAAATATGTGTAAGTGTCCATGAACTATTCAGGTCACAATTAAATAGAGAAAAGAAAAAAAAAAAAGAAAGAAAACAAGATCTTGATGAAAAGTTCATGAATTTTTTCCATTAGAGTTCAAAAGATTCTTGGCTTCCCTCCTCAGCAGTCTCAGGTTGGGTTGCTGCAGAGTGAAAGGAAATGCTATAGCTGGAGCTCTTGGAGGTGGAGTTTAGGCTTAGATAGGCTCCACATTATTTGTTGAATGGCAATTGGTCTAAAGATTTTGAATCAGTGCACCTCCCAGGCCTAGGAATTGCCATTCCTTACTGGAAGACTTACCCTAGGGATCTCCCGTGGGTTCAACTTATGCCATGGAGGAGCCAATCCTTAGTTGATCTCCCATGGACCTTGAATTCCTGGTCTCAGGTTCAGACTCCAAACTCAATCACGCCTGCCTCTGCCCTTCTGAATTACTGGCCTGGCATTTCTCCCAGCTGGTCCTGCATAGCACCAGTCAGAAGGGGGAGTAGGTGAGCTGGGTGGGTTTCTATGACCTCTATTCCCTTGTGTAAACTCCTCTCCACATTTGATTTTCTCCTGCTTGCTTAGGCACACTCTATATCATGTGGTGTGGCTTTGTGAGGCCTATATTTCACGCCAAGCTCAGGTTTGCTGGGAACCTGCTCCCCCAGTTGCAGGCCCCCCAGTAATATGGTTCCTTTCTCTATCCTCTGCAGGCAGCAGGAGAGATGCTGCTTCTTTTCTGCATATTGTACAGCACACCTTTCAGTTTAGTCGGGTAGTGTCTTTGATATCTGATCTCTCTGTACCCAGACACACCTCAGGCCTCCTAAAAGTGTGGGTTTCTTTAATTCTCTTATCCTTCCACTTTGTTCTTGGAGGGACTGCTCTGGTTGGTGCCACTGGTGCTGGCAGCTCTGGTATTTTTTCATTATCTTATTATATCCATTCCCTGAGTCCCTTATCTGCTTTGAATATCCAGAAGTACTTCCCTGTAAAGTATCCACCCCCTTTTATTTCACCCACTTTGATGAGAAGCTGCCTGTCTGCTTTCTTGGTTTCACACCATGGAGCAGCCAGGAAAGTGACCTCCTCTATTCTGCCATCTTGAAAACAGCCTCTTTCCATTATTTTTGAAAAGAAGAGAAGCAGGGTGACAACATGAGGTCCAGCAGGGTTGATGTTGGAAATGACTCAAACCAGACTGAAAGGCTACATACAGGAGATGCTGGGCTATGCCTATAATCCCAGCAACTCAGGAATCTGAGGCAGGAGAATCACAAGTTGGAGGGCAGCCTTAGAAACTTAAAGAGGCCCTAAGCAATTTAGTGAGACCCTGTCTCTAAATACAAAATAAAAAGGCCTGGGAATGTAGCTCCATGTTAAAGCACTCCTAGGTTCAATCGCCAGTATCAAAAACAAACAAACAAAAAAAGGCTGCACAATGTAGAGTGATAGAAAATGTAAGAGGTGATATGTAGTAGTGTAGTACAAGGTTTTGGAGAGAGAAAAGTGTGGATGGTAAAGGTTGAAAAATTCCCCAAGACAGAAAAGACACAGAGAATTAAGTATCAGTCCACTTGTTTGTTTGTTTTAAATAATACTATAGACTGAATGGCTAGTAATCGACAGAAATAGTCTCTCACACTTCTGGGAGGCCAAGAACCACAAGGTTAAGGCATCACAGAATTCTGTGTCTAGTGAAGGCATGTTTCCTGATCTATCAGTGATGACTTCTTGCCCAGTCATCACATGGTGGAAGGGGAAAATGAGCTCCTTTGGGCCTCTAGGGTCAACAATTCCAGAGGGCAGAGCCCTCACGATCTAATTACCTCCCAGTGTCCCACTTCCCAACACCATGAGGCCAGGTGTTAGGAGTTCAACACATCATATTTTGGGAGACACAAACATCCAGAGGGGTAAACTATCTACCCCAAATGACTTGCAGCTAGACCTACTGTGCTTTTTCATACACTGATCTTTCTGCTTTTTCTGGAAACCCTTAGAGTTACCCTTAAATATTCTTCCTAATTTTCTCCTCCTCAACAAACAAATGAACAAAATGCCAGAAGTGGAAATGAATAGTCAGCAGATTTTGATTCAGTAGAAAACAATTCTTTTAATTAATTACATCTTGTACAATGAAAAAGCCTACTTCATGAGACTGTAAATTTCTTGGTTTCTAGGCAGAGGCTGGAAACAATACTGACAAATGTTACAGCAGAATTTATTCATTAATAGAGCTGATGAGTTCATGTTCTTTTCCCAATCTGAGGTTCTAGGATTCTAGTCAATATCAGAATAGATGAACCTTCACAAGGGAAAAGAACTACCAGGGGATAGAACTCAAAAGAAATTGGAAAATATGGTAGCATGAGAATACTGGGATGGGATAAAAGTAGAAGGTAAGAGAGTAGGTTTTACCTTCCATATGATTTTACCTTTGATTGATTCAGTATTTCTCTAACTCCCAGCTAAATGGTGGTGCTGCAGTTTGATGTAATTTTTTTTTTTTTTTTTTTGGTACTGGGGATTGAACTCAAGAACACTTAACCACTGAGCCACATCCACACATCCACAGCCCATTTTATTTTTTTTTTTATTTTGAGACAAGATCTTGCTAAGTCACTCAGGGCCTTGCTCAGTTGCTAGGCCTGGCTTTGAATTTGTGATCCTCTTGCCTCAGCCTCCAGAGTCACAGGAATTTCAGGCATTGTGCCACTGTGCCCAGCTCACACCAGATTGTGAAACCACCTCGGCCTTGTATATCCTTCAGTCTTGTACAGAAGAGAATTTTCAGTTCATCACTGAGGCCAATCCTAGTGTTTTCTTCAAGGTGAATGAACTGTTACATATGGCATTGTTATGATTTGGATGTGAGGTATTCCCCCAAAGTTCACGTGAGATAATGCAAGAAGGTTCAGAGGAGAAATGATTGGGTTCTAAGAGTCTTGACCCAATCTGTGATTTAATCCCCTGATAGGGACTTACTGAGTGGTAACTGAAGTGTAGGGTGTGGCTGGTGGAGGTGGGAATTGAGGCTTGGCTGTGGGGTACATATTTTGTATCTCAAGAGTGGAGACTCTCTAGGCTTCTGCATCACATGTAAGCTACTTCCCTCTGCCACACGCTTCTGACATGTTTTTCCTGTCTTACCAGGAGCCCTGAGGAATGAAGCCCGCTGTCTATGGATTAATATCTCTGAAACTGTGACCCGTGTGCTGGTTGAGACATTTAGTCACAGCAGTTGAAAAAGCTCACTAAAAACAGGCATGAAAAAGATAAACAAATGCTGTTAACTTTTAGATGCTCTGCTTTTTGTGGGCAAAAATGGCAAGAACAATTATCAATGGCCGATTTATTAGCATGGCAGAGAGAAGGAATTGTTTGGGGGAAATTTTTTTCTCAAAAATAGAAATTTAGGGGCTGGGGTTGTGGTAGAGAGCTAGCATGTGTGAGGCACTGGGTTTGATCCTCAGCACCACATAAAAATAAATAAACAAAATAAAGTCTGTGTACATCTACAACTAAAAAAATATTTAGAAAATCTAGTTAAGACTATTGTTTTTCCCCATGAGTGAAATGTGTATGGTTGATTATTTCTAAGTACAAGGCTAAAACAAGGAAGAAGGAATAAAAACAAGAGAGGTGCTGTGGTCATTGTGAAAAACAAAATTATGGTGTATTACCAATTATATTAATTAGCTGCTATGAATAATGAATCAGGGCTGGGGTTGTGGCTCAGCAGAGTGTTTACCTTGCACATGTTAGGCACTGGGTTTAATCCTTAGCTCCACATAAAAATAAATAAACAAAATAAAAATATTAAAAAATAATGTATCAGGAAAAGAAGTGATTGATAACAGAAGTAATGAACTTGAATTACATTATAGTCTCTTCAAGGCATTCTATTGATTCATAGACACTTTTTAAGCCATAGATTTCCCTTGAACTATCAATTTCATAATGGGAAAGCAGGTGTATGTGGGCAGGTAACTTTTGATAGGTCCCACAGCAAATGCCCAGCAGAATTCAAGCCAAGAACAGAGTTCAACTATGGTCCTATCTAATCCTTCAAATATCAATTTGTATCTCAAACTCTTTTTATAAAGAGTTGTACTATCGGAAGGACATCAAACATATGGCTAAAATAGGGTGATGGAAATACATGAAATTACTTCAAATTGCCTTCTAGACTGCCGAGGTGATTTCCTGGTGGGATTGCTTGTTGAAGTGGTGCTGAGAACACTTGGTTTGATTTCTCACCCTTCATTAACGATGTGTAGCCCAAGTAAATAATGAGCACGGTTGGACTCAATCTATTTTATGCACCCATGCTTGACATTACGATAAAGGACCTTGATACAATTATTAGGCTGTTTCAAAACTTCCAACATACTTTTCCATCTCAATGGATTTCAAACATCCCCAGAATCCTTGAGGGGTCCATTGGTGAACTTTCTTGGAGCAAATGACTGTAAGTTCCTTTTTAGATTATAGACTACCCTGCAGTGGCGGCTGAATAATAGAGGTTGAAGTGGGTTTAAAGAAGACAAGCCAGTTATAAAACAAGTCAGAAAAAAATATGGCCCCAAAACTTTGTTGGTAGGCCAAAATGAAAAGCTCCCAGTGTCTGAAATATTACTTGGAATTACCTATGGTTTGGCAATAGGAAGAAGAGAGAGGTTCTGGAGGGAGACAGTGATTTTATGGTGTTATAGAATATATTCACCACAGATGTGATTTAAAAAAAGGTGGGGGGCAAACATAGTAAAAACCATAGGTGTGAAAAGAACAAGGAGAGTTTGAAAATAAATTGAGATTTCCTTTTCTGTAATGTTTCTCTGACTCCGTCTAGGTTAGAGGCTCCTACTAAGTGCTCATAGAATATCCTTTATCAAACACATATAACACTTTATTGTCACTGCTTTTTAAATTGTGTGACTTCCCCCATTAAATTCATATTCTCTGAGGACAGGAACAACATTGGTTGTGTTCACCTTATTGTCTCTAGGTCCCAACAAGGGTTCTGGCATATGGTAAATGTTTAATACATATTTATTAAATAAATGAGTGAATGGACATTGGGAAGCCATTGATGGCCTCTAAGTTGAGAATCATGTGATTTAGGAAAACCATGTGGTAATGAAATGCAGCACACCAAGACAATAAAATTGGGAAGTCCCCTTCCCCATAACTTTATTAGTTATTTGCTTGGGAGTGTATCTCACCCAGATTAAAGCCACTGAAAACTGCGTTTGTCATTTAAGCAACTGTGGAATCTAACTGAAGAGAAGAAATTGCCAGACAAACTCTTTCCATTCCCCCTCTCCACTGAGGAACTTGATTGTACTCATATCATGATTTGATATTAAAATCACAGGTGAGGAAATGGAGTCTCAGAGGATTTTGTGGTCTTGAGGTCAAACAGTGTATAAAGAGGAAAGCTGAGACTAAATTCCAAACTCCCAAATTTCTATCCAAGAGTTCTTCTTGTTATGCCTTTATGTGACCCTTTTAGAAAGATTGATTTTATAGGATTTTTTAAGGATGGATTTTTAAAAGATACTAAAAGCAAATAGGGTATTATTTCCAGACATGATACATTGAGAGTCCATGTTAAGGTAGTTACAGCGTAAATGAAAAGAAAGAGATGACTTTGAGCAGTTTTAGGAAGAGTGAACCTAACTCTTTTGACATTAACTCAAATCTATAAGAGAGGCTTAGGGAGTAAAATAAGTGGGTACTTCTAATTCCTGAGCATCCTGATAACTGATTCAGGAGGATGGTTGTTTTGGTGCAAGATTCTTGCATAAGAATAATACATATGGAGGGTTCTACTAAACAAAGAGCTTAGATGAAGTCTCTAGTAATACTAAAGAAGAGAAAGAAGGACAGGAGAAAAAAGGAAATTGTAGAGTGAAGAGCAAAGTGCCGGTGAGGATGGCAGAGAATTCTACTTAGCTGACAAATATTTATTTTCCCCTTTCCATTTAGTAGCAGAATTTTGAATTTTGCTAAGTACGTCATTACATAATTGAAAACTACATTTTCCAGGTCCCTGGAAGCATATGTGGCCATCTTCAGTGTAATGAGATTTTGTGATAGGCAACTACTCCCTAGTGTTCTCTCCCTCACAATATTCATCTCCTTGGGCACATCCTCTGCTAGAGTGGGCTGTGCCTAGTGACTCATTTGTAATGAGCAGAATATGACAAAAGTGAAGGGATGTCACTTCCAAGATTAGGTTTTGAAGAGACTTCAGCTTCCAACTTGGGGCACATTTACTCTACTGCTGAAACCTACTCTGTGGAGATACCTATATGGCAAGGATTTGAGTATCTCCATGCAAGAGCCAGTGAGGACCTGAGGCATGCCAACATCTTTTGTGAGTCATCTGAAATATAACCGCTCCAGGTGAGCCTTTGGATGACAGTAAACCCTGCCTACACTGATTGCTGTCTTGTAAGATACCCTAAGTCAGGAGCACCCAGCTTAGCCACATTCGGATTCCTAACCCACAAGAAACTGTGAAATAGTAAATATTTGTTGTTTTGAGCTATTAAGTTTTGATGTAATTTGTTACATAGTAAAAGACAATTAATGCAGACTCAAAGGCAGAGCCAAGAGGCACCTCCAGAAGGCTTCCTTCAAGGAAGACAGCATTGCCACCATGTACCATGCTGCCTGGAACATGCTGTGTTGGGTGAAGTCCCACCAGCCATCTTGAATCATGAAGTCAAGGACATCTGTGGATTTGGCAGAATGAGCTCATAGAACTCGCTTATTGGTTAGGGACTGCTTCTACCTCTGGACTTGAATTTTCCTAAGATGACTGGTATTATCTTGTTTCTAGAATATTGAACTCAATCTATACTACAGGTGGATAGTAATAAGAACAAAGACTCTACTAATGATGAAAAGAATAAGTTTGATTGTAAGAGAGTTAATGGTAGGGACTGGGACTCCTGGAAGATGAACAGCAAGTGCAAGATGTTTATTATAAGAGAAGGGAAGTGCCACAAACTACTGTTGTCAAACATGCTCCTTATAGTTGGGATCTGGATGGTCCCCCGAAGACTCATGTGTTAAAGGCTTAGACCCCGGTTGGTGGCAATAATGAGAGGTGGTAGGAATTTTAGGAGGTGGGGCCTAGTTGGAAGACGTGGGTCACTGAGGCTAAATCCTTAGAGGATATACTTTGTCCCCTGGCCTCTTCCCATTCCCCCTACTCCCTCCTTCCCTCCTGCTTGCCAGGAAGCAAGCAGATTTCCTCTGCCATGCCCTTCTGTCATGAAGTTCTGCCTCACCTCAGGCCCAAAGCAATGCAGTCAGACAATAATGAACTGAAACCTCTGAAACTGTGAGTTCAAACAAATATTTCCTCCTTTATGTTGGTTTTTGTTGAGTATTTTGTTATAGCAGTGAAATGTGTATTAACACAGATACTCTGTGTTATTAAATAGCCCAGTGACAATTAAAACATGGGTCCCCAAATTTCCTAGGCAAAAACTTTATGAAAAAAAGCTTTTTTTCATAAACAGTGAAATACATAACATCTCTGAAGTTTAAGAACAACTTAAGTTCAATAAGAAAATTTTGTACACAATGCCTGATACTTCTTTCAGTTCCATTTTGCTGGATAAGTATTTGCTGATCAACTACTATGTTCTTGGCATGTAAAACATTGTGATTTTATCATTATCGTTATTAATATTCACAGTATTATTTACTTGTAGCCTAGACAACTTAGAATAGTTAATACTCAAACACACCAGTGAATGTTATGTTGAATTTTCATTTAAATTCCTTCTGAATATTACCAAATCAATAGATTTGATCGTTATATTTTTTACTCTTACTCCTGTTAGAGCTCCAGGAATAAAATCAAAACATTACTTTAAATGAGAGACTGGCATTAAATCAACTATAACCAGGAAAGTGCATTCTTGACAAGCCTTCCTGACAATTTTATCTGCCAAAAGGCAAGGAAAGCAGTGAAGGGAAGCAGCTACTTTGAATCTAATCATAGCCTACAAGGAAGAATTTGTTGAAAATGTAGGTGTGCTTCAACTTTGGAAAAATAAAATGATGTATGATGTGATAACCCCGGGGGAAAACTGAACATGATACATTTTTATATATGACATTTTAAAAAAAATTACAAAAAAGGTATCCATTGGGAAAGAATATAGAACATTACAAAGGACAAAATAGTAATCTAGAGATAACACTGTAACATCTTGATGTATATCTTCCTGGCTTTGTATCTTCCTTTATCATGTGTCTTTTGTTATACAGTTTGTATTACACTTTGCATAAAATTTTATATTTTGATTTCTCCCCTTGATAATACATCATAAACATTTTCCCATCTTATTAAGTGTATTACTGAGACATTATTTTAATATTTACATGATACTCTATCAGAATAAAAATACCAATAGTTAATTTTCATTATCTCTATGTGTAGACACTATATGATGAGTTCATTGTTGGATTTTTCTCATAGAATGCTATAGTCTTCCTATTAAGTGTTACTAGGATCCCCATTTTCTACTGAGATTTAGGGAAAAGAACTTTCTCAAGGCTCTAAAAGTGAGCATTAGAAGATTCATATTTAAATCAAGGTAATTTATAGCTAGAGTCTATGGTCTTAACTATTACATTACAGTATTTATTTTATTGTAGGAATTTACAAAAATTTATTCCACCAATCTACTATTGTTGGACTTCAACGGTGTTTCAATTTTTAAGCTATCACAAATTAAATAATTTTGTCATGAACAACTTTGGCCATAAACTCTTGTAAATGTTCATTATAAATTCCTTAAGATAACATTGTAGAAGTGTAATTGTTGGATGAAAGATTATATGTAATTCAAAGACATGTGTTATAGTGAAAATATGTGAGCCAGTTTGACAGAAAATTTATTATTTTCTTTCAAGTTAATCACTATTATGCTTTGGATCTGAGGTGTGCTCCAAATGTTCATGTGTGAGATGATGCAAGAAGGTTTAGAGGAAAAATGGTTGGGTTATAAGAGCTTTAACCCAATCAGAGTCTCTCTGCCACATGGTGGCCATGTCCTGGCCTGCTTCCCTCCACCACACTTTTCCTTCATGATATTTTAACTCACCTCAAGCCCTGAGGAATGGAGCTGTCTATGGACTAGGTCCTCTGAAATAATGAGGCTCCAAATAAACTTTTCTTCCTTAAAATTGTTATAGTCAGGTCTTTTAGTCACAGTTGAGAAAAAGCTGACTGAAACAATCACCATGGTATTCGTAAGGTAATATGCTTATTAGCTACTTAGATTTATTTTTAAATATCTTATATATTTTTATATGATATGTTTTATTTTTTCATTTCTCCTAATAATTTTCAAGAATTCTTTATTAAAAATATTCAAAATTTATTAAGAATTTTTCTGGCAAATTTGGCCTTTCATGGTGGAATACATGCATATAATATACAATCAAATCATTACACTCCCTTTCCTGACCCTCCTCCCTGCCCGATCCCTTTCCCCTTCTCCAGTAGTCTCTTTTCTACTTTTATGTCACCATAAACATGCAATTCTTGTCTTTCTGAGGCTAGCTTATTTCACTGAACACGATGATCCCTAGCTCTATCCATTTTCCTGCTAATGACATGATTTCATTCTTTTTATAGCTAAATAATACTCCCTTGTCTTATGGAAACTCTGCGGTAGTAGAGCTCTTGCTATCCACATAAAGTTCCTTTAATGGAATCAAAAAAAGATTCTTTTCTCCATCAGAGTTCTACTTGTCATAGATGACAATAGGAAGGGCAATAATAGTAGCTGGGACAAGGAAAATTGATGTAACCAATCATCATTGGAAGTTCAAGTTCTCTGAAATTGCATTTTTAATATGTTGGTAATTTATTTTGGTATATAGTGTGAAATGAGAATCTAATCTTATGTCAATTTCCTTAAAAAGAACTACTTTATTTCCTCAATTGTTTGAAATGCTGCTTCTTTCACACACCAAATTTATATGTGTGTGGGGGGGGGGCTTACATACACATACATACGTATTTTTGCCTTGTGCCACTCTCATGTTGTTTTCACTATTATAGGTTTATAATATATTTTAGTATCAGATCATTATGACTCAAGTTACTGTCCATTCAGGTAATCAATATATAACCTCTCTGCTCCAAATTCACCCTTCTGTGAGTGCTCTGTGAAAAGGAGCTGGGTTCTTTAAATATTTTTCTTTGCCAGGTGGCATGATAACTTTTGCAGGTAGAGGGTGCTAAAGAGACATTGCAAGGTCGGTGTGGAGGGTAAGAGGCTGCTCCTCCAGCTGAAGTAGAATACGTAGCTTATTGTATGTGCTCTTATTGTATGTCCTTTAGCTCTCTTTACTTCTTATTGGCTTATTACTTATTCCCTTATTACTCTAACCTTCTTTATGGTTATTCATTCTTCATATTAAATATTCCATGTTCAAATAATTGTTTTCTTTCTGTCTCCTGATTAAACCTTGAATGACACCTTTTTTACTAAAAAATTTTATGCAGAATCATCTTACTGTTCTAAATGAATTTTGGAATTTATTTGTAAATTTCAAGAAAAATCCTTTTGGATTTCTCATTAGAATCACAAGAATCCTACATATTAATTTGTGAAAACTGAGAGATTTTCCACATGGAACATTTCATTCTAAATTAACCAGTCCAGTCCTCCCTTATGTTCTTTAGAAAGTTTCCTTTCATTTTCTTTATTTAGCCCCTATAAACTTCTTGTTAACCTCTAGAGATTTTGGTAACTGTTATTATGAAATGGTTTTCCCATTATATTTTTCTGTCTGGTTCAGAAGTAAAGCATTATTTGATTGATCTTTTGTAGTTAGGTTTTCAGAGAATAGGCCTTCTGCAGAATGTCAAAGAACTTGGATAAAGTCAGGTGTTGAAGCAACCAATTCTGTTATAATATTGAGGTGGTGGATCTGGTAACTGGCCATATAAGCTACAAATTTAAGACTTAAACTCTTGTTTTGGTTCTAGTTACTATCATTGCATAACGAATTATCCCAACATTTAGAGGCATAAAACAAGCATTTGTTATGCTCATGAGTCAGAAACTTTAATAGGATGCAGCTTCTCTCTGCTTGATGTTGGGAGCTCATCTGGAGGATTCTAATGTTGGAGACTGGTATACCTGAAGGCTTAGTAACTCACATGTCTCTCAGATGATGGTTGCAGTTGGCTGGCTCAGTTCTTCTCCACATTGGTCTCTTCATGCAGTATGTCCATATAGGTTAGTTCAGACTTCTGCAGTGTGGTGGCTGGTTCCCAGTGCCTCAAAAAAGAAGAACCAGATGGAAGCTGTGTCCGATTTATGAACTAGCTTTGAAAGTTATACAACATCATTTCCTCTTCACTCTGTTGGCTGGAGAAGTCAAAAGCACACCCTACTTCAAGGAAAGGCTAAATAGACTCTACTTTTGGTGGGGTCTGTCAAGGTTTTAGAAGAGAATATGGGATCAGAAATATTGCCAAGGGCATTTTTGTAAAATAGAATCTGCTATAGTAGCAAATAATATCATAGAAAATTCTGGTGCATCTCAAGCTGGGAGTGCTAAATTGGTAGCAAACTGAGAAGGGTAAGTTTCTATCATAATCTTGGTGAGGGAGAGACTACTGTTTTCCCAACGTTTGGAAGTTCCATATTCCCAGGACCAGGATACATCTCCTAGTGTCTGACAAGTTAATGTGCTAGATCTCATATGCTTTTCCAGAATGTGATGAGTACTATCAAACTCCATACTCCATGCTACTGCTTCAGTCTCTGTGAGCCTCTTCAACAAATGGTGTCCCAGAGGCCTATTTATGGGATATCTATCAATTTGCCTTTGTTTGCTCAAAGTTTTGGATTTTCCTGGAATATGGAAGTCTAATTTTTATATATTTATAGACTCCTGAACTTTTTATTCCTTCCAAAATATTTTCAACTGATTCTCCTGAGATTTCAGATAACAGATTCAAATGATGCTTGTTTTGTTTTCTTGCTGTTTTTCTTTTTTGTTTTCTCCTTGCATTTGGCCAAAATTTGCAGAAAAATAGTAGAGTGCAGATAGAGGAAGTCTTTGCCTTTTCATTGCTTTACATGAAGTGTGTCTTGTCTTTGCTCTGTGTTTAGCCATTAAACACGATGGTATTGTGTTCAGCTAGATTTTCATCATAATTTCAAAGAAGCAAATTCCTAGTCCTCATTTGCTATGAGGATTATTTTTTTTAAATCATATTGGAACTCTTTTTAGTATTTGTGGAGATTATTTTTCTTCTTTAACCTTTTGATGTGGATGCCTTATATTAGTAAATTTCCTAACATTAAATCATACTTGTCATGGTGCATTTTATAGTAGTCAGTCAGCTACTGATAATACTTTGCATACAGATTTCACAGCACCCCATATATTTTAATACAAAATATTCTCACTGTTAATATTTTCTATATAGTTTGTAATTACATTGTTTTTTTTCTCCAAAAGTATTTCAGAGAGAGTTTTAAAAATTATTGCTACTTACAAGCAATTGAAATTTGTTTCAAATATTATTACAACTTAAACATGAAGAAAATATGCTGTTATTTCAGAGTGTATTCGTCATCTTAAGCAGAGTTTATGGCATTAACAAATTAACTCCAAGATCTCAGTGGTTTTATCCAACAAACACTTATTTTCCATTATGCTATCTATATGTGAATAAGAAGTTGGTAGGGAGTTCTACTCCAGGGTTCACATAAATGGAATGTCCACCATCTCTTGATCCTATTATCTCAACTTGTGATTTCAGCTTTCACTGTAAAAGGGAAGAGAATGTATGGAAAACTCACTCTTTCTTTTAAAATCTTTGACCCGAAAGTAACAGATATCATGTCCATTCCTAGTTTATGCATTAGTGCTGATCATATGGCCCTGCCTAACTATAGGGATATGTGCTCAAGTAAATGGAAATTCAGAGGACAAAAAATGCCTGCAAAAATATCCATTAATGTAAATGAAAAATGGTTTGGGGTATTACACTGAAATTATAATGAGGCGAGATTAGATGTTAGGAAGATCATTTGCACAGATATTTTATTGTAAAAGAGTAAGACGATGTGACTATGCAGAAATTTCTCTGGTTAACTGAACACTGAAAAGAACAATTAAAAAATATGAAAGAAAGGATGGAGTACAAAGACCATGGTTATTCCTTGACCTTAAACTGCCCACCAAATGGATGAAATATATGAAAAGGCTACTTTAGAAATTGAACATCAGGAAACTAAGGTTAGTGATCCATAAGAAATACATTTAAAAAATTAAGTGAATCCTGTAATTATCCCAGATTACTCCTTGAGAGAATTTCCAACCTGCAGTGCTGGGAAAGGAAACCCATGTGAAGTCTGGGTTGTGGGTGCAGAGGTGAGGATTTGGGAGAATTAAGAGGGCTAGAGTTCATAAAACTAAGTACATGAGAGGAGAGAGCTGCAAAGAGATTGAATTCCAGGGATCTGCAGAGGTTCCCCTCTAGTGTTTCGCAGAGTACAGACAGCACACATTTGTGTAGAAACTCCCTGAGACTAAGGAAAGAACCATTTGAAAGGATTAGAGGTAACTGTGCCCAGTACTAAGAAATGGCTGGAAATAGTGCTTATTATTATCAACCAGAGTGGAAAACCTTATAATTCACAGTGCATTAATAGAGTACTCAGAAGGATTTACTTCCATAATGAGGAATAGTTTACCTTAGACTAAATGTTTCTCTGGTACTGCAAAATTTAAAAAAATATTTTTTTTCCTTTTCAGTCTCATAGTATGTACTTATTGAGCATCTGCAATATTCTAGGCACTGTCTTGGATATAGATAGAGCTGCTAGATAAAATACAAGTTGTTCAAATTTGAATTTCAAGTAAACAATGATTTTTTTTTCTTTTTTAGCCTAAGTTCTTTCCATGTATAGTGAGACGCAGTCCATCAGAACCTTTTACATTTAGTCACATTTTAAAAAATGTGATTAATGATTTTCTAATGTAGGCTATAAAGAGCCCTCATTAGCTTTTTATTGATTGTTTTTAGTTATATACAATAGCAGAATCCATTCTGATATAATTATACAAACAGGTAGTATATATTCAAATTAGAATCCCATTCTTATGGATGTCTGTGATGGTGAGATTCACTGTGTTTTTGTTTTGTCAATTTTCTATTCACTTTTTCTTGCCTTCATTTCCCATTGTCTAATCTACTGCACTTCTATTGTTCCCCTCACCCACCCATCTCCCATTGTCAATTAGCTTCCACATATCACAAAAAACATTCAGCCTTTTCTGGGACTGGCTTACCTCACTTAGCACGATGGTTAGTCTCCAGAACCGTTCATTTGCTGGCAAATGTTATAAAGTTGTTCTTCTTTATGGTAGACTAATACTCCATTGTGGGTCTTTATCTATTCAACTGTTGAAGGGCACCTAGGTTGGTTCCATAGCTTAGCTATTGTGAGTTGAGCTGCTATAGACATTGATGTGGCTGCATAACTATAGTATGCTGATTTTAAGTCTTTGGGGTATATGCTGAGGAGTGGGATAACTGGGTCAAATGGTGGTTCCATTCCAAGATTTTGAGAACTCTTCATACTGCTTTCCAGAGTGGTTGCACCAATTTTCAGTCCTACCAGCAATGTATGAGTGTACATTTTCCTCCACATCCTTACCAACAATTATTGTTACTTTTATTCTTGATAATTACCATTCCGACTAAAGTGAAATGAAATCTCAGCGTAGTTTTAATTTGCATTTATCTCATTGCTAGAGATGTTGAACATTTTTTCAAATATATGTTGACCATTTGTATTTATTCTTCTATGAATTATCTGTTCAGGTCAATTGTCCATTTAATGATTAACTTATTTGGTTTTTTTTTTTTTTTTGGTCTTCAGTTTTTTGAGCTCTTTGTATATCCTGGAGAGTAATGTTCTATCTGAACTGCAGGTGGCAAAGATTTTCTCCCATTCTGTAGACTCTCTCTTCAAGTTCTTAATCGTTTTCTTTGCTGTGAAGAAGCTTTTTATTTTGATACCATCTCATTTATTGAATATTAATTTTACTTCTTACACTTTAGGAGTCTTTAATTCAAGAAGTCAGTTCCTGAGCCAATATATTGAAGTGTTGGGCCTACTTTTTCTTCAAGTATGTGCAGGACTACTGGCCTAAAACCTTGATCCACTTTGAGCTGAATTTTGTGTAGAGTGAGAGAGAGATAGGGGCTCAATTTTATTCTATTAAATATGTGAAAGAATGAACAAGGCTCGTTGACAGAGAAAATGCCCGTTTATTGAGGAACAGCTCTGCATATTTATAGAGCTGGGGGTGGTTTGACAGTTATGATAGTTTAATGGTTGAAGGGTTTGACAGTTGGCATGGGGTGCTTTCTGATTGCTGAGTAAGGATCATGTGAGTCAACAGGGCTAGTCTGATTGGTGGGTAAGGATCTTGTGAGTCAGCAGGCCTCACCATTGGATGGCTCTTTTTGGGTGGGGGATGGGGAAGTTAGTCTTTGGAGCTGGGAGACTCACCACAATATGGATTTCCAGTACAATTTATTGAAAAAGCTATCTTTTTTAAAAAAAAAAATATTTTTTAGTTTTCGGCTGACACAACATCTTTATTTGTATGTGATGCTGAGGATCGAACCCAGCACCGCACGCATGCCAGGCGAGAGCGCTATCACTCAAGCCACATCCCCAGCCCAAAGAAGAAGGTATCTTTTCTCCAGTATATGTTATTGGTGCCTTTGTCTAGTATGAGATCACTGTATTTTTGTTGTTTTTGTCTCTATGTCTTCTATCCTGTTCCATTGGTCTTCTTGCCTATTTTTGTACCAATACCACCAATACCATGCTTTTTTGTTTGTTTGTTTGTTAGTTACTATACCTCTATAGTATAATTTTAGGTCTGGTATTGTAATGCCTCCTGCTTTGCTTTTCCCACTAAGGTTGTTTGTTTGTTTGTTTTGGCTATTCTGGGCCTCTTGTTTTTCAAATGAATTTATTATCTGATTTTTTTATTTCCATGAAGAATGCCATTGGAATTTTGATGGGAATTGCATTGAACCTGTATAGTGCTTTTGGTATTAAGTCCATTTTGACAATATTAATTCTGCCTAACCAAAAACATGAGAGATCTTTCTGTCTTCTAAGATCTTCTTCAATTTCTTTAGAGTTCTGTAATTTTCATTAGATCCTTGATTCACTTTGAGCTGAGTTTTGAGTAGAGTGAGAGATAGGGGCTCAATTTTATTCTATCACATTTTTTTATTAGACTGGTTCCGAAGTATTTTATTTTATTTTTATTTTTTGAGGCTAATGTGAATGGGATGGTTTTTCTAATTACACTTTCAGCTGATTCATCATTGGAGTATAGAAACATATTTGACTTAAGAGTGTTATTTTGTTTCTTGCTACTTTGCTGAATTCATTATGAATTTTAGAAATGTTCTAATGGAGTTTTTAGGGCCCTCTAAAAATAGAATCATGTTGTCAGCAAATAGAGTTTGCTTTAGCTCTTATTTATTTATTTATTTATTTACTTATATCCCTTTTACTTCCTCCTTTTGCCTAATTGCTCTGGCTAGAGATTTGAGGACTATGTTGAATACATGTGGTAAACATGGGTCTCCCTGTTTGGGTCTTGTTTTTAGAGAAAATGCTGTCAGTTTTTTTCCATTTAGAATGATGTTGGCCTTGGGTTTGTCATAGATAGCTTTTACAATGTTCTGGTATGATCCTTTTATCTCTATATTCTAGTGTTTTAATCATGAATGGATGCTGTATTTTGTCAATTTAAAATATTAAAATCAATACTCCAAAGATCAAACTCTTTTCAAGTATTTTAGCTGCATAACCAAACAAGTCTCAAAAAACAGTTATAAGTTTACAAAAATAACCATTTCACCACAAGTTAAAATCACAATATCTGAAATCCAAAAAAATAATTGTCAGGCATGAAAAAGCAGAAAAATATAACCATGATTAGGAGAAAATTCAATTAACTAAATATGGCCTGAGGTCGAACAGATGATAGAATTAAGAGATGAGGACATTAATAAAGCTATTATATTATATGCATTCAAAAAGTTAAGTGAAGATATGAAAGAAATAAGACTGCAGTTAAAGTTCTGGAGATAAAAGCTATGTATCTGGGATGAAAAATACACAGTATGGGATTAATGTTGGGGCAGATGCCATAGAAGAAAAGTTTTATAAATTTTAAAACATAAAGCAACAGATACTATGCAAAATTAAATGTAGGAAAAATTTTAAAACCAAATATAACATCAATAATCCATGAGACACTTTAAGCATCCTAACACATAGATCATTAGAGTCTCCAAAGAAAATAAAGATGAGAAAACAGAAAACAATATTTGAAAAAAATAATAGCAGAAAATACTCCAAGTTTCATGATAACTGTAAGTTCACAGTCAAAGAAACTATGTTAACCATACCATAAGAAACAAGACAAACATACCCTGGCACATCATAATTAATTTTCTCAAAACCAGTGATAAAGAGAGCATCTTTAAACAGCCTGAAGAAAAAGATACATTATACAGAGGAACATAGATAAGTATGAAAACAGATTTCTTGTTGAAGGCAAAATATGAGAAAATACAATTGTAGAAAGTTTTAAAGAGAAATACCTTTCAGCCTAGAATTTTATACCCAGCAAAAGTACCTTTTGATAATAAAAATGAGATAAGATTTTTTACATATGTAAAAGTTAGAAGAGTTTTACTCTTCAGTAGACTCACCCTTCAAAAAAAGTTATAAATATGGTACGTCAGGGGCTGGGGTTGGGGCTCAATGGTAAACTGTTTGCCTAGCACATGTGAGGCACTGGGTTCAATCCTCAGCACCACATGAAAATAAATAAATAAAGGTATTGTGTCCATCTACAACTAAAAACAATTTAAAAAATGGTATATCAAGCAGAAGAAAATAATTCTGTACAGAAAAAAATGGGTTATAGAAAGGAATGAAGAATGATGAAAATTTTAATTACCTCATGGGCAATAATTTCTAGAACATGTCCTTTCATCACATTAAAATAAGATAAAATCCAAAGTAAAGGAGTTTGTCTTGTAAAGTGTTATGCTCAAGAGCAGGAAGGCTTTCTCAGAAATGATTCCCATACATATCCACAGACCTTCTCTTAAACACTGCAAAAGTAGGATTACTGTGAAGGGCTTAACCTTAGGATTTACATGATAAAGAAATAGTCAACTGAACTAAATTGGAACTCTGCCATAAAAAAAGAAAAATGTCAGTCATGTAGGTAAGCTATCGAGTCTATGACTGGTGTATATCTCAAGTATGTAGTCTAAGGTCATGAGTGAATAAATGAACTACATATATAAATATTTGTGAAAATTTGATCACAAATATGAATAATCTTGAAATTTGTATTTTAATATATTATAAACTTTTTCTCTATCATTTTATACATTTTAAATTTAATAGATTTATAGTAGTCAATTAAATAGATATATCATAATTTATTTAACCTAATGCACAATCCCTAGTGTTGGACATTTAGTTTTCTCTGAATTACTAACAGTCCCATGATAAGTCTACTTCTAGACATAAATTTGTGCACATCACTGATTATTTCCTTAAGATAAATTATTCCAAAATGAAGAGTCATATCAAAGGTGCAGATAAAGTGTTGTCATGTAACACGATTATAGAAGTTTACTTTCTCACTACCAAAACAGGACAATATCTTTATGATGTCATCCTTTCCAACAATAGCTATTGAACTTCTCCAATTTGAGAAGCAAAGGTATCTTTTTATTGCACTAAGATTGTATTACTTTGATTACCAGTGATATGAACTATGTATTTCCATATTTTTTCCAAATTTGTATTTTCCTTTTATGAGTTACCTATTAAATATCCTCTGCATCCTAAATAAAATGGCATTGTAATGCAAATGAACAAAACATGAAAGGAAGAACATGTGTTTTAAAACACATTAAATAAATGACATGGACCAAATTATGTTATAATAAAGGTAAAAGGCCAGAATAATTGAAGCTTATACAAAACAATAAAGAGCATTCCTATTATCTAACTTAAAGATAAGATAACAATATATTACATTTACTTTATATTTTCTATGATGGAGATTTATGACCAGAAATTGATGTTAGACATTGCTACAAAAGAACTGAATTCCCATCTAGATTGAGTTTTTAGAGAGCTTATTTTCAAGTCAGTTTATCCTTCTGGGACTCATTTAATTGTCAAAGTATGAGTTCTTTGATTTAGATGTGGATCTTTAGGGCATCTTGCAAAAGAGTTCCAGGATATTGGGAAACTGGCAAATGTTGCTTTGAGCTATCAAAAAGGAAAAAAGGAATAGAATTTGCATAGCTCATGATATGCCAGTAATAAAAGAAATATTTGAATTGCCATCTGGATTAAATAAGTGACCTCCAAATGTTGATGTATGTTGGACTTAGTCCTCAATTTACCTGTATTACACTGCACAATTATCACGACTGCATTAGCATATATTCAAGAATATTCTGTGCATTCTAATTTTGCAACAAAGAAAGTGTAACAATAAATTATTTGTAAGTAATACTGGTATAATATTTTTTAAAAAAGCTTCACGTAATGTTCATATTCAACAGTTTGCAAAAAAATGACATAAAATCTGTAATGGTTATGTGATGAAATATGGTATCATATTCAAATTATGGATTCTAAGCTAACAATAAAATTTAATGAGAACATATGTGCAAATGGAAATAAATCACCTAAATAATACAAATTGTTTGTATACAAGAAGGGAGAGAGAAGTGTAAAGTGAGGTCTGCTTTAGGAAAAAAAGAAGATTTTTTTCTTTAATATGGAAAAGATTGCTTAAATAACAAGAAAACATTTTAAAAATTCATTTTAGAGGTACAAATAAACAATTCCACTTTAGAGTGGGCAAGAGACTTCCCAAATTATCTTGTCGAAGCCTTCATTTTACAGTTGTCAAAACAGACATCAGGAGAGGTAAAGTGCTTTCCCAGCCTCCCAACAAGTTAGCTGCATGATTTAATTCTTTGTCATCTGTCATGCTGATGTTCTCCTTCTCTCTCTCTTGATTACTGTGTCTCTGTGATCCATTTTTCCAGGAAAGGGTGAAGTTTTCCCAGCTGAATATAAGTGGTCTTTTCAGAGGAAAAATAGAGTGAACATCTTAGATTGAAACATGGATTTCAGACTGGATTTAGGATTTCTGGGAAAAGAAATCTAAATCAGTGCTTGGCCCAGTCAATCTGACAGTGTCACTGATCTCCCACTGGTGACACACTTGGTTCTCCCCAAAGGAGTAAAACCTTGTCCTTTTACAGAAAAGGTATTCTGCTATCCTGGCTGGCTCTTCTTGCCTGTCTCACCTCTTTGACCTCAACTGCAAATACCTCTCATCATTGACTACCTTGCAATGACATTGGCATTTGTTCTTGTCCAACAAACAGTTATCTAAAAAACCTTTCTTTACACATGCTGCTCCTTTCCTGAAATACCCGATCTCCGTAAGACTGTCCACGGGTCTCTGTTTAGCTGTCACCTCCCTAGAGAAGCCTTCCTTGATGATTCATCTTAAAGTACCTGCCCAACTTCCTGGCTACTCTTTATCCCATTATTCTGTTACATTTTTAAAATAATATTTGTTATCATTTGAATTTGTATTTTTCTTTTAATTTCTTTATACATTTGTGGTTTTGTCCCTCTGAGCATTCTAAGATGTAAGCTTCACGAGAACAGGGTTCTTTAACAGTCAAGTTTACTGCTGAACCTTCAGAGACCAGCAGAGTAGCTGGCTCATGGAAGGAAAGATCTCAATAACTGTTTGGTGAATGAATGAAGTTTCCCTTATACTCACTGTTCTTCTTTTTAAGTGGGAAACATAGTATTTCGCCTTATTTGGACCTGATATTTAGGTGCATACAGGCACATATCTGAATCAGGCAGAGTAGAAGGCCTCCTTTTACTGAAGTGTTTACTATGAAACTAGTATATACCTTCATATGTAAAAGAGAAGCCAGAATTCCTGAGCTTGAATAACTTCAAGGGTCATGATTATAATGGTGTATAGATACACTCAGAAAACTGAAATGACTTAGAATGACATAGATATTTCCAGGTAAGTTGAGGCATAAGGAAACTCTAATGGAGCCCAGTGGTTTTAATTATAAGGAATATAGGTTGTCCTATTTTTTCCTTAGGAAAGCCATGAGCCCCCTATAGCAAAATTACTCTGGCTAAGATGCTCTGAGAATTTTTGTGTTTGTCCCATTATTTAAGCAAATAAAATCAATTTTCTATGCCATGGAAGATCTCTTCCTATAAGAAATCTGATGTGAATGTGAGAAGACATGGTTTTCACAACTGTCACATAAAATTTCATCTTTTGTATACATGTCAGGGTTATAAAAGTACAGATAAACATGGATATAAGACTAAATTCATTCAACACCACTGTGTAGAAAAAAAGATATTAGACACACGCACGAGCGCGCGCGTGTACACAAACACACACACACACACATCTGTTAGAACACTGTGCCTAAAATCACTGTTTCCAGATATCTGACACTATGCTCAAAAAGTAACATTCTTGTAACTTGCGTTTTGGACAGGGCATTTTTAAGTTCATAAATGATCAAACATGGAATCTTTCTGTTAAGATTTCATAAAGATACTGACTGCATTTACATTTATGCCATATTTTCATTACCTCTGGACAGGTTCCACTATCTTCAAAATGATGTGTTTTAAAGTGCTACTTGTTTACCATGTTATTTTGGACAAGAATTAAGGAGGAGAGGTTATATTGTTCAATAAAAGTTTGAATGGAACAGCTAAGTTCTCACCCATCACATGCGTAGGTGTCAGATAAAGCTGGTAGCTGAATAGTCACAGAGATGTGGAGGGAACTCCTGACTTCCTCCTGTATTATCTGTCCTGAAGTGTCCAGCCATGCTAAAGGACCGAAGCACTTTCCTAAATGGAAAGTGGGAACCAATGTAAATAACACTAGCTTTGGGATTTGAGAACCTTATTAGCAGTGGGACTCTAAAATACTTAACTTCTAAAAGTTTTAGTGTCCTCATCTATAAATTGATAATGATGATGCCCTAGCACTCTCAGAGAGTTGTTATGAGTACCAATGGGGATAATGATTGTGAAAGTGCCTCATAAACTACAAAGCACCACACTGTATAAATGCATCTGTCTATGTTGGGAAGGCTGGCTTTGTCCACTAGGAGCAAGGCTAAGTATTCATTCAACTTGAAGAAGTCATGAGGCAACGTAACTGCCAGGAAGCCCTGTTTGTTTAATTGTATTTTCTTGTTTCTAGGTGGCTTTTATATATATTGCATTAGTTTTTTTCAATGTGATATAACAGAAATATCATAGATTGGACAATTTGCAAATAATAGAAGCTTATCCATGTTCTGGAGGCTGGGAAGTCCAAGAGCAGTGCACCCGCAAATGATGGATATCTGGGTGGTTTTCAGTTTAGGGTTATTACTAACAGTATAAATAAGGACAATCTTGAAAATGTCTTTGGGTCAATGTGTGCATCTATTTTAGTCATACCTTGAAGTGATATTGCTGACTCATAGGAGATACAGATCTGGACAAAGATATAAATTTTAACAGATGCTGCCAGTTTTCTGAAGTAATGGAACCAATTTCCAATTTCCATTCCCTCTAACAGCATATGGAAATTACCATTGTTCCACATCATTGCCAACACTTGGTATTGTCTGTATTTCATTTTTGGCTTTATTAGTTTTCTATAGCTGCATAACTAATTGCCACAACCTTAGAGACTAATAATGATATACAAATGTATTTATCACTGTTTCTTTGCATGAAAGGTACAATTTATCAGGGTCTTCTTATAGGCTGTGATGAAAATGTTGGCCAGGCTATATTCTCATCTGGAGGCTTGACCAGCTGGGATCTGCTTCCAAGGTCATTCAGGTTGTTGGCAGAATTCATTTCTGTCCTGATGTATGACTGAAGGCCAAAGTGTTTGCTGGCTATTGGTTGGCTGGAGGTTGTGCGCAGATCCTAGAATTTGCCCACATTTCCTACAGACCACCTTCTGTTCCTTGCACATGGGTTTCTCTTAAATAGCTGCTTACTTCATCAATCTAGGAAGAGTCTCCAGTGGCAAATGCAGAGTCTTATGCAATATGATATAAAATAGGAATGACATTCCATCATCTTTATCATATTCTGTCAATGAGAAGGAAATTACAAGTCCTGCCCGCAGTCAGAGGGAAGGGGTTACAAGAGGCACAAATACCAGGAGGTAGGCAATCATTGAGGGTCATTTTAGATTTTGTCTGCCACAATGAGTAAACTCTAGTTTGGCACTGTAATTTCAGTTCACATTGGAAGACTGTTTTCTATTCAGAAGTAATAGAAAAATAAAATCATATTTGCTTTAGAAATTTGTTCTGAAATATCCAAATTATTTTTCTCTCCACTTTGTGAATTAAATTCTCTCCATATTGCTTCAATAATGTGAATATGGGCTGAAGATATAGATTTTAGGTTTTGTGTCCCTAAGTGAAGCCTGGCTTATATATGGGTTTGATATTCTGCCAGCTCAAGTATCCATGCTGTTTCAATTGAACACAAAGGACAGAGACCTGATTCATGGTCTGAGGTATCCCAGAGATTCTGAACACCTTGCTGAAATATAAGGAACTCTTATTTAGTTGCCAGGGAATGTGACTTGGCTTGTTCTTTTTTGCTTACTTCCTGTAACCAGAGTGAAGCATCCCTCTGCACTATTAAGCAGTGGCAATTTCACCCTAGGGGCGACAGCATTTCAGGAGTGAATGCTGTGATCTCTGAGATTTGTTTATCACTTCTTTTAACTTATAAAGTGGTTGGAACCTTCCCCAGGAGGAAAGTACTGTGTAACTATCAAGCATCATTATGGTTAATATGTTTGCTGAATCACATATTATAATGGAATTGTCAACAATGATCACAAGAGGAAAAGGGTGATCCCTACTCCTTCAATATTTAGAATTTAAAAAGTCACCTCACTAGGTAAGAACTGCATTTTAAATGTTTTATTCATGGTAGAGAACACTGTCACAGATTAAATAATATGACCAACTGCAAAAAACACATAGTAAGAATGAGAGATTTTTAAACCAAACTATACTAAGGAAATTTGAGAAAATAATGGTTTGAGTGAGCTTAAGGACTCAATACTTTCCTAAATTCAGAAACCATGAAAACTCCTCTTAGAGATTTCTTTTTTACCTCTAATGATATTTTAATCTTTTGATAACTTTATTAACAACAATGTATGAAAGGAAATTGACATCACAAAAAATAAATTTCCAAATATAGCAGTATATCCATAGGAAAGTGATTGCATCTACCACAGAAAATGTCACAGGGAAAATTCCACCTGGAGCTGTCTTTGAGTCATCTTTATAATACGACTAATGAGAAATTCATTCAAATTTTACTTCCTTTGCAAGGAAGTAGAAAATGTATGCCAAAATATTCAGAACTCTGAAGGAAACACCTGAATATTATTTGTAGTGAATAAAATTCAACTATCATGAGCAGTACATTTAAATTTATGCTGAATAAGAAAAATTATTAGTTCTTAAATCTGATTTTTTTTTAGGTAAAAGTCACAGGTAACTCTATATTTATGCCATAACCTGAAGGGTAATGAGTGATGTTCAAGTTCTGTCATATTTATCAAAACTTAAGGAGTTCAACCATTCTAGAGTACATGATTTTAGCATTTTGCTTTCTTTTGCTTTTGAAAGAAAAAAAGGGGTCCTAGGATGGAATTCTTTTAAGATGCATTTATTCTGTTCGTTGGATAGACCCAAAGCTAAAATTTTCCTTTGAAATAACAATTTTAAGCAAGGCTATAGTGACAGCCCTGACAAGTTTGAATTAACTGGACAAAAGACAGGCCTCTGGAGAATAAGATGAATACCAAATAACCAACCATAAATCCCTCTTTTAAAATAATGGTGACTTTTATTAACTCTGGCATAGTATACTAAAGAGCTATGCCATCATGATGTGGTAGTAGGAAATGGAGCCTGGAGATTTGAATTCTCTCGGTTTCTAGTTGAAGTCAAATTAATGTTGTAAACCACCCAGTGTGTAGGATTATACATATTTTCATCCATTTTTATATATACAGTATATTCTCTAATCTTCTTAATGGTTTTGCAAGGTGATAATATTATTAGTATAATAAATATTGCTAGATGAAGAAACCAATGTTGGAAAGCCCCAGAATCATATGACCAGTCAGTGTTGGAGCAAGAAATCCAGCCCTGCTGTGTGTGGTTCTACTGCTGAGGGAGCTCTTTATTTTCTTGGTGTGTGTCAGATAATAACCCTATTGAGCTAACCTTTCTTCCTACCACACCTTGTCGTCTCTCATCCTATAACCAGGAGCCCCTGCAATTGGTTTAAATCAATGAGTATAAATTGCAGGTGTTAACAAAATGCACTCAGGTAAGCACAGGTCCACAAGTTTCCTGGGCTAGGGCAGAAAACATCTGGACAGGTGCCAACCTGGCTTTGTGAGTATTCTGCCATTCAGCTCCAGTTTCTTTGATCCTATTTAAACATAGTGGATATGTGGTCTGCAACCAGTCACAAGATGAATGTCAGCACTGTGTTCGGCCTCTCTCAACACTTTCTTCTCTCTTCCACAGCTTCTGAAACCAATGTGCAAAATCCAGCCAAGAGACAAAGGAACATGTTAACGTCATTTCAGTATTTCTAAGTATTTTGTTAATACTTTCTTTTTAGCAATCTGATTATGAAATGCCAAGATCTAGTTTTCTTTGTATTTATACCACTTTGTGTTCACTAAGACTCTTGAATTTGTGGATTTTTTTTTACCAGCTTCAGAGATTACACAACAGTATTTCTCCAAATATTGCTACTGTCACAGACACTCTGTTTCCTCCTCATAGGACTATAGTTACATGTATTTGAGGTCTTCTGGCCTACTATCACATATCCCTTATACTCTTTTCTGCTATTCTTTTTAAAAAATCTCTTTTTGTTCTATTTTTGATATATTTTTTATTGACCTGTCTTTGTGAGTTCACTAATTTTGTCTTTTGTTTTATACCCCAGGCTTTAAAAACAAAAACAACTTCTAGCTTTATTGATATATAAGTCACATACCATAAAATTATCCACTGAAGTGAGATCCATGAGGGAAAGAATGCAGTTTAGAAGAGAAGTCTAAGTGGATTAGACAAAGGGGAATGAGGGAAAGGAAGGGGGCCAGGTAAAGGAAGAACAGTAGAATGAATTGAATGTAGCTTTCCTGTATTCATGTATGAATGCATCACCAGTGAAATTTCACATCATGTACAACCACAAAAATAGGATTCTAATTAGAAGAAGTTATACTCCATGTATGTATAATATGTCAAAATACACTCTACTGTCTTATATATTTAAAAAGAACAAATAAAAAATGAAAGTAAAAATGTTAGGGGGAGAGAGAGAGAGAGAGTGAGAGAGAGAGAGAGAGAGAGAGAGAGAGAGAGAAACACAGCCATGTTTACAAACCTAGATGGGAAGCCTGTATTAGCAAGTGAGTCCTCCCTAGTGACACTCCCTGGTATAGGTTCATGTTTCCTGTGTGTTTCTTAGGACTTTCAATTTACTGATCCACCAAGTTTTTCTTTCCAGGAAATTTTTGCTTTACACTTTAAATCTATCCCTCCCTCTGCTTTTCGATTCAACAAAAGATACTTTTTCTTCAATCACTCTCCCCCAGGGATCTTAGATGACTAGCAAAACTAATGATCGATTCACATGAATGTATAATGTGTCACCCTGATCCTGGGTACTTAGAATGCAGTGGAAGATTCCTAGAGATGATGTACCATGACCTACATTTCCTCAAAGCAAAATTCTTGGACCATGTTCTTAAGGAGTGTGTGTAAAAATGCACATTCCTGAGCTTTATTCCAGACTTGCCAAATCAGAATCTGTAGAAATGAGGCTCAGAATCATCAGCTGTCTAGTTTTTTCTTTTGGTCCCTAAAATTTGAACACCAAAACCTTAACATGTAAGTATAAATCTCTAATATCTACTGAGGATTTCAAGCTCAGGGCAGATTGCCACAAAGTAATTACAGAGGTCTTCAAGTCTCCATTATGCTTTTCTAATCTGTACCAAAGTCCCCCCACCAATTTCAATATGAAGCAAAACTAACCTAGTTTTAAGGAAATGAATATTTATATAGTATACGCACAAAATCCAACTTTAGATAGACTCCTGGGGGAGAGAGATGGAAGTAAATGAAGGGAGTCATTTTATTTGAGTGGTAGAAAGAATATGCAAGACTAGACTTCTACTCTGGGCCAACACAGATATGAAGAGAAGTTTGGAAATGACTAATTTAAAATGACACAATTCATTTCAAGTCTCTGCTGAGCACACTGGGGCCATGGCTAGATAACATCATCACCCTAACTCTACATATGGCTGAAGAAAGGCTATTGGAAGCTCTGAACTTCCATGGATTTTTTTTGACTGCTCCTTAATCTAGCATAAGTGTCATCCCATAAGTTGCTGACCTCTGGTGAGATAAGTCCAAAATGTGTTTATATGTGATTGGACAGGTTTTAAGAAAGGCAAATTAGGGGATGGGGTTGTAGCTCAGTAGTAGGGCACTTGCCTAGCACATGTGAGGCACTGGGTTTGATCCTCAGCATCACATAAAAATAAATAAATAAAATAAAGGTATTATCTCTACTTACAACTAAAAAAAAAAGAAAGAAAGAAAAAGAAAGGCAAATTAGTGTGCTACTAAATACATTGGTCAAAACCATACTCGCCAGCCTGAGTTATCCCTCTTTCCACCTTGACTGCCTCTGTGTCTGGGTGAAATGGCTCTGCACTTTCTGAATAGACAACCCTGCCTCACTCATTGTTAGTAAGCAGGCAGCTGGAAATAATGGAAAGCTACAATTGCTATAACCTTTTTCATAATTTACTCTTAAAAATCATGGTTCATAGAGTATAAACACTGAAATGTGAAAAAGAATACTTCAAACCTCTCAGGGGGAAAAATAGGATAATATATTTACAATCTCAGGACAGAAAAGAATTTCAATAAGGCACAAAATATCTAACTTATAAAGGAAATGCCTAATAAATTGGATCACATCAAAATTTTAAACTTCAGTGCAATAAAAGATACCATAAACAAAGTTAAAGGCAAGTGACAGACTAGGAGAAGATACTTGCAACACATAAAGCAAACAAAGGTTTACTATCCAGAATATGTAAAGACAGCCTACCATTACAACAACAAAAAAAGAAAAATAACCTGATTGAAAACATGCAAAGGCTACTAACAAGCAATTCAAAGAATATAAAATTCCAATGACTCATAAATATATGAAAGAAGGTTTTGATTCACTAATATTGAGGAAAATGCAATCAAATCTGAAAGATTCCATTGTCCATCCATCAGATTAGGAAGAATAAAAACATCAGAATGGATGAGACATGGTTCTATTGTTAAAAACTATAGAAGCCAACCATGGTTAGTTTAAACAGAGGGAAAAAAGTATTAAATTATAGTAAATAACATTTACTGATTGTGGACTCTGTGCTCCAGATATTTTATAGGTATTTGTTCATTTAATCCTCACAACAACAATATAAGGTAGGTACAGTTATTTTTCACATCTAACAGAGGAGGAGGTGGAGGATCTGATAGATCATTTGTCCAGGGCTGGTCAACTACCAAGAGACAAAAGTTTAACCATACACAGCCTGTTTCCAGAATTTGCTGTCTTCAGAGCTGCACCCAACTATTAGAAAACCCAAAGAGTCTATAGGTGGACCAGGAACCACCTCCCAAATCACACCTTTCAACATCAGGGAAGAAACTCCACAACATCAGAAATCCTGCATACAGACCACTGTTTGTGTCCCCAGGGCTAGCACCAATACTAGAATGTTGCTTCTAGAACCTCTTGTCTCTGAGAGTCTGACAAACGGAGGTAGCTACTGCCAAATAGAGTGGATTCCAAGAAGCACCTGCTTCCCAAATTACTGGCTTTTTACTCATGATAAAATTTGCAAACCCGAGGAAGGGTGGGAAAGAAAGAATCTAATATCTGTAGTGGGAGGTGGAAACTCATAACTGGAGATTCTTCCAACATGGTAAGGATGTTCAGAGTACTGAGTAGCCAAAAAAGAATAACAAATGTTTTCTGTATCAATGATACCACAAGCTGAAGAGGATGCATAGAGATAATAACTCTCCAGTAGAGCTGTGATTGGTGTGGCCAATGTGGGAGTATTTCAGTAATGTGTATTACAACTTAAAATGTACCCACCTAGTAGTATATATTTTTAGAGAAACTCCAGTATGTGTGCACAAGAAGATATATAAAATATAACTGCAGCAGTGTTTAAAATAGCATACTATAAGAAATAACCTGACCTCCTAACAGCAAGTCAATATAGAGGGTCATGAAATGAAATAGAATATAACAAAAGAAAGAGAATGACATGGGTCCACATTAATCAATATAATTTTCTCCAATAATATTATGGGGAAAAAGTCTATTTCAGAAATAATGATAGATACGATTTGAGAGTATATTCATCAGGGTTCTCCAGAGAGACAGAACCAGTAACATATGCATATAGATATATGAGAGGGGATTTATTGGGAAGTGGACTCACTCAATTATAATGTCTGAGAAGCCCCGTGACAAATCCTCCAGAGGCTGGAGACCTGAGATGAAGGCAATGTGGTTCAGTTCAAGTTTGAAGGCCTCAGAATCAGGGAAGGAGACGTGTAACTCTTGGTTAGAGGCCAAAAGAGAACCTGGGGAAGGGTTTACTGGTCTGTTTGGAGTCCCAAAACTAAAAAATGTGAACATCTGATATCCAAGGAAAGAGGTGTGTCCCAGTTCTTGGGGATAGAATAGGGAGTGGAAAGACCAATGTGCATTCTGTATTTGTTCTTTTCAGACCCCCAGACAATTTGCTGTTGCGTGCCCCACCCCACCAAGGGTCAGTTTCACATTCGAACCTTCACTGGAAACACCCTCAAAAACAGCTAAAATAATGCTTTTATGGGATTTAGGTATTCTTTAAAACAGTCAAGTTGACATCTAAAATGCCACAAAGAGTAGTTTTGTAAGTTAAAAACAAAGAAAATGTACTGAGTATAAAAATGTGGATTAATGGACATACATTACATTCATGATCACTGAAGTAAGAGTTGCCTCTGGGAAAGAAAAAAAGGATTGGGACTGGGGATTCAGACAAAAGGAATTTTAATTCATTTTCATTTGAAATATTTCCTTTATTAAATTAAAAGGCTAGAGCAAAAATATTAAAATGTTAACAGTATTTGCTGATTTTAGGTGATGAGTTCATTGGAGTTTATTAATTATTATTTTTATTTTAGTAATTTTCCCCAAAATGGAAAAAATCATGACTATTTAATTACTATATTATTTGGGTTTTGAGGTCCTGCTAATTTAATCCATTTTTTCCAGAAATGTTTTATTTTACTTAATAAATTTCTCTTCTGGACAAATAAAAGGCACAGTTTTATTACCAATATTG
Source organism: Marmota monax (assembly GCF_021218885.2). NCBI lineage: Eukaryota > Metazoa > Chordata > Mammalia > Rodentia > Sciuridae > Marmota > Marmota monax. The sequence continues at coordinate 4,125,689 of NW_026695212.1, forward strand.
AACCTATATAATTCATTTGATTAGTATTCATTTTAATGTCTACAAAGATTTGTACATTCTCCAGGATATTTAATACTAAAGGTTCAGATATAATCTTCCTCAAGGGTATAATTTATATTTAACTTCTTTTTTTTTTTTTTGTATAACTTGCCTTGCCAAAAGTGATTTATCTGTTGCCTTCTGTCTAATGAAGATAGAATGCATTTGGTAACAAAGACTAAAACTATTTTTCTTTAATATATGGAAAAAATGCTTTTAGATTTAGTTTTATTTTTATTGCAAAAAATAAAACCAAACTAAACCAAACATCATTTCTTTGAAGAGTCTATTTTAAGCAGTTGAAAATTGAAATATGGAGAACATTTTCTTCTTAAGTACATTTTCAGAATATCCTCAAAGCTACAATGTTAAACATCTATAATGTAGTTGTACTTATGGCCTCTCTAGGTATTTTATAGATCAAGTACTTTAAAGAATTTGATATTTTAAAAGAGCCAACAGTTCCTAATATTGGGGAAACTTTGCTCCTTCTTACCAGCTTAGGAACAGACATTGTGTTAAATGTGCAATCTTTTAAGGATTCTCAGGAAAACCACATTTATATCTGCCAGATCAAGCTTGGAGATTAATCTATTAATAGACTTTCAGGACCTCAGATATATGGGGGGAAATTTAATCTTCCCAAGAGAGACTCAGCCTACCAAATGAATATCACCTCTGATACTGGAAGTGATTACAATTCTCATAACTCAAACTTTCCGAAAAGAAAACACAATGTGATCATATTTAGTACCTGCCTAGACTGGTGAAGAGGTATTTGTACAGAAGATTTCAAACATCTTCAAATATGAAAGGATACATCAGAAAATGGAGAACAAGTATCCTCCATTTCTGTTGTTGTTATCTCTAGATTAATTAATAATAGTAAGAATTTAAGTTAAACATAAATATAAGAAGACATTGAGAAGGATGAATGTGAAAAGCTGGAGAACAAAGTTAAGAGTTATTATTCAACTCACTCTTATGGAAGATTTATAAAGGCAAGATAGATAGTTATCATCTTGAAACAGCATGAGCAGCATGAAGGATAATAAAGACTAGTCTTTGGTGATGTAAAAAATACATTGGCCAGATACACAGTAATTATCATTCTGTTGATTACAATGATATCCTGTAGTGATTACCTCTGGAGGATAGGAAGGGGAGGCTGTATACACAGTTTCATCTACTTGAACACATCCTATTTAAACTTAGTGATATATACATATATTTTTGTTGTAATATTCTTTATTTTGTTTTCCTGGAATACTTCATAATCATTTTTTTAAAAAGATGCATTTTGAAGACTTGAAAAATGGTGTATGATTTTGCATCATACTTAAGGAGAGATTCAGATACATTAGAGAGTGTTTAGAAGATAATGATGCAAATAGTTATAACCTGGAGCCTCTGATACAAGGATAAGTTGAATGCATGGGAGAGGGCTAGGCAGGGAGAAAAGACTTGAGTGGAGGGAAATAATCTGGCACAACAAGGAGCATGATAGAGCACACAAGTATTGAGTAACATTCCTATGCAAAAAGGAATAGAGTTTTTTTTTCTGATCACAGGGGTTAAAAGACCCCCCATACACACACAATCAAGTAGAATCAGTATAAGAAAGAGGTATCCAGAGATGGAATGGCAGATGTTTCCATATTGGTGTTGTGCAAGATTTTCTTGGAGGACTATCTGGCATGACTATCACAGAAGAAATTAAAGCAGAGTTGAACCACTCCAGAGTTTTCTGATACAAATGGTTCTTTTAAAATAGTAAATTAGATACATTTTTCCATCTCATTGGCATCTTCTTTGGTGGGGAGGTTGTTCAAAGATTTGGTTAGGCTAGTCATTCTCATAGTACTAAGGATCTAGAATTGTGACTTAGTTACTGTCAAAGTGAAAAATGCCCAAGGACAAGATCTGAGAGTAAATGTATATTTAGCCAAATGAGATTATTCAGTTGGGACTAATGGTATAGAAACAAACTATTTGAGGATAAAAAGAATTGAGTTGTTGATCAGAATGGATAAGATAAGGCTACATTTAAAAGATTCTAGCTATATAAGCCAATAGGTTCTAAGTCATCTAATGCTTGCCTACATAGCTAACTTGAGTTAATTTAAAGAGTGCCTGGTAGGGTGGAGTCACTAAATTTAATACCCAACACTAAAGAATGTAATGGCCATATTAGACTGGCCAACCTCTTATTTTATGATGTTCATAAACATTAACCTCAGTGTTAATTTAAGGTCTTCAATTACCAGTCATAGAAAAAATTTTACTTACCTGAGTTTTATTTTCTTTACCTGTAAATAACGCAGTTTGCATGCCTCATATTGTTAAATAAAAATGTATGTAAATCTATCAGTTTAGTGACTGGCAATAGTAAATGCTCAATATATGGACTCAAAACTGGGAATGGATAGTACAGAGGGATAATTACCTTTATTTATTGCTGTATTTTCAAAGTCAGATATGTACTAGGTATTGAATCAATATTTGTAACATAAATCAGGACTGAGAAATCAAGCAAAGAGCCATTGATATAACCCAGGTAAATGAGCAACAAGAGATAGAATGTGAACAAAATAGTAGTTTTGGTGTTGTGTTTGGCCAGGAATTTGGGGTGGGAGAGATAAGACAGAAAAAAGAAATGTCATTTTCTTTCTTTTTAAAAAGTTTGTTTAAGTTTATTTATTCATTTTTTTATTAGAGCATTATAGTTATACATTGGAGTTAGGTTCATCCAGAGAAAACCATACATGCATGAAATTCAATTTAGGTTCATGAGAATCAGTGTGGCTTGGCTGAGTTGTATTTCTCAGCAGCAGGATTTCTATTCTGTGGTCTTAAAGTTTCCCAATCACTTTCCAGCCCCTCGTGGTGGGGTGGGCAGCAATGGTAGTAATGTACAGCCTTGAGGTAAATGTCTAGTGTCTACTCTGACATCAACATGAATTGACACCTAAGTAGGAGTGGTGGGGTTAGCATTTAACATCAGGATCAACAATAGAAAACTGAACTAGAGCAGGCATCTGACAGCAGATATCTACTTTGTTGTCCACTGCATTAATAACCACAACAAGGTGAATGGGGTAGGAATGACATAAACTATATAATCCTATTATTTAGTGGGATTACAGTTTCTTAAGTAAGAGAAAATAGGGTAGGAAACTGAGAGAACATTTGAAATATTTTAAAAAGTGATCAGAGGAGAGGCAGGAGATGGAACATGGCTATAAGGAAGAAGAAATTAAAAAATTAAATGAAAGTAATGAACTAAAGAGAAGAAGAGGGAAAGGAAAATTTGGCTGTTAGTTGGGGAAGAGAGTAGAATGAGTGATAGGAGGAAAAGAACAAAGGTATGATTAAACCTACAAATGTAAGATCAAAACAACTTAAACCCTCATATAATTGTACCCCACTTAATTCAAACCAAGGCTAAATAATAAACAAGTGCTGAGTAAAGTTGTTAATATGAAAGTAAAATTATATGAATATATATATATATACATGTGTGTATATATATGTGTGTGTACACTTGTGCAGTGAGAACACACCCACTTACACCTACACAAAATCATGTATAATGGAAAAAAGTAAAAAATAATATACTATGATGAAACAATGAAAATTTTAAAAAACTAAAATTTAAAAAAGTATACAAAAAATTTTAAATGAGAATATGGAAAAAGAAGAGAAAAATCTTGATGACAAATAAAAAAAACCCTTGTTTCTGCTGTGGTGGTCAAGCTGTTGGCAAAGATGGATATTCATTCTTTATATTTATTTTTGGCTCTATAACCCTTGGATCCAGGACTGGAGGTTGTTAAGTCTAATGTCTTTGTTTTCCTCACCTAACTGCCAGCTGGATGTTGTAGCTCTCAGCTTCCAGTCTCCCAGTATAGGGTGGGAGAGCCTGGGGAGGGAGTATAAATTGTGTAATCCTGTGGCAGAGGTGATGCAGAGGTCTAAATTGGAAGTTCCAATAGTTGTGTTTTGGTTGACCTTTGGAACTGCTTTGGTGTGTATCTGAGATTTGATCCATGCCCCCTGTTGCTGGGGAGATGTTGTCTCTGCTGGATATCTGGGTCTCTGGGGTCTCTGGTTTAATAATCCAATTCTAGGGTATAGGGACTAACCATCCACAGGTTTCACCTTCACTGCTATGAATGTGAATTACCAGGTATGTATGCGCCCTGAAGTGCAGACACTCCTGTGGCCACTACAGTCTCTTAAGGAGTGCCAGTGACCAAGGGAGCTTTCTCCCCTTGGTATTCAGAACCCATGTGAGCCAGGTAGAATTTTCTTTGTGGCTATTTCAGGCACTCTGGTTCAGGTGCACTCTGCAGGTCATAAAATGCGACTGCTGGCTACCTCCTTTATGTGTCCCTTATCTGTCTCTGCTTGGTGCTGCATGGCATTTATAGATATTCCCTGGGCACCCTGGTTGTTTTCTAGGCCAGCAAGCTCTGTTCCCACCTAACTCTCCACCCTGACTCTATTTTCATTAAGATCAGCCTCCATCTCTAATCCACAGATTTTCCCAAGCCAAAAACCATTTTTTAAAAAACAAAATTTATCTCTTTGCCTGTGCTCCCCTCCCCACAATGGCTGCCACTGCTTCCAGTCAAGCTGGTACATCTCTAATGTATTATTTATTATATTCTATTCAAAGTTGGTACATCTCTAACGTATTATTTATTATATTCTATTCAAAGTTTCTATGTTTCTACAGTCTTTTTTACCACCCAGTGTTAAGTTTCAGTGAGTTCCCTTTGTTACCCACCTTGATGAGGCACAGTCTTCCTGCTTTTAAGACTAGTGCTGAGGAGCTGCTGGGAAGTATACCTTTTCTCTAATCTACTATCTTCTAAATATCATGAAATGGCATATCCACAAAGAATTCCTATCTCATAGAGTTTTGGCTAAAGATACTGGTAAGGTTGCATAGGAGGGGTGATGATGTTTCAGAGACATTTGAGTTTGAGAACAAGTTCAATGGTCTCTTAACCCATGAAAGATACGGCAGAATAAGGTTTCAAATCAAATGAGAATTCACCAAAAATTTTGTTGGACTGCATTGTATATCTGAAGTAGTTTCTTGCATTAACTCTAGTTGATTGGATGTGGAGGTTCATCAGCATTCCCTGGCTTAATTAGCATCCCTGGGTGAAACTGAATTTCTGCTAGACATTGCTGTCTAGGCATGTCATCTTCACTAACTGTACTGGTGTCAGAAGATTTCCTGGGATTGGGTCTTTTATCTGTTCCCAAATATTATGGATCTCAGGGTAAAGTCACACATTTCCATTTGTCCAGCATGTAATGCAGATATTAGCATTAAATGGTCCCTTTCAACTGTCATGAACTGAGTTCACAGGTTTCCCTCAGTTATTCATGGCTGTTTAGGAGCATAGTTCAGGTTTATCTATGAAGGCGCCCACACTTCAACAATGGTTGTGATCCCTAATACCATTTGTTCCCACACAGAGTAATTGGCCTAGGCTAGTATTACCTTCTAGAAGAATCATAAAGAGCAGAGCACACCCACACTTGCATCTGTTTATGAAAAAGTATGTTTTCCTCCTATGATGATGATTGAGTTATTATCAAAGTTAGTAAAGAACCAGGCTGTGTCTGAATAGGTAGGACTTGGAGCTGAGATAGATAAGATTTTCAGTGACTATGAATGTATAGTTATATCTAGGTACCAAGAAAACCCTCTTTTCTACATAAGGATTTCAGAGAATAGTCAGGTAAGATCAGTGATTCTAAACCTTGAGCTTGTTTTAGAATTACATGAAGGGCTTCTTAAACAGAATACTTAGCCCTTCTATCAGAATTTCTGAGTAAGCTTGAGATGGTACTTGAAAATGTGAATTCCTAATGAATTTCTAGATAATGATTCTGTTCTGAGAAATATACCTTGAGAACCACTGGGTTAGAGAAATTAGAGATAAGTGACCAGAGAGCCCATTAAGCCACCTGTAGTAACCAGAGCATCTTTGGAATAATTTGGAATTCTTGGTTTTGAAGGGATCCATACTAAAAGTGCAACCACTTTTTCTGAGATCATTGGCTTGTTTTATTTGTACAAAAACTCAGCTAAACCAACACCAAGCTCTTTAACCCACATTTTCCAGATTTGGCCAGGAGGTGACACAATGAACAAAAGTTCATTGGAGGACATATAACTAAACCTTTCCATCTAGAAAGTCACAGAATATCCCATATATAATTCACTGAAAGATGACAGAGAAAATTGACCAGCTGAACAGTGTCATTAAATACTAGAATGGACTAAAATGTTTCTGTGCAGCCAACCCCACTTCTTACCCTTTTTGTTTTTCCTAAAGTTGTAGAGTCTGTGAAAATCTTATTTTGTCAAGTTCAAAGTTCCACAGATCTGGTCCACAGTAGGAATTAACAAGTATCATTAGTTGTTTCAAACATGGTAACCCTAATAGAACACCAAGGTGTTTGTGGGAGATGATGGAGAGCCTGAGGGACTGCTACTACCATTGAGCCTTTGAATTTGCAGAAGGCCTTGGTTTTGAGCAAGAGTGAATGTTTCTGCTTTCCTGGAACCTGGTGCTAAATCAAGTGAGTGCAGCTGTTCACTGGATCTCACTACCAGAAGCAAGTCCCCTGCCTCTTTGTTGAAAACCTAGATAGCTTTCAGTGAATGGTGGGGATGAAGTAAAGACTTAAAGAAGGTCTAAACAATGCTGGTGGCAGAATTCTATGGGAAAGAGGAGAATGGAGATACACGGGTTTTTGGTGACTTATTTAAGAAGTTAAGAACAAATAAGCCAAAGTCTCTGGCTAACAGGTTTTAGTAAAAAAGACTGAGGATAAAGAATAAAGGAAATGGGGGCTGGGGTTGTGGCTCAGAGGTAGAACGCTCGCCTACCATGTGTGAGGCACGGGGTTCGATCCTCAGCACCACATAAAAAAATAAAATAAAAATATTGTGTCCACATATAACTAAAAAATAAGTATTTTTAAAAATAAAGGAAATGAATAAGAACTCCAATAGTCACTTGGTATTTTGGCAGGCTTTTCAACATGCATCTCAGTGGAAGATGGTTATTCATGTGGCAGTACATCAAGTATGGGTTCAAGTTCCCTGAAGAAGGACATGATATGATCCATGAAGCTACATAATGTAGTATTCTTTACTTGAAGGAAGGAGAGAGCCTGCTTTAAATCCACTTAAACAGAAATTTCCTTTTCTCAAGAGATTTAATATGGACATTGGGAACAGGGCTGGAGTGTTGGACAGAGACAGAGAGGAGGTATCTGAGGGCAAGTTCACTAAGTCCAAGGGGTACAATACATGTCTAGCATGAAAGGTTAGGATTTGAAGTAAAAAGTCAAGAACAGAGCTCTAGAGTGCCCAGTAGAGGTTGAAAAGTGAGGGAGGATAGCTATAAAGATATGTACCTGGGAAAGAATACAGTGGGATGATTCTGGATGAATACCAAAGACAAAAGCAATGAGCCAAGGCAAGACTTTATGCACTCTTAGTGCATTCTTATTTGGGCAGGAAGGATCACTGCAGAAAGACCAGAATGCAGCAAATATTCTCTGACACATAATAGAAATAAAGGCAGTCATAAAGTAAGGTTGCAGAAAACAGGATTTAATTGCTGCATTAAGAAATAGAATAATTGTACACTTATTTAATAATTAATATATGCCTGGACTATATGAAGTGTTTTAAGTAATTTAATCATCCTAATAATACAGAGTTTAGGATGATTATAATCTCTGTATTAGATAGAATAACTCTAGGCACCATAAAAATAAACTTTAAAATGACTTAAGTATAATACATGATTATTTCTCACTTATGCATCAATACAAGGTAGGGTTCCTATTTTTTTTTTAGTCCTGTGTGTTCCTGAACATCATATACAGCTTCTCTGATGCTTATTTAAAGAGTTCTCTGCTTTTACCTCTTTTTATTAATTATGTATAACAGCGGAATGCATTACAATTCTTATTACATGTATTAGAGCACAGCTTTTCATATCTCTGGTTGTATACATAGTATATTCTCACCAATTCATGTCTTCATACATGTACTTTGGATAATAATGATCATCACATTCAACCATCATTAATTACCCCATGCTGCCTCCCTTCCCCTCCCACCCCTCTGCCCTATCTAGAATTTGTCTATTTCTCCCATGCGCCCTCTCCCTACCCCACTATGAATCAGCTTCCTTATATCAAAGAAAATATTTGGCATTTGGTTTTTTGGGATTGGCTAACTTCACTTAGCATTATCTTCTTTTACTCCATCCATTTACCTGCAAATGCAGGTAAAAGAAGATTTTATTCTCTTTTATTGTTGAGTAATATTCCATTGTGTATATATGCCACATTTTTTATTCATTCATCTATTTAAGGGCATCTAGGTTGGCTCCACAGTTTAGCTATCGTGAATTAACATTGATGTGGCTGTGTCCCTATAGTATGCTGTTTTTAAGTCCTTTGGGTATAGACCGAGGAGAGGGATAGCTGGGTCAAATGGTGGTTCCATTCCCAGTTTTCCAAGAAATCTCTGTACTGCTTTCCATATTGGCTGCAACAATTTGCAGTCCCACCAGCAGTGTATGAGTGTACCTTTTTCCCCACATCCTTGCCAACACTTAATATTGTTTGTATGCTGCCATTCTGACTGGAGTGAGATAAAATCTTAGAGTGGTTTTGATTTGCATTTCTCTAATTGCTAGTGATGATAAACATTTTTTCATGTGTTTGTTGATTGATTGTTCATCATCTTCTGAGAAATGTCTCTTCAGGTCAAGGTAGGGTTCTTTTTTCTTAATTTCTTTTTTAGTTATAGATGAACACAGTATCTTTACTTCATTTTTAAGTGATGCTGAGGATCGAACCCAGGACCTCACGTGTGCTAGGCAAACACTCTACCATGAGCCACAACCCCAGCCCATAGGTAGGGTTTTGATCAGCAGACAGTCCTTCTCTAAGTCTTTATACTTATTATCTGCATCTAGTCAATAGAAAGTAAAAGAAGGTACATCCCCTTTTTATAAGCCCTGGCCCAGAAATAATAAATGTGATTTTCAAAACATTCCTTTGGTGAGAATTAGTCACTTAGCTGCATTTTAAGTAAGGGGGAACTGGGCAAGTTTATCCCTTCATGAGGATATCTCCATACTCTGGAAAATGGAGCCCAGAATTTTGTGTTTAGCTAGCTCTTTGTAATCTGCCCCTCTAGCACTAAGTATCTGTGTTTGCCATTCTTTGCACACTTAGGACACACTCCTCCCTAAGAGAATCAAGCATAAGTAACAACTGTTTTCTGCAACCATTTCAAAGGCTATGATCTCTTGCTGATACATTATCCTCTTCACCAAATCTAAAAGGTCTTTAATCTTGCAACTACCATACTGAAACATAAAACATGCAATAGTTGAACAGAGGTATAATATATACAATTAGAGCTCTCATTTGAATAAAGAAAAAAAAAATGGGAAGCACACAGCAGTCACAGAACCACAGCAGTATGAACTCTTAACTGCAACCATTGTCAAGACCCTCTATCTTGGGCACTAGGGAAGTTCTTAATTAGACTTTGGTTCTGCTCTGAGGAGAGGCTCCCTTGTTCACTTTGGCTCTCTTTTTCAGAGATGCTTTTGTGGCTCATATCTTCCCCAGCTCTATTAGAGATATATGCAAACTTTGGAAGCTGTCTAATTTCCATAGTCTTTTTCCTGTTCATGCAACCTCAGATGGTCCTTTTTTATTTAAAAAAATCTATCACAGGTTTTGGGTTAGGGGTATGATTCTTTTACATATTAATCAGTTCTTTATAAGTTTTGCTTTGGTAATAAGCAATGCCCAAATCTCGGTGGCTTACAACATCACAGCTTCATTTCTTGCTCACATTTAAATGTCAGTAGTGGCTTGGCATCCCTTTGTTTATGTGATTTCTTTTTTAAAAAATATTTATTTTTCAGTTTTAGGTAGACACAATATCTTTATTTTATATTTATGTGCTGCTGAGGATCAAACCCAGTGCTTCATGCATGCTAGGCAAGCACTGTACCACTAAGCCACAACTCCAGCCCCTTATATGACTTCTTTATTCAGTGATGAAGTCAGAATACAATCTCCCTTTGGCAATATAGGGCCCTCAGAAAGTTAGTAGGTTTCGATCTATTTGCTTCCAATATGTCCCATATATAACCACACCAAAATCCTTTCCTATATATAGCTCTCAAGTCTACTTTGTTTCTTTGCTTCCTTCCCCATAGGCCTTTCTCTCTCAATTTAATGAGACCCTCTAAAACCACAGGCTTAGTTGAAAAAGAAACACCTCAATCCTATCTTTGCTGTAGGGCTAAATTACTTTATTTGACTGAGGAGCCTTATTGGATCTCTGTCACTCAAGGTCTATTTCAAACTTATTTCTTGTTGTTTAGGGGCCAGCTGCATTCTTTAATACTGGAAAGCCCCACATTTCTGTACTCTCTCCATTTCTTTTTACCTCTTTCTCTCCAATCAGATAATCTTTGCCTGAGTTCAACACTTTAGTAAGCAGTAACTTACTAAATATGGCCACCAAACAATTACACACACACATTAAGACTCTAGCATTTTCCAGTCCCCTCTGCACCCTCACATGAAGAGCTACAGACTCAGTGGGCACTTTGTCTTCCTTCCAAGTTATTGCAGATGATGGTTTGCCAAATGTTTTTGCAATTACATATGTCCATTATTCCAGCAGTTTATGTTTTCTTTGTGCCTACCGCATGCTTCTAAGCTAGTACCATGTATTTTTGGGGGGTTTGTTGTTGTTGTTGTTGTTGTGGTAGCAACATGTTTCAATTTACCAATTTTTGTTAGCTAGGATAGCACTAGGCACTACAACAAATAGATTTCTTAAAAATATATGTTAACTCAAACCTAATAGAAATTTTTTCTCACTTGAGTAGCTGTTCACTGTGGGTTTCCCATTTGTAAAAGGTGATACAGGCATTTAGATTCTTTCAATACTGTGATTCCTTTTTAGAGTGTGACTCTGTCAAAACTCTAGGGCAGAGGTTGGCACACTGTGGCTTGTGGACCAAATATGGCCTGCTGGCTGTTTTTGTGAACAAAATCTTATTAGAACCACAGCCATGTCCACTAATTTATGTTTTACCTTTACTTGCTTTTGTCTTAAAGTCCTAGATATGAATAGTTGAAATAGAATTATTATGATCTGCAAAACTGTACTTTTTTTGGTCTAGCTTTTCATAGAAACATATTTGCTGATATCTACTCCGGGATCTTATCACCAGGAGAAGTGGGAAAAGATGATGGAGAAGGTACAGTGATTCTGAAAGCCCTGGTCCAAAGGTGTCACACAGACAAAGACTTGCATTTCACTCTCATGTGACCTCACTTACATGCACAATGGTGTTAAGTGTAGTCAGTGACCAGGCACCATGATGCCACTTTCCAACTACAATTGCATGCTGTGTGAAAGGAGTAAGAACTTTGATGGGCAGCTGGTCATCTCGGACATAATGTCTATCTTGTGAGTTTTTTGAAAAGTAGGATTTTTAAAGTTAGTAACTTGACAAATTTGGAAGTAATATATCAAACCAGTCAACAACTTGTTCTCAAAATCAGAGATACCTGGATTTTAAAACCAGTTCCTCAATAGATATTATTAATATATTCTTGCCTCCACCCCATAGTAGAAGCTCTTACAAGACAGGTAAATATTCACTACTTTCATCTGTAGCTCAGAAGTTGCAAAACACTGACCTAGAAGGTCTTTGAGATTCCATCCAACTTAGAAATATTTTATTTGTTCATTTTTTTTTTACTTGAGCTCTACTGTGTGTGTAGTAGAGTCACAGAGAAAAATGAAGCCATGTCCCAGCAGTTGGAGAGTTTACAGTCTAAGGAGGAAAACAGGAATGGTATCAGTGCCTAACCTTAATTTCTGGGGATGGAAATAATGAACTGGTGATGTCCACAGAGAGCTGAGGGACATGCTAGTTCCTCCCTAATACACAGCCCCCAACCTGAACTATTAAACAGCTAGACGTTCTGGGTTTTCCTGTTAAACTCCCCCATCATCTGAGTCTTTCTTTTGGAATACATTCCTTATATATTCCTTTGGAATTTATTCTATATCTTTGACTCTTGATTTCTTCTTTGCCCTAGAAGATTCACTTTCTCCCTATGTTAATTTACCATGCTTACAGCACACATTCCTATGGAACTTTGTTCTTAAATATATATTTTTAAATAAAGGTGATTGAAAATAGATGCTTTATTCCAGAAACTTTTTGAATGTTTCCTTTTTTTTTTTAACTTAATGACATTAATCTTCCTTTTGGGAAGCTCTAGACCCGAGATTTGAAATCTGGTCTCTGGAGTTCTGGAGGTACACAGATATGTTCTATAAAATCTCTAATTTTGGCAAGAGTTTTTTACATTTATGTGTTTATTTTACTGATGAACTTAAAAATTAATGTAAGCATATTCTGGCTTATCAAAATTACTACCTTCTAACAGATTAATGTTTTGTAATCCTAATGCCTGAGCTTGTGTTTTTATTTATGATTGTGTTGCCTCAAATGGCAGTGTGAAGTGCTGCCTGGCTTCAAAATGGTAAGAAGATAGAGAAAAATGGTGGGAGAATTAAGTCATCACAGGACTCTGATGATCTGGGCATGCAGAATTAAAAAAGAGGTAATCAACCTATCTGTATCCTCTGGTATTGTGCAGGTGGGCATATTGTTCAGATATTAAGTAAGAATAATATGCTATAAAATATTTACTATTTCAATTATTGGATTAAATACTCACATACAGATTTCTTAAAAAAAGAATATTAAACATAAATAACCTACAGAATTTGCCCTTCATGAAAATTATTCTAGGGCCATTATTTACTGGAAGAGATTTGATTTTATAGGAGGGCTGTTTATCCTTAACTAGGAAATAAAATCATAGTTAAGAAGCCACATAATTTTTCTTACATTAATATTGTTGAAGACAAATTTAAAGACTGATTTTATATATAGAACCTGACTTGAGGCTGCATCCTTACATATTAAATGCTATATCAGCAATATAGTTCCAATACAATAACAGCATGCATTGCATTAAATTAATGATGTTAATTTGAATTTTAATGGTTGTGCAGTTTTGTTAGAATTTAATTTGTAAATTGCTTTTGCTTTTTAGTTGGACAGGAGCTGTGAACACTCATTTATTTTACATTCAAATAAAATATGTGCATATTTATTTCATATTAGAAGAATGTAAGACAACATGTGGGTCACTGTGAGAACACCTTTCCATTTGAAATTAGAAAACACATTATTTAAGTTGTAGAAGCACTGCATGAAACAACTGAGTCTTGGGAGTTCAAAAGTTCTAGCCTTTGAATCAACAGAGATTTCAAGTGAAGGTTTTATGTAGCAAATGAGTAAAATATGGACAATGTTGTAAATTTGAATGCTACTACAAAATATTTGATTTAATGAAATTTCCATGAATTGATCTTCCTGGTATTTTGAGGACTAACATTGTCCTATAAAATATAATAACACATGATAGGTGGATTTAGTGATTTAACTTGACAAAATTTTTATTGTAAATTTTATAGTTCCAAAGCTGTAAACCCCTGATTGCCCACCAATGTCTCCGATTTTCAGTGTTCAGTGATCTGGCACTCAGATTACTCACTCATTTAAGAGCACGCAGGAGCTTGCAAATCAATATTCCTGACACTAGATTCCTCTTATTTGCAATGGGACTGATTACTCCATTAAAAGAAATAAAACAGACCCAAACAGGGAAACAACATATGTAATTCACACATAATTCTTTTTCTCATTTAATGCAAATGAATGGACCTTAATTTGCCCATATTTTTATTTAGAATCACAAAAATAGGGTTCTCCCTTTTGATGTATAAATCACATTCCATTTTGAGTTCTTTAAAGTGGAGCCGGAATTAAATGTACTTGCTATCATGCAGAATACTGATTTCTTTGCTCAGTTTTTAACAGTTATTGCTGGGAGCCATTAGCCAAGTAGGTATGACAATTTCCTTGCCAGCGTACCCCATGTTGCTGACATGTTGCAGTGACATTGAATGTAAGTGACCTTGCTCAAGGACCAAGGCAGATTAGGGTGTTCCCGGTTTTAAGATAATCGTGTTTAGGGCGTTCCCAGTTTAGGTTCCAGGTTTAAGGTTTAAGATTATTCCTGCTGGGAATAGGGCGTATCCTGCTGCCTGAGTTCCCCTTGAGTTCTCACAGGATTCAGACAATATATTTTGGAGATAGAAGCCCAGTGGAGGGGGATTTGGGCAGAGAACGTGGATTTCCCCAGAACGTGATTGTAGACGGCTGGTGTGAGTTCGGGAATAAAGAGTTGCTGTTTGAATCTACAAGCTGTGTGGTGGCTCGTGATTTTGTGCCCAGCCAGACTTTGGCATTTGGTGGCCCGTGCGGGAACTTCTGAAGCTTAAAGGTAAGTGAAATTGCTCGCCCCTGAGGAAGAGCGAAAGAATGGATGACCAATTCAAAAAACAATGTGTTATTGTTTTGATTTATCTTGTTTTTGTTTCAAGCTGCCTATCCCTAGAAATTTCTCAGGCAAACTGGAAAAAATGGTTGACTAAAGGTTTGAAGTTTGTCGGCCCTGAGGAAGAGAAAATTGATACAACGATTTTTTATTCCGTTTTTGTTTCATTCAGTTTCGGCTTTGTTTTGTGCTATCTTATTGGGTTGCGTTATCTTTATAGTAGATTAGAAATTAGTAAAAAACAAACCGAAAAGATGTTAAGTAAATTGTTAGAGGTTCAGACCATGGAGAAAGACATTTTAGATCAAGCAAAAGAGAAGGTCTCTCGAGCTAGTCAGACAGAGGAAGAAAATTTAAAGGAAAAGGGGTTGTTAGGAAAAAGGCCACAACAGGAGGCTGTTACTAACTCCATTTTATCACAAGAGGGAGTAATTCAACCAACAGCCCCACCGATGGAGACAGCTGAGTGGCCCTCAAACCCCGTAGTTGATAAATGGGATCCTGAGACAGGACCTCAAAGATTAGCATGCCCTGTACTTGAACAGGCAGGAGGGCAGCAAATTCACCGTGCTTTAGATTTTAAAACAGTGAAGCAGTTAAAGGAGGCTGTAACAACCTATGGTCCCCAAGCTCCCTTCACGGTAAGCATGGTTGAGTCCATTACTAACTTGGACATGACGCCAGCAGATTGGGCTAGCATGTGTAAATCTGTACTAAATGGAGGACAATATTTGTTATGGAAGGTTGCCAATGAGGAATTTTGCGCGGAGACAGCTAGGCGAAATGCAGCAGCCGGTTACCCTCAAAGAAATCTAGATATGTTGTTAGGAAAAGGACCTTATGAGGGTCAACGGCAACAAATTGAATATGATCCTGCTATATATGCACAAATTGCTGCAGACACAGTTAGGGCATGGAAGACTTTACAAGGACATGGAGATTTACAAGGTCAGCTATCTAAGGTAATACAGAGAGCTAATGAACCTTACGCTGACTTTGTAGATAGGCTAATTCAAACGGCTGCCAAAATTTTTGGGGATACAGAACAAGCAATGCCATTAATAAAACAACTGGCTTATGACCAAGCAAATCGTTGCTGCAGAGAGGTTATTAGACCATGGAGACATGAAGATTTAAACACATATATTAAATTATGTAGAGATATTAATGAACAAGGGCAAGTCTTGGCAGCTGCAGTACAACAGGCTTTAGATGCCAGGCCAAAAACATGCTATGATTGTGAACAAACAGGACATTTTAAAAGGAATTGCCCCATAGGAGGAGGGTTTAACAAAAGTAGGTATCAAAGGAATAGAATACCGGGTATTTGCCCACGATGCCATAGAGGGAGACATTGGGCTAATGAATGCCGTTCTCAAACCACCATAGAAGGTACTCCCTTATCAAACAACCGACAAAGACCAGGTATTTATCCATGATATCGTGGAGAAAGGCATCAGGCTCCATTGCCAAAAAACGGACAGGGGGGCCCAATGCTCCGGGGCCCACAACCACAAATATACGGGGCAGTGGAGGATCCCAGCAACACCATCAGGGTAGTGCCCAGGACACATTGTCCATTAAATCCCTCATTAGACAAACCCGAGGGAGCGCAGGGTTGGACATCTGTGCCTCGGCCAGAGCAGTATTAACTCCAGAGATGGGAGTTCAAATCATTCCCACAGGAGTAAAAGGACCTCTTCCCCAAGGAACAGTAGGCTTATTACTGGGACGTAGTTCATCTACATTAAAAGGACTTATGATAAGTCCTGGGGTAATTGATCCCGATTATGTAGGTGAAATAAAAATTATAGCTAGTTCTCCAAGAGGTATATCAGTAATTTCACCTGGAGATAGAATAGCACAGTTGTTAATAATACCCAGCCTACATAATAAATTTCCTAGTCATAGTGTAGAAAGAGGTTCCAGGGGATTAGGCTCCACAGGTGTAGATTGGGCTATGTTGTCTTTAAATTTAGATTCTCGCCCAATGCTAAAACTAAATATTCAAGGTCATGAGTTTAATGGGCTACTGGACACAGGAGCTGACCTTAGCATCATATCTCGTCAAGAATGGCCAAAACATTGGCCATTACAACAAGCCACTCAAACGCTTCGAGGCCTAGGAGTGGCGACTAATCCCCATAGAAGTGCAATGGTATTAGATTGGAAGGATCCTGAAGGATGTGAAGGAACTATACAGCCATATGTATTGGCTCATCTTCCTATAAATTTATGGGGACGAGATGTCCTAGATCAATTAGGTTTGACGTTAACAAATAACATCAATCCTAATGTGCCCACTACTAGGGCTAGACAAGGCTTTAGGAAAGAAAAAAGATTAGGAAAACAAGGGCAAGGTATAGCAGCACCAGTACAAATAGATCAAGGAACAGACAGACATGGGTTGGATTTTCAGAAAGGGCCACTGAGACAATCAAAATTACTTGGAAATCAGAAAGACCAGTGTGGGTTCCTCAGTGGCCCCTGACTAAAGAAAAGACACAAGTAGCCCATGATCTGGTCAAACAACAATTAGTGGAAGGACATATACAACCTTCCATATCTCCCCATAATACTCCCATTTTTGTCATCAAAAAGAAATCTGGTAAATGGAGATTGTTGCAAGATTTAAGAGCCATTAATAATGAGATGGTTATTATGGGACCTGCTCAATCAGGGATTCCTCAATTGTCTGCTTTGCCAAAAACCTGGCATGTTTTAGCTATAGATATTAAAGATTGTTTTTTTTCAATTCCAATTCATCCCGAGGATAGTCCACGTTTTGCATTTACTATCCCTGCATTAAATCATGAAGGTCCTGATCAGAGATATGAATGGAAAGTACTCCCTCAAGGGATGGCTAACAGTCCAACTATGTGTCAAATATATGTTAACAAAGCAATCCAGCCACTTAGAAATCAAAATCCTGAACTACAAATATTTCACTATATGGATGATGTATTATTGGCACATAAAGATAAAAACATATTGCTGGAATGTTATGCCACACTTACAAACTTATTAAAAAATTATAATCTAGAGATAGCAATAGATAAAGTACAATTAAATTTTCCAATTAATTATTTAGGAGTTCTACTATCCTCAACCATGGTCCGTCCACCAAAAATTCAAATACGAGTAGATCAACTCAAATCACTTAACGACTTTCAAAAGTTATTGGGAGACATAAATTGGATAAGGCCTTATCTAGGTATACCAACAGGAGAGTTGGGACCTTTATTTGATATTCTAAAAGGTCCATCAGATCCAAATTCACCCCGCATGTTAACTCCTAAAGCAAGAAAGGCATTAAAAATTATTGAAACATATATGGAAAATATACATTTGGATATAATTGATATAAGTTTGCCTTTATTATTTATTGTACTACCAACAAAAAATATTCCTACAGGAGTATTTTGGCAAGAAGGTCCATTATTGTGGATACATTTATCTTATTCTCCTAACACTATTCTTACTAGGTATCCTGAGGCTGTAGGACAATTAATACTCAAAGGAATAAAAGCAGCGAAGGGAGTGTTTGGAATTTCTCCCAATAAAATTATTACTCCATATACTATGGATCAAATTGATGAGTTAGCTAATGAGTTAAATACTTGGGCAATAATCATGTGTAAATCTAATGTTTCATTTGATAATCATTTACCATCTAATCCTTTGTTGTCTTTTTGGTCTAAGCATCCTGTAGTTTTTCCTAAAATGACAAGAAAAACACCTATCATGAATGCTCCAAATATATTCACTGATGGGTCAAATAATGGTACAGCAGCAGTAGTTACCCCTGATCAAACTTTTACATTTTTAGTACCCAAACAATCAGCTCAAAAGGTAGAGCTTAATGCAGTTTTACAAGCTTTTTTGATGTTTAAAGATTCTGTATTTAATTTATTTTCTGATAGTCAGTATGTAGTTAATGCTATAGTATCTCTGGAAGATGCTGGTAGGATTTCCCCTTCTTCTACTGTTTTCTCTTTGTTTTCCACTATATAAAGTCTAATCTGGGACAGAAAAGATCCATTCTTCATAGGACATATTAGGGCACATACAGGATTGCCTGGAGCCCTTAGTTTAGGCAATGATTTAGCAGATAAAACTACACATGACATACATATTTTCTCTACATTTGAAGAAGCTACAAATTTTCATAAAAGGTTTCATGTTAGTGCTAATACTTTACAAAAGCGTTTTAAAATAACTAAGGAACAAGCCAGACATATAATAAAACAATGTCAAAATTGTGTGACATTTTTACCACAAGTTAATCTTGGAGTCAATCCTAGAGGACTGATACCTAACCATATTTGGCAGATGGACGTCAGACACTTGCCAGAATTTGGAAAATTAAAATATTTACATGTTACAGTCGATACTTCTTCTGGATTTTTGATGGGCTCCCTTCATGCCAGAGAAAAAACTAAAGATGTTATAGCTCATTGCTTACAAAATTTTGCCACTGTGGGCGTTCCTAAACAGTTAAAAACCGATAATGGTCCTGGCTATACCTCTACCTCTTTTAAACAATTTTGCTCATCATTTGGTATTACTCATATAACAGGAATCCCATACAATCCACAGGGACAAGGCATAGTTGAAAGAGCTCATCAAACTATTAAAACATACTTATTAAAGCAAAAAGAGGGAATTGGAAGGGGGTATATATCCCCCAAAGATAAACTTAAAATAACGCTTTTTACTCTAAACTTTTAAAATTTGGATTCATCAGGACTTAGTGCTGCGGAAAGGCATATGTATCCAAAAAATGTACATAAGCCTAAAGTACTTTGGAAAGATTCTAACAGGACAATGGAAAGGTCCTGACCCAGTGATTGTCTGGAGTCAGGGGTCTGTTTGTGTTTTTCCACAGGGAGAATAGCAGCCCATTTGGATTCCAGAGAGATTAACTAAAACAGTTTCTACAGATCGAAAAGAAGATGATTTGACTCAAATCCATAACAGTTGATATCCAGAACTCCAGCTTGGCCATTCTTACATCTGCGACAGTGATTAACCAGGATGCTTTTTTCAATAGCTATTTTATTATTGCATTTTTCCACATCATAAGGTTCTATTTTTATTTTTTGAGCTCATACAAACCTAGGTTAATGTTTTTCTGATCAGTTTTATTTTTTGACTGTGGAGTTTTTAAACATTGCAATGGAGATTTCACCCAGGTAAAGCTACAAGGCCTTTACTATTTTCTTATGTGTTGTACGTTTGTGTACACTCTTGTGTTTTGTGTTGTATGTCTGTATGTGCATATGTCCATATTTCTTATATGAGGAGCACTCATGAAAAAATGGATCCGAATTATTATTATTTTTTTTATTCACGTGATTTAAATGGTTTAATTTAAATTAGGTAAACAGCTGTTAAGGATTGTTTTTAAAGTAGGTTAACAGATCTGTTTGTTTACTTTCACCTTTCCTTTTCATTATATTTAATAATTCTTTTCAGGATAATGTCTTTTTAGCATCATTGCCAGAATTCCTATCTCCATCCCAGTGCCGGTGAAGAACTCAACAAGTAATGCTCAATCAAAGGAGTCAACTTACTTTGGGAGGAAACGGATTTTGGGAGGATATGGACATATTGATAGATTCCTCTGCTTTGAACTGCTTGCAGAACTTGCCTGGACTATGTAACTATCGTTTGGTGCAGCGAATTGTGGTAATGCTGGCATATCTTTGCTGATGGTGTCACTAGTGATGCAATTTTTCCTTGCCAGCGCACCCCATGTTAATTGTGGTAGTGCTGACATATCTTTGCTGATGGTGTCACCAGTGATGCAATTTTTCCCAAGGAGCCGTCAATTGGCTTGGTGTCGTGGCATTTCTGTATCCTCCTCCCTTCTGCTAGTGATGGTCTAAAATTTGGGGGCCAATGGCTTATGCTGGACCGGTAGTCAGTGACGGGTATGATCCAATTGCAGTGGTATCAACCTAAGACAGGAGGCTGACGCCTAAAGGTCAGTTTTCCGATGATGGGTAAGAACCATATGTTGAATTGGACAACCTACCAGGCACGGTCCATAAGCCACATTAACCTCACTCCCCCACTGGCACCAAGGCCAAATTTGGGGGCCAACAGAGGTGAGGCAAAGAACCTCACCCCCCCACTGGTGCATAGACCTATCCACAAGTATGGCTGTATGCTGGACCGGTAGTCAGTGACGGGTATGATTCAATTGCAGTGATATCAACCTAAGACAGGAGGCTGACGCCTAAAGGTCAGTTTTTCCCATGACGGGTAAGAACCATATGTTGAATTGGACAACCTACCAGGCACGGTCCTTAAGCTACATTGCTTGTTGTTTAATTAATCAGAAGGGGGGAGAAGTTATATTGCTTATTATTATTTTAACAAGAGTTTTTAGCGGCTTAGCTTTATTAGTAGTTTTTAAATCATTCACTTTTTTCATAGAAATGCCTCTTTTTATCAATATTTTTTTGGTTTATAGAATATTTGAAGTATTGCATTAAAGGAGTCTGGGAGCCAGCCCCACTCACTCTTGCTAAGCAAACATCTTGATGGGTGTGAGGAGCATGAGGATTGCAGAGTAGACTCTCTAAGCAGTAAATGTCATCAGCAACAGTCAGATGTTTTACAGAAGTATTGGAGAGCCTCATCAATTTTATTAACATGGATAGATGAACATCAGTCGGAAACAAAATAAACATCTGCACAATGTAATGAATATTTTAAAAAATTAAGAGTGACATGCTATGGAAGATTTTAGTAGGGAGCAACTCACTGCATGTATCCTAGATCCTGTACTATACAATAGCAGAAAACAAAAACTCCCTTTAGAAAGTTGTTTCCATGGGCTGGGGTTGTGGTTCAGAGGTAGAGCTCTCGCTCAGCATGTGTGAAACACTGGGTTTTATCCTCAGCACCACATAAAGTAAAATAAAGACATTGTGCCTGCCTATAACTAAAAAATAAATATTAAAAAAAGAAAGTTGTTTCCATATATTCACTAGTCAATATAGTAATGGGTTATTGAAACCTAGGTTAATCTGGGTTTTTATTTTTTCCCATAAATTTGGGGGATAAGTCATATTTATAGTTGTTTTAAATGATCAGTAATTGCTATATCAATTGATATTTTTAATGATGTGCTGTTTTGTATTGTGAAGAGTTAGAATCCCAGCAAACAGTGTTTTATCCTCACAGAAAGGGCAAATTCTGTGCTCTGTGCACAGCTCATTGCAATTGGTTCTTCCTGCTGGTGTATTTAGCTACCTTCCTTCCATTTGCTCATCCTTGTGCAATCAAGTCTCATCTTCGTGTTTTCTCTTTCTGACTCCAGTCCTTGTTGGTCTTTCCCTTTACCAGCATTAGAGCACTGTGACATTTAATGATGCCCTGCCTTGAATCATACACAGCCCAATCTCTGTGTGTCTCATTCTTCTAAAACAGACTGCAAATCTCTTAATAGAGCACTACACATCCCCCATGTCTTTCTTCTGTTCACAGAATCCCTAGATCACAGATAATTTCCTATTAAATTGAACTGAAATGCCAACACACTGCTAGAATAACAGTATAGACTTTTTGAGCAATTATTAAAATTTTATTCTCTATTAAGTGCCCAGAAAGAGGTTTAGAATGTATAGTCCTTTGTCCTATTACATCCAAATAAATTGTTTCCTGTGTTGGTGCACAGAGGAGTTAGGGAAATTTTAGATAGATTTAATTAAAAAAAAAAAACAGATGGTTCATTCATCTACTGCCCTAGGTTAAGTGCTGGGGAAAAAATTGCATACTATTTCTACAAATGTAAGGAAGGCCATGTCATGCTTACTCATTTGGTTAGAATAACATCTGACACTGAAAAATGTTATCATAAAAATGGTTTGTTATCATTGTCATCATCATTACCACCACAAATATAACCAGAGCCCTAACACATGAGTTGATTATTCATTTTCAATCAACAGCAAGAATAGTTGAGCATGGAATTTGAGATTCACAACAAGGACAAAAAGTCTAAATAAAATTTTTGCCTTTAGAAATTCTCTTTACAAATTCTCCATCTGTTTCACTTGTTTGATGAAATGAAAAGGATTTCCCTCTAAATTTTTCCTTTGCTTCCTCTTCTTTCTTTCAGAAGCAATTTTCTCCTAGTAGGAACAGTGTAATGCAGACTAATACATCTTCAACATAAACTCCAGGAGTTAATAGGACTTTCTGATAGAAAAGTTCATTCCTTCTCTACTCTCTGTTGCTCTGTAAAGTGTTCCTATTTATTGAACCATTTCTAAGACAGCTATATTGTTAATATTTGGCCCCAAATCATCAGTCATACTAATACAAGAGGAGGAAAAGCACACATTTTTCTTTCTCATTATCTTATTCTGGGTATTGGAAACCAGTATAAGAATTTTATTTCCTGTGTCAGACCAGAGCTCTGAGCTTTATTCCTCTGAATGGCAGTGCCTCTTGGGAAAACATTATAGTTAGCCCTTGGAGCAAGTGAGGCATTGATTCTGTGGGAAGGAGGTAACTTATTTTTTTTTAATATTTATTTTTTGGTTGTAGTTGGACACAATACCTTTATTTATTTATTTATATTTGGTGCTGAGGATCGAATCCAGGGCTTTGCACGTGCCAGATGAGTGCTCTACCACTGAGCCACAACCCCAGCCTGAGGTAACTTATTTTTAAGGAAGAAACTGATACCGTAGTATAAACAGAGGTGAATTTCCCACTGTCAAGTTGCTCTCACCTACTACTGTTAAGAATCCTTCAAAGAAGACGACTCACTGAAAACTTAGGCTCCTGAAAAGTGAGGATGTGCAGATGAGCACAGAGCATAGTCCATAGGGGATTGCAGTGAAGGGGCCTCTCCTGAATACAAGCAAGATAGCTAACAAGGCTCCTCTACACAGAGAGAAGGAAGGCCCATTAAAAGACATAGGAATGGTTTTAGGCATGATTCTTTTCCGTTCAACATTCTGTTGCTGACCCCAAAGATGTTCGAGCACCTATGAATGGTGACTTCTCTTTTCCATCTGGCTGTCCAGTTTTGAGTCTTTGTAATTCTACCTTCTCCAAGGTTCTTCAAGTTCATCCTCTCCTGTATTTGTCAAGGTTCTTCAGAGAAACAGAACCAAAAGGACGTGTTTCTCTGTGTATGTATATAACATATGATTGATTGTAAGGAATTGACTAGTGATTTTGGAGCCTGGTAAGTCTCAGATTTCAAGCTCTGCAGGGTGAACTAGCAAGATGGAGTCTCAGGAGAGTGGATGGTTTAATTCTTGTCCAAGTCTGAAGCCTTGAGAACCAAAAGAGCCAATGGTATATTATTACCTGTCCTAAGACCAGCAGTTTGAGACCTAGGAAGAAATGTTGGTTCATTTTTTGTCCAAAGGCACAGAAAAAAGCCACTGTCCCCAGTTCAAAGGCATTCATACAGGAAATATTCTCACTTACTTAGAGAATTGACCTTTTTGTTCAATTCTTCAACTAATTGTATGAAGCCCACCTACATTAGGGAGATATTTGTTTTACTCAGTCTATTGATTTAAGTATTAATCTATCCCAAAACACCCTCAGAGAAACACCACAATGTTTGACCAAATATCTGGCTATCCATGACCTAAGCAGATTAACACAAAATATTAGTATCGCATTTCCTCAGTCAGAGAGAGGTAGAAATGAGAGAGAGAGAGAGAGAGAGAGAGAGAGAGAGAGAGAGAGAGAGAGAAATGAAACATGCTTTCATCTCTTTCCTTAACTATGATACCCTCATTAGAAATTTCAAAGCCAGCATTATTTATTCCTTTCAATTTTATCATTGTTCTAGGTTCTAAAACTGGGATACTATCTGGATCCATACATGTGGCAAGAAGAGAATGGGTTGGGATTTGGGCAAAAAGAGAACTTGATCTATGATGCAGCCTAATGACAGCCTTTGCTGTCATCCACATGGAGCTCTGGAATTAAATAACTACTTGCAGTGGTCCCACGTTGGGCCAAAAGGGCCAAGCCTTCACACTTTCGTTTTTATCAACCGCTAGATGTGAGCCATTGCAAAAGTTCTGACCTTAAAAAAGGCAGCTTTCTATGGCTGAATTACCTCTGAAGGAGCTCTGCCAAGGGAATTCCCATCTGTGGGAGTAACAAGTCTGTCCTTGGAGGGAGTTCCTGGGACCTTCCCACCTCCAAGCAAGTTATTGCTTAGATACCATTTCCTGTTCTCATAGGACTTCTTCAATTCTCAGATGTCTTTTTTTTTTTTGCTGTTGTTTAAAATGGAAAAATATTATAAAAATTAATTGTAATTTTAATTAAGTCAATTATTCATTATTTGGAGGTGAAATTATTTTATTTCACAGATGTTTTGAAGACCACAAGGGCACTATTTCCTTCATATAAAAATTGATAACTTGCTATAGATACCTATTAGTACAGATACTTACACTTACTCAAAAATGATTATATAGAATTCTGAAAGAAAAATACTCCTCATTATATGATTTCAGTGAAGTTGCTTGGAAATATCTCACATGTGGACTGTTTTCTAAAACATACTATTTCCCCACTCTGCATCGTTTGATTAAAATGTAGATTACTGTCATCAGTGTATGTCCTGCATTCTTGCATATTTGATAATATACATGCAGACTGGTTTATTATTTAATGTTCCATTGGTTCATTTTCCTTGTCTGCCAGATCATTAGCAGGCTAAGCCTTTCTCTGTGGTCTTTCTTCAAGACTTTCCAGGAATGGAAACGCATCATTACCATCATCCTTTATAGTTAGGTTCTGATCTGCAGGAAGTATCTCTCTTAAAGCAAGCAGATCAGGTTTGACCACTTTGTTTAAAATACACTCCATCACCTCAGACATATGTTTCTTCAAATTAAGTGCTTGCTGATTGGGAATGAGCTCCAATGGACACAACTCTACAGTCACAATAGTTAGCAGATGGAGAGGTCTGGAAAATGTGAGGACCTATATCATCATAACCAACAATAAGCAGGCCAACACCATTTGATCTCCAGCCATATTGTGTGTGGGTATGTGGGTCTTGCTTCCAGTTAAAGATATAAGATAAGACATAGGAAGTGGTCTATCAAATGCAAGTTTGGAATCTGAGCATTCCTGGTTCGTAAAATTATGTATCAGGAGTAAGTTCCATAGTTGAGATATGAATATGGTTGTCAACATGGAGAACTTTTTCTTGTGAACTGAAAGCTCTGACTGCACCCTCTTCAATGTGATCACCACTGTGTGCATTTACCATTTCAGAGGTCCAAGGTCTTTCAAAGGTCTCTTTTTGAAAGGTAAAAAATTAAAACTAAACATTTGTCATTTATTTTACTTTATATTTATGCCATAACCAAATTATTTTCAAGGCAGTACGAATATTTCTTTTATTTTTTATTTTATTATAAATTGAAAATTTATAATTTTGTATAACTATGGGGTGCAAAGTGATGCTGTGATTTGTAAATATACTGAGGAATAATTAGATCAAGTTAATTACCATATCTTTCACCTCAAATACTTACCAGTTTTGTGGTGAGAACATTTGGAAAGTACAATACATTATTACTAATTATATTTACCATGCTATGCAATCAATTTCAAAAAGAAAGTCTTATTTTTCCTGTCCAACTGAGATACTGTGGTATCCCTTTGACCATCATCTCCCCAATCCCTGCACCTTGAAAGTCTCTTAATGTCCTAGAGGGATTATATAAGGATGTGTTTATAAAGGCGAAAATTCACCAAAGCTCAGTAGTCCAAAATAGTATGGAAAAATCTTTCTGTTTTAGAGTAAAAAGTGATAAGACTTAATTTAAGTCCTAATTTCTTGTATCTTGTTTACTATCTAATTTGCTATTCCCAAAGCACTGATTTGATTTAATTTCCATGATAATTAGTGAAAGAATTCAGATATTTGTGTTTACCTTACAGTTGATGACAGAGCTGAGAGTCATGGTAAAATTTTCCCATTCTAAGATAAAAATCTAATCTCCCAAATAAGAACCTCAAATCCCCAGTTTGTAAGAGTCATCTAACCTCAGTGCCAATACTGGCTGATTCGTGAGCAGACTTGATATAGGTTTCATTTTCAGACATCTTGCTTGGTAGAAAAATACAGAGAGGGTAGGGAGAGAGAGAGTGTGTGTTTATGAGCAAAAGAGAGATCAGCCAGTTGAATTACATTTTAATATTTTCTATCCATACTGAATACATTGAGTCTAAAAGCAGACCATAAAAACCCAACTCAGCTGAAATATGAACTACCATTTGTTATTATCAATGCTGTATGTCATCATTACCAGCCTCATATTTCAAGAGGACAGCTGGTACTTCCAAGGTCAATGACAGTTTTATATAAAAGCCCCAAATGAAAGGACTACAGAGATCAAAGATTTGGGACAATCATAAAGAGAAAGATTGCCATATGCTAGCTCATCCATTCCAAAAATTGGGTTTTTATTTTTGGTACCTGTGATGAAAGAATGGGCAGAGATTGAAAAGGAGCATTTAATGAAAGTTATCAAGATGACACCACACTCCAAAGTTACTTAAATATTCTATAGGAAAAGTCACTAAAGAGAGCTGCATTCACAAAATTGTTACTACCAAATGTCCACTCCCTGTTGCTACATTCATTTTGAGAAGGCTTGATGCTAATTTGAACCAATTCAATTATACAACAGGATAATAATGGTCTCACAGACAAATGAAAACAAATCAAAATCAGCTCTGTGGTACCAAGGAATAGATATGGACATGCTGTGTTAGATTTTCAATCACCTTAGTGTATTTATATTAATGGGAGAGGAGGGATACTAAGTTTTCAAAGCTTTTGGATTTTCAGAGCAAACAGAAGTCAGAGTTATGATGAGGAAGCCTCATGTTTCCTTGATACAGAGTAAAAGTGGGGTTACTATGAGAAATTATCCAAATCCAGATCAGTTAGCCACTCAATGCCAGCCTCTGCTTTAGTGACCTTGAGTCCACCCAGAAATAAGATAGAATGATAAAGGCACTTGGGAGCAATGGGAAGAAATGCAAGATGTTCCCAATTATTTCAGCTTCCCATGCTGCCAAATTCACACATTTACCTTCATTTTAGAGTCATGAGTTGAAACTGTTTGGAGAATACTATGGAAGAAAGGAGTGACTAAGCTAGAAAAATGGAGAACACTGCCAGGAACCAGTAAAAATATATATTAAGCAAAGTTTAACTTCCAGCCAGACTTTCTCTACATCTTATTACCTGAACAATTGTCTTGTCCTTCCTCGGCTTCATCAGTATTTTTTTTTAACAAAAAACCTCTTCCCTGCCTTTATTGTCAAATCATATGTTCTGATTTGCTCAGAAATTGGAGGGACTCATATACATGAAAGTCTGTTTTATTTATGAAAGCAATATTTTATTTAATATTAAATAAAGGAGTTGAAAATGGAGAGATTACTCCTGATCTCTTGTCAAGAGACTCAACAGTTTCGACCCTGGCTGGGCCTGCTCTGGGTTCTGGCTACTTCCTTACCGAGATTAGAGTATCTTTGTCCCAAGTCGTACCGTACCCTCATTTCAGACTGTGGGCTCACTGCAGAATGTAAGTGTGGAGTTCTCCTGGTTATGATACATAGCAAGCTGCAGAAAACCCCTCTACTGTTGCTTGAATGCTTGTGACTACCCAAAATTTATATACTGAAATCCTGACTCCCAAGGTGACTATATTAGGAGGTGAGCCCTTGGGAAGTACTTAGGTCCATAAGGCTGGAGTATCCACCTTATGAAAGGGTTAGTGCTCTTAAAAAAGAACACCCTCCCAAAGATCAGCACCTTTCCTCCCTGTAAAGACACAGTGAAAACAATAGCAGTTCATACAACAAATCATGGACACCTTGATCTTGGACTTCAGTCTGCAAGCTATGAGAAATAGATTTCTGTTGTTTATAAGCTAGCTGTCTAAGATTAGGTGGAACAGACTAACACATCCTCCCACCACCACCCCTGGTCCTCCCTCCCTGTTCCTTTTCAGACCCTCATTTCAGATTATCTCACAATAACCCTGGACACCCTGCCTCAGCATCTACAATCCCAGCAACTACACCACTCATTTTCAGCAATGAGACAAATATTTATTTTCTGAGTATCTGGGAAATGTAAGATAAGTTGCAGGAGCATTTGCTTCCTATAGTCCCCCTATTCATCACCCTCTGTGACTGATGACTACACCAGAAATCAGTCCTTACTTGTCTCTTTCCCTTTATTCTCAGGAAGAAGGTCTAAAATGAGGAAGTTAAAATTGAATGTAAATTCAGTACAGTGTTACCTCTCTAACACATATTTGCATTTTAAAAGTAAAAGCTTTGTTTCTTTTTGAGAAGTTTTAATATGTAAGTACAAGTAGGAGAGTAAAATTTTTTTTTGTGTGTGTATGTGTGTGTGTGTGTGCATGTGTGTGTGCAGTCACCTGCACCGGGGAGCGTGGGGAGGGGGATGAGGTGCAGTTGAAATTATTTATGTAAATCTTAGGGAAGGCCCAACATTCCCCAGACTCTGAACATTCACCTGTGAATGAATGACCCCATCAGGCATGTTTACTGATGACAGGATGTGCCTTTGCTGTTTTTCTCCCAGACACTGATCATTGTAAATCATGCCACATATATTTTACCCCTACAAATCTACTTTATCATTTCTGACCTACTAAAATATATTTTTCATTGCCTTTCCTAATACCCAGAAAATAATAGATGCTTGACTTAAATTTTTGAGCAAATTCTTTTAAAAAATGCAACCCTTTTCTCTATATCTTTATCAGTATATGTATTGTGATTTTATTTTCCTACCCCAAACTTCTCTTTTCACTGTTTTGATAGTGTTTTGGTGAAGTGCTTACTTTTAATGTAATTTCATTTAAACTATTTTCCTTTGTGGTTGTTGCTATTTGTATATGGTTTAAAAAATATATTTTCCTCTTCCAAAAGTTCAGATATGTTGTTTCCTTATTTTTTAATTTTATTTTTATTTTTAATTTTTTTACTCATTTTTTAACTGGTGCATTATACTTTTATATAATAGTGGGATTTATTATGCCATTTTCATACATGCACATAACGAAACTTAATCAAAGTCATTCCCCAGTACCTTCCCTTTCTCTCCCTTCTTTCTTTCCTTATCCAGTAGCTCTATTCTACTGATCTCCCTACTATTATTGTTATTGTTATTTTAATTAATTCATCATAATCATATATATATATGTGTGTGTATGTGTGTGTGTGTATAATTCATTGTATATTTGTACACAGACATAGCATATTGTGGTAGATTTCATTCACCTATATTTCCCTGTGCCCTTTCCTCCCTCCCTCCCTCTTAATCTCTTTTCTCCACATCAGTCTTCCTTCCTTTTTTAAAAAATATTCCTTCCCTACCTCCACCCTCTAGCTTCCACATACAAGAGAATTCCTTGACTTTCTGAATCTGGCTATTTTCACTTACCATGCTGTTTCCCAGTTCTATCCATTTACCCACAAATGACATAATTGCATTCTTTGTGATTGAGTAAAACACGATGTGTGTGTGTGTGTGTGTGTGTGTGTGTGACATACATATAGATGGGCACTTAGGCTGATTCTATAACTTAACTATTATGAATTGCACTTCTATACACATTGGTATTTATATATCCTACAGGATGCTGGTTTTAGTTCTTTTGGTTAATTACAAACAGTGGGAAAGCTGGGTCATATTGTGATTCCATTCCTAGTTTTTTGAGGAATCTCCATCCCACCCGCCAAAGTGGTTTTATTAATTTGCATTCCCAACAAAAATGTTTAAGTATACCTTTTTTTCTACACATCCTAGCCATCATTTATTGTTTGTTTTGTATTCTTGATAATTGCCATTCTAACTGGAGTGAGATGAAGTCTAAGTGTAGTTTTGATTTGCATATTCATGATTGCTAAGGATGTTGAACATTTTTTTCATGTATTTGTTGGCCATCTGTATTTCTTCTTTTGATAAATGTCTATTTATATCTTTGGCCCATTTATTGATTAGGTTATTGGGTTTTTTGATGTTAAGTTTTCTATGTATTCTGGATATTATAATCCCCTGTCAGAAAAGTAGTCGGCAAAGATCTTCTTCCATTCTGTGGGCTCTCTCTTCATGCTCTTTTTTCCTTTGATGATCAGATGCTTTTTAATTTGATGCCGTCCCACTTATTGATTCTTGGTTTTATTTCTTGAGCTTTAGGAGTCTTATCAAAGAAATCAGTGCCTGTGCCAATATGTTGGAGTGTTATCCCTATGTTTTCTTCTAGAAGTTTCATTGTTTCTGGTCTAATTCCTAGGCCTTTGACCCACTTTGAGTTGATTTTTGTGCAGAATGAGAGACAGAATTCTAATTTTGTTCTTCTACATATTGACATCCAGTTTTCTGAGCATCACTTTTGTTAAAAAGGATATCTTGCCGAGTGTGGTGGGGCACACCTGTAATCCCAGAGGTTGGGAGATTGAGGCAGGAAGATTGCAAGTACAAAGCAAGTCTCAGCAACTTAGTAATGTACTATGTAATGTAGTGGGACCCTGTCTCAAAATAAAAAAATAAAAAGGTCTGAGGATGTAGCATAGTGGTTAAGCAACCCGGGTTCAATCACTGGTATAGGGGGGAAAAAAAGAAAAGAAAGAAAGAAAAGACTATCTTCTTTCAATGTATGTTTTTGGAAACTTTATCAAGGATCAGATGATTATATCATTGTGGCTTTATTTATGCATCTTCTATTCTATTAACTGGTATTCATGTCTATTTTGATGCCAATACCAAACTGGTTTTAATACTATAGCTATACTATAACTCTCTAGTATAATTCAAGATCATGAATTGTGATGCCTCCAGCATTGCTGTTATTGCTCAGGATTGCTTTAGCTACTGTGGTTATTTTTTCCTCTATATGAATTTTAGGACTGTCTTTTCTAATTCGTAAAGAATGTCATTGATAATTTGATGGGGAGTACATTGAATCCGTAGACTGCTTTTGGTAACATGGCCATTTTGGCAGCATTAATTCTGCCTATCCGTGGTCATGGGAGCTTCTAAGCTTCTAAGATCTTCAATTTCTTTCTTCAGTGTTCTAAATCTTCTTTGTATAGGTCTTTCTGCTCCTTAATTAGTTTTATTCCCAAGTGGTTTTTTTTTCTTTTTATGGCTATTATAATGGAATAATTTTCTTGAGTTTTGAGTTGCCCCTCAGCAGATTCACTATTGGAGTATAGGACAACATTTTTTTTTTGTATGTTGATCTTGTATCCTTCAATTTTGCTGAATTCATTAGATCTAGATGTCTTCCAATGGAGTTTTTGGGTCTTCTACATATAAAATCATGTCATCAACAAACAGATAATTTGATTTCTTTTCCTATTTGTATCCATTTAATTACCTTCTCTTGCCTGATAGCTCTGGCCAAAGTTTTAAGAACTATATTGAATAGGAATGGTGAGAGTCTTATCAAATAATTTTTTTTAATATTCCTTCCCTACCTCCACCCCTCTAGCTTCCACATATGATAGAATTCCTTGACTTTCTGAATCTGGCTAATTTTACTTTCTGTCTTCAATTATGTTGCTTGATATTGGGCTTTGTTTAATTTGGGTAGGTCATTTATGTCTAGAGATTTGTCAATATCTTCTAGATTTTCTGATTTTTCTGGAATTTGAGATTTTACAATATTCCTTAATGATCCTCTAGATTTCAGAAATGTCTTATTTCATCTCTAATATTGTTGATTTGGGTCTATTTTCTCTTTCTTTTCATCCTTATATTGTACCTGATTTTAGGGGAAAAAAGTTCTTTTAGCTTTATTCCATTCAGTTTGATGTTGGCTTTGGGTTTATCATTTATAAGCTTTATGATGTTGAGGTAAATTCCTTCTACCCTTAATTTTTTTCAAAAATTTTAACATGATTGAATGCTGGATTTGTCAAAGGATTTTTCTGTGTCTATTAAAGTGATCATGTGATTTTTCATTCTTGATTCTGTTTATGTGATGAAGCATATGAATTGATTTATGTATGTTGAACCAACTTTGCCCTCTGGGATAAATCTAACTTTGTTATGGTACATGGCCTTCCTAATGTGTTTTTGAATGCATATTGCTAAATTGCCTTCAGGATTGTTGTACTATATTCATCACAGATATTGATCTGTAGTTTCCTTTCCTCCATGAGTCTTCATCTGGTTTTGATGTCAAGGTGATATGGGCTTCATAAAATGAATTTGGGAGTATTCCCTCCCTTTCCATTTTATGTAATAATTTTAGGAGGATTGACACATTCTTTTTTAAAGTTCTGGTAGAACTCAGCTAAAAATCTGTTTAGTCCTTAGCTTTTCTTTGTTGGAAGGTGTTTTGTTACTGCTTCAACTGTGTTGCTTGATATTGGTCTTGGTTCAATTTCGGTAGGTCATTTAAGTCTAAAAATTTGTCAATATCTTCTAGATTTTCTGATTTTTTCTGGAATTTAAGATTTTACAATATTCCCTAGTGATTCTCTGGATTTCAGAAATGTCTGTGATATCATCTTATTTCATGTCTAATGTTGTTAATTTGGGTCTTTTTCTTTTCATTAGTTTGGCTAAGGCTAAATCAATCTTGTTTAATTAACTTTTCAAATAACCAACAATGCATTTGTATTTTTTTCAATTCCCTATTTAATTTCATCTCTGGTTATAATTATTTTCTGTCTTTTACTGGTTTTATAATTATTTGTTTCTGCTTTTGTAGGTCTTTGAGATATAGCATTAGATTGTTCATTTGGGATCTTTCTGTTTTTTAAAAAAAATATATAGGCATTTAACACTATAATTTTTTTTTCTTAGAACTGCCTTCATTGTGTCCTGGAGACTTTGGTATGTTGTATCACTATTCTCATTAGATATTAGGAATGTCTTTATTATTATTATTATTATTATTATTATTATTATTATTATCATCATCATTATTATTTATTATTATTCATTCCTCATTTAAATGAGTTTTGTTCAATTGCCTATGTTTATGTGGTTTCTATAATAGTTCTTTCTCTTAATTTCTAACTTCATTCCCTTATGATCTAATAAGATGCAAGAGATTATATTGCATTTTTTTTGTATTTGCTAAAACTTGTTTTGTGACCTAAAATATGGTATATTTTTGAAAAAGTTCCATAAGGTGCTGAGAAGAAAATGAATTCAGCTGTTTTGGGATGAAATATTCTATAGATGTCTGTTAGGTTCATTTGATTTATAGTATTATTTAGGTCAAAAGCATCTTTATTAACTTTATATCTGGATAATCTGTCTATTGGTGAAAGGGTATGGTGAAATTACCCAGCGTTTTTGCATTGGGGTCTATCTGGGGCTTAATATCAAGCAGTATTTGTTTTATACAATTAGGTTCCCTAGCATTTGGGTTATAAATAATCACTGTTGCTATATCTTTTTATTTGCTTGTTCCTTTTTGCCAGTATGCAATGAATTTCCTTGTTTCTTCTGATTAGTTTTTGCTTGTAATCTGCCTCTTTTGACTTTAGAATAATTACTTTTTCTTGTTTCTAGACTTCATTTAAACAAAATATCTTTTTCTGTCCTTTAATTTAATTCTGTGGATGTCTTTGATTGTAAGGTGAGTCTCTTGCAAACAGCATATACTTGAGTCTTTGCTTTATAATCCGCTCTTTATAATCTTTATAATCTGATTATAATATCTTAGAGATTTTTTTTATCTTGTCTATTTGGGATTTTATATGTATTTTGTTTGTGAATGTCCACCTCACTCCTGAAATTTGGAAATTTTTCTCATATTATTTTACTGAAAATATTCTTAATGTCACTAGCCTGTATTTTCATGTACTCTTCTGTCTCAATGACTCTTAAGTTTTGTCTCTAAATGTTGTCACACAGTTCTTATATATTCTTATCATTTTTTTAAATTTTTTTCTCCTTACTGTACAGTCAATGTTCAAATTCATTTGTTCTCATAATTCATTGCTTAAATATTTTAGTTCATTGATCATTACAATGAATAATCTTTTAAAATATTCTTTCTCTGGAATTTCATCCCCTTCCATACATGTGAGTTTCTTTGTTGAGGGATTATAAACTGGGGGGAGGGGCTTTTTTGCCAGTTTCCTCATGTTGTCGGAGGCCTTGGATTTATGTATTCCTTGAAATAGATTCCTCTTTTTTTTTTTATCATGAGGGTGGCCTTTGGTGTGTAATTATCTCTTTTGTAGTAAGTCCTGTGTGGTTAGTATATCTTAGTTTCAAAACCTAGGCTCAGTATAATCCATGTGTTAATTTTAACCACTAATGAGTCTTAAGTTTTCTTCTGCAGAACTGCTGATTTAATTCACTCTTGGAAAGCTGGTGACCAGTGTGGTCCAAACTATCATCTTGTATCTTCCTGCTCTTTTGGCTGTAAAAGCAGATGCCCAAGAGTGAGACCTGAAGTTCCCTGTAGCCATTTCTATCTGGAAGCTGGTCATTGGTTTGGGGGTGGGGGGTTGTCTCCCCTATAATATGTGTTAAATTATTGTTGAAGCTTGAATGGGGCTAGTTTGTGTGTGAAGCAAGTTGTGCTTTCGCTTGGCTGAGTTGTAGATGTAACTCAGCTAAAGAATCTTTACCATGTGATTTTGCAGTGTTCCATTTATTCCCCAGCTCCTCTCAGAAAAATAGAAAACAAACAACAGCAGCAATAATAGTTAACAACATAGAGCACTAGAATAAATATCTGGTGCTTGCTATGACATCAACAACACTAATTACCACAAAAAGAAACAGTGGGGTCAGCAATTAATAATAGTAACTTTGGTTATCATCCATGAACTATCATATCTATCATTAAAGGAAATACCAGGTGTCAACTTGCCATACATAGTATTAATGACTACAACAGGAGTTTTGGGGGCAGGAATTATATAAACTAAATAGTTCTAAAACAAGTGTAAAATTATAGTTTATTAAGAGAAAAGAAAATGTGGTCAGAAAGCAAAATAAAGTATAAAATATTGAAAAAGTGAAAGGGAAAGCAGAGGAGGGGTAGCAAGTGGCAGCTATAAAGAAGGAGAAATAAAAATAACTAAAGGAAATAAATTAGAAAGAGAAAAAAAGAGGAGCTTTTATTACAGGAGCTTGAAGAAAGGAGAGAAAGATGTACTTATTTATTATTTTCAATTTTTTAAAATTTATGAGAGTGGAATGCATTACAATTTTTATTACATATATAGAGCAAAATTTTTCATATCTCTAGTTCTATACAAAGTATAATCATACTAATTTGTGTCTTCTTACATGTGCTTTGGATAATAATGATCATCATATTCCACCATCATTTCAAACCTCATGCCCTCTCCTTTTCCCTCCCACCCCTCTGGCCTATCTAGAGTTCCTCTATTCCTCCAATGCTCCCTCTTCCTACCCCACTATGAATCAGCCTCCTTATATCAGAGAAAACATTTGGCATTTGGTTTTTGGGGATTGCCTAACTTCACTTAGCATTATCTTCTCTAACTCCATCCATTTACCAGAAAATGCCATAATTTTATTCTCTTTTATTGCTGAGTAATATTCCACTGTATATATATGCCACATTTTTTTATTCATTCATCTATTGAAGGGCATCTAGGTTGGTTTCACAGTTTAGCTATTGTGAATTGTGCTGCTATAAACATTGATGTGGCTGTGTCCCTGTAGTATGCTATTTTTAAGTCCTTTGGGTATAGACCAAGGAGAGGAATAGTGGGGTCAAATGGTGGTTCCATTCCCAATATTCCAAGAAATCTCCATACTGCTTTCCATATTGGCTGCACCAATTTGCAGTCCCACTAGTAATGTATGAGTGTACCTTTCCCCCTACATTCTCACCAATACTTATTGTTTTTTGTATTCATAATAGCTGCCATTGTGACTGGAATAAGATGATATCTTAGAGTGGTTTTGATTTTCATTTCTCTAATTGCTACAGAAGTTGAAATTTTTTTCATATATTTGTTGATTGATTGTACATCGTCTTCTCAGAATGTTTGTTCAGGTCCTTGGCCACTTACTGATTGGGTTATTATTATTTTTCTTTTGGTGTTTAGTTTTTTGAGTTCTTTATATACCCTAGATATTAGTGCTCTATCTGATGTGTGAGAGGTAGAGATTTGCTCTCAAGATGTAGGCTCTCTATTCACCTCATAAATTGTTTTTCTGCTGAGAAGAAACTTTTTAGTTTAAGTCCATCCCATTTATTGATTCTTGATTTTAATTCTTGCAACAAAGTAGTCTTATTAAGGAAATAGGGGCCTAATCCCATATGATGGAGATTAGGACCTACCTTTTTATTCTATTAAACGCAGGGTCTCGGGTTTTATTCCAAGTCCTTGATCCATTTTGAGCTGAGTTTTTGCATGGTGAGATATAGGGGTTTAATTTCATTTTGCTGCATATGGATTTCCAGTTTTCCCAGTACCTTTTGTTGAAGAGGCTATCTTTTCTACAATGCATGTTTTTGGCACCATTGTCTAATATAAGATAATTGTAATTTTATGGGTTAGGCTCTGTGTCCTCTATTCTGTATCATTGGTCTACTAGTCTGTTTTGATGCCAATACCATGCTATTTTTGTTATTATTGCTCTGTAGTATAGTTTAATTTTTGGTATAGTGATGCCACCTGCTTCACTCTTCCTGCTAAGGATTTCTTTAGCTATTCTGGGTCTCTTATTTTTCCAGATGAACTTCATGATTACTTTTTCTATTTCTATGAGGAATGTCATGGGGATTTTGGTCAGAACTGCATTAAATCTGTATAGTGCTTTTGGTAGTATGGTCATTTTGATAATATTAATTCTGCCTTTCCAAGAGCAATGTAGATCTTTCCATCTTCTAAGGTCTTTGGCTTCTTTCTTTAGTTGGTCAGGTGGTCAGGGTTACTTGCTAACATTTCCCTTTGCCAAATTTCAGCTACCTAATTTATAAAATTGATCATTTTATGTGACAATGTCTTGTAAGTATGGTAATTTTGAAAGTTATTTATTAATTTCATAAACATATATATCCCCAAATCACTGTTCATGATAAAGAAAATTAATGCAAAAATAAAAACTGTGAAGTTTTTGTAATTTTCAATTATTATAGATATTTAACTTTCATTGAATTGATTCCCAAGTTTTGTTTTTTTTTTTTTTTGAGGCTATTGTAAATGGGGTAGTTTCCCTTTCTGAGGATTTGTCACTGATATACAGAAATGTTTTTGATTTATGGGTGTTGATTTTATGTCCTGCTACTTTGTTGAACTCATTTACTAGTTCTAGAATTCTAGAAGTTTTCTGGTGGGACTTTTAGGGTCTTCCAGGTATAGAATCATATCATCAGCAAATAGTACCAACTTGAGTTCTTCTTTTCCTATGTGTATCCCTTTAATTTCTTTCATCTGTTTAATCGCTCTGGCCAGTGTTTTAAGAACTGTTAAATAGAAGTGGTGAAAGAGGACATCCCTGTCTTCTTCCAGTTTTTAGAGAGAATGCCTTCAATTTATCTCCATTTATCATGATGTTGGCCTGGGACTTAGCAAAGATAGCTTTTATAATGTTGAGATATGTTCCTGTTATCTCTAGTTTTTCTAGTGTTTTGAACATGAAAGGTTGCTGTATTTTGTCAAATGATTTTTCTATGTTTATTGAGATGATCATATGATTCTTATCTTTCAGTCTATTGATGTGATGAATTACATTTATTGATTTCCTTATGTTGAACCCACCTTGAATCCCTGGGATGAATCCCACTTGATCGTGGTGCACAATCTTTTTGATATGTTTTGTATTTGATTTGTCAGAATTTTGTTGAGAATTTTTGCATCTGAAGTTTTCTCTTTTTGATTGTCTTTGCCTGGTTTTGGAATCAGGGTGATATTGGCCTCATAGAATAAGTTTGGAAGTGCTGCCTTTTTATCTATTTCCTGAAATAAATTGAATAGTATATAGTATTAGTTTTTCTTTAAAGGTCTTGTATAACTTGGTTCTGTATCCATCTGGTCCTCAGCTTTTCTTGGTGGGTATACCTTTGATTGCATCTTCTATTTCATCACTTGAAATTGATCTGTTTAAATTGTGTATATCATCCTGATTCAATTTGGGCAAATAATACGACTCTAGAAATTTGTCAATGCCTTTACTATTTTCTATTTTATTGGAGTACAAGTCTTCAAAATAATTTCTAATTATCTTTTGTATTTCTGTAGTGTCTGTTGTGATATTTCCTTTTTCATCATGTATGTTAGTGATTTGAGTTTTCTCTCTCCTTATTTGGATAGCATGGCTAAGAGTCTGTCAATTTTACTTATTTTTTCAAAGAACCAATTTTTTGTTAAGTCAATTTTTCAATTGTTTCTTTTGTTTCAATTTCATTGATTTCAGCTCTGATTTTAATTATTTCCTATCTTCTGCTGCTTTTGGTGTTGATTTGTTCTTCTTTTTCTAGGGCTTTGAGATGTAGTGTTAAGTCATTTATTTTTTACTTTTTCTTCTTTTAAGGAATGAACTCCATGCAATGAACTTTCCTCTTAGAACTGCTTTCATGGTGTCTCAGAGATTTTGATATGTTGTTTCTGTGTTCTCATTCACCTCTAAAAATGTTTTAATCTCCTCCTTGATGTCTTCTGAAACCAACTGTTCATACAGTAGCATATTATTTAGTCTCTAGGTGTTGGAGTGAATTTTATTTTTTATTTTATCATTGATTTCTAATTTCATTCCATTATGATCCAATAGAAAGCAGAGTAGTATCTCAACTTTTTTATATTTACTTAGAGTTGCTTTGTGGCATAATATATGATATATTTTAGAGAAGGATCCATATGCTGCTGAGAAGAAAGTGTATTCTCTCATTGAAGGATGAAATATTCTATATATGTCATGTAAGTCTAAGTTATTGATTGTATTATTGAGTTTTATAGTTTCTGTATTCAAATTTTGTTTGGAAGATCTATCTAGTGGTTAAAGAGGTGTGTTAAAGTCACCCAAAATTATTGTGTTGCTCCTATTTGACTCTTGAACTTGAGAAGAGTTTGTTTGATGAGCGTAAATGCTCCATTGTTTGCGGCATATATATTTATAACTGTTATGTCTTGTTGGTATATGTTTCCCTTGAGCAGTATGTAGTGTTCTTCTTTATTCTTTTTGATTGACTTTAGATTGAAGTCTACTTTATTTGATATGAGGATGGAAACCCTGCTTGCTTCTGCAGTCCATGTGAGTGGTATGATTTTTCCTAATCCTTCACCTTCAGTCTGTGGATATCTTTTCTTATGAGATGAGTTGCAGCATGTTGTTGCATCTCTCTTTTCTTTGATCCAATTTGCTAGTCTATGTATTTTGATGGATGAGTTTAGGCCATTAACATTCAGGGTTATTATTGAGACATGATTTGTATTCCCAGCCATTTTTGTTTATTTTTTTTTTAATTTAACTTGACTTGGTTTCTTCTTAGATTAGATTTTCCTTTAGTGTAATAACTCCCCTTGCTGATTTTCATTGTTGTTTTTCAATTACTCTTCATGGAATATTTTGCTGAGGATGTTCTGTAGTACAGACTTTCTAATTGTAAATCCTTTTATCTTATGTTTATCATGGAAGGTTTTTTATTTAATTATCAAATCTAAAGCTTAGTATTGCTGAATATAAGATTCTTGTTTGGCATCCATCTTCTTTCAGAGATTGGTATATGATCTCCTGGCTTTGAGGGTCTGGGTTGTTAAATCTGCAGAGATACGAATTGGTCTACCCCTATAGGTCATCTAATTCTTATCTCTTGCGGCTTTTAGGATTCTGTCCTTATTCTGTATGTTAGGCATTTTCATTATAATGCACCTTGGTGTAGATCTGTTGTAATTTTGTACATTTGGTGTCCTGTAAGCCTCTTGTATTTGGTTTTCCAATTCGTTCTTCATGCTTGGGAAATTTTCTGATATTATCTCATTGAAGAGATTGTGCATTCTTTTGGTTTGAAACACTGTGCCTTTCTCTATCCCAGTAACTCTTAGATTTGGTCTTTCAATGCTGGCCCATAATTCTTGTATGTTCTGTTCATGGTTTCTTACTGTCTTCACTGTGTGATCCACTTTATTTTCCAGATTGTATACCTTGTCTTCATTATCTGATGTTCTTTCTTCCAAGTGATCTAGTCTGTTGGTTGTGCTTTCTTTTTTTTTTTATTTTTATTTTTTTTTAATTTTTATTGTTGGTTGTTCAAAACATTACATAGTTCTTGACATATCATATTTCACACTTTGATTCAAGTGGGTTATGAACTCCCATTTTTACCCCATATACAGATTGCAGAATCACATCAGTTACACATCCACTGATTTACATATTGCTATACTAGTGTCTATTGTATTCTTCTGCCTTTCCTATCCTCTACTATCCCCCCTTCCCTCCCCTCCCCTCCCCTCTTCTCTCTTTACCCCATCTACTGTAATTCATTTCTCCCCCTTGTTTTTTTTCCCTTTCCCCTCACTTCATCTTATATGTAATTTTGTATAACCCTGAGGGTCTCCTTCCATTTCCATGCAATTTCCCTTTTCTCTCCCTTTCCCTCCCACCTCTCATCCCTGTTTAATGTTAATCTTCTTCTCATGCTCTTCGTCCCTACTCTGTTCTTAGTTACTCTCCTTATATCAAAGAAGACATTTGGCATTTGTTTTTTAGGGATTGGCTAGCTTCACTTGGCATAATCTGCTCTAATGCCATCCATTTCCCTGCAAATTCTATGATTTTGTCATTTTTTAATGCAGAGTAATTCTCCATTGTGTATAAATGCCACATTTTTTTTATCCATTCGTCTATTGAAGGGCATCTAGGTTGGTTCCACAGTCTTGTTATTGTGAATTGTGCTGCTATGAACATCGATGTAGCAGTGTCCCTGTAGTATGCTCTTTTTAGGTCTTTAGGGAATAGACCGAGAAGGGGAATAGCTGGGTCAAATGGTGGCTCCATTCCCAGCTTTCCAAGAAATCTCCATACTGCTTTCCAAATTGGCTGCACCAATTTGCAGTCCCACCAGCAATGTACAAGTGTACCCTTTTCCCCACATCCTCGCCAGCACTTTTTGTTTGACTTCATAATGGCTGCCAATCTTACTGGAGTGAGATGGTATCTTAGGGTGGTTTTGATTTGCATTTCTCTGACTGCTAGAGATGGTGAGCATTTTTTCATGTACTTGTTGATTGATTTTATGTCCTCCTCTGAGAAGTGTCTGTTCAGGTCCTTGGCCCATTTGTTGATTGGGTTATTTGTTATCTTATTGTTTAATTTTTTGAGTTCTTTGTATACTCTGGATATTAGGGCTCTATCTGAAGTGTGAGGAGTAAAGATTTGTTCCCAGGATGTAGGCTTCCTATTTACCTCTCTTATTGTGTTGGTTGTGCTTTCTATTGAGTTTT
The DNA here is from genome assembly GCF_021218885.2 of Marmota monax. Lineage (NCBI taxonomy): Eukaryota > Metazoa > Chordata > Mammalia > Rodentia > Sciuridae > Marmota > Marmota monax. Next base: position 4,167,776 of record NW_026695212.1, read on the forward strand.
TTTTTTTAATTTGATTTATTGTATCCTTCATTTCAAGGGTTTTTGACTGTTTTTTTTTTTTCAGAGTCTCTATTTAAGTAATCTTTTGCTATCTGTATTTGCTGTCATCTCTTTGTAGGAGTGATCAATTTTTGCCTCTATGTGCTTATTTTGGTCATTCTTTATTTCACAGATCATTTTAATTATGAACCTTTTGAACTCCTTCTCTGACATTTCATCAACTTCGCTATCCATGGGTTCTGTTGTTATAGTGTCCTGGTTTGTTTGGGGCACTTTCCTCCCTTGTTTTTTCATGATGTCTATGTGTCTTCCTTTCTTGCAATGTGGATCTGAGATATTACAGTTTCTTCCCTATATTCTTGTAGTATCCATGCAGATTGTCTGCACCTCACCTTGATGTTGGGCTTCCAGACTCTGTTGGTGTCCCTCAATGTATGCTACTGCATCTAAAGGTGGTGGTGGCAATAGCAGACGTAACTCAAGACAATAGTTAAAGTGTCCCAAGTTGGAAGCAATGTCTTACAGAGATGGGGCTGAGAAGGTGGGCCTCACACTCCCTTTGGGATGCCTGCTCTGAGATGCAGCTGCTTCTAGACCGTGTTTGTTGTCAAAAAGTTAGGGGATACTTCGTGGGGAAAGCTATGGCGATGACTGCAGTGTTCCAAGATGGAAAGTGGGTTAGGCTTAGGATTCCAGGTGATGGGGGCGGGGGGCGGGGGGGGGCTGAACTTTAACCTACCATGGACCTGGGTCCTGTGCAAGTCAGATTGGGTGGATCTGAGCTGGGCCTGGTCTCCCGGGGTAGTCTGCTGGTTGGAAGGGGTGGTCCTGTGCCAAAGGCTAGACTCTGGTGGGTGCCTGCTGGTGGAGGGGTGGACCCAGGCATACTGTGAGCCTGGGTCCTACGTGGGCTTGTGTGGGCAGTCTGGGCTGTGTCTCAGGAGAGGAAGATTAAGGAAACAAAAATAAAAGTAAAAGCAACCAAAAAGCTATACCAAACTCAAAAAAAAAAAAGAATTCTAAGCAACCAAATAATAAATGGGTGGGGAAAAAATGATAAAAATATTTAAAAGTATATGGGAATGTACAGCAAGAACTCACACACACACACACACACACACATAAGCACACACACACAAACAGAAAGTGCAAAAAGAAAAAAGAATAAAAAGCAAAAACAATTGATACAAAAAAATGAAGCAATTGTGTCCTATAGGGTGGTCAAAACTGTTGAGAAGAATGAACTTTCCTTGTCTATGTCCTGCTATGCTTTTTTCCCTTTCTTCTTAGGCTCTGTACCCCGAGAGCAGGGCTGATGATAGTTAAATTCTTTTCTTGTATTGTTCTGCCAGCTGGAGTGGCTGGAAACCAAAGCTGGTTGTAAGAGCTGTCAGCTTCTCTTCTTACCAATATAAGGTAGGGTAGAATGGTATATACTGACAATTGGAGTTGTGTCTGGACAGAACTAATGGATGCATTCCTAGGGTGGATCTGATGCAGAATTCTAAACAAGAAGTTCTGTGGCTGCTAGCTAGTATTTAGCTGTGATCACAGCTTCAGAACTTTGTTGGGTGAAATCTGCTTCAGAGAGATTAAATCACCACCCCTTAGGGACAGGCAGATGCCAATCTCAACTGGGCATCTAGATCTCAGGGACCTCCTGAGGATTTTAGGAGTAAGGTAACTGACCCTCCTCAGATCTTGCACACTCCACTGTCCAGGAATGTGGCCTTCCCTTAATCAGACTCTGAGTGCAATTGTGCCTGCCTGACCAGCTTCTGGACATTGTCTACCTGGCCCCATGAACTTCCAGACCCAGTGGTTATGCAAACTGCACTCTCTTCAGTATTCCCAGCCTGAATTCCCTGGGTACAATCTTCTCTGTACCCATTTCAGCTGTGCCCCACCTAAGACATTCTAGGCCCCAAGTGTTTGATGGGAAGTCTGGCAATGCTTCCTACGACCTCCTGGATTTCTACAGAAGAAAGCCCAGTTGTGCTTAAATCTGGTTCTCCACTTCAGCTTTCTACCAGCCAAGAAACATGGAGCACTTTTCAAACTCCAGCCTCTTGTTCAGTTAAGATCAGGCTGCCTCCCGGTTCCATAGGTTCTCCCATGCTAAATTTGTTCTCTGTATTTTTCTCTCTTCCTGCCTGTGTCACCACTCCCCTCTGAGATAAACTGGTGGCACTGGCATGACAGACCTGGATCCAAAGTATTCTTTCTTGTCCTATGTTCAAAGTACCCAAATTCATTTGACACTAAGATTATCTTAGTATCCAGTACTGAATTTCTGTGAATTCACTGGGTTGCTCATCTCCCTGAGAAGGTATACTCCTCCTGCTTGAATTCCAGGCCACAGAAAAGCTGCAAAAATTTATTCTTCCTCTATTCTGCCATATTTCCTTCTCCTCTTATATTATCTTTTTGAACTGTTATCATTTTTTTCCAACACAAGTCTTTGGGTATTTTGTTTTTTACCTTTTGCCCATTTAGTTAACAAATTTTTTCAGCATCATTTATTGAATATTCCTCCATTCTCACTGATTTGCAGTACTATTTTCCATATAAACTTATGGCTGTTTTTGAGCTCTCTTTTGTTTCATTGGTATATTTCACACCCTTATATGTCTTGCTATCTGATAGAGCAGGTCTTTTTCTGTTAATCTTACTCAAAAGGTCATGACACCTTGTGCCCTTTCCATTTCATTTAAATTTGATACAGTTTATAAAAATTACCATATACACATACACACGTAAATGCTTCCTCGGGTTTTTGTTAGAATTATAATGAATCTATAAATCAATTTAGGGAACATTCTTTATTTCACAGATCATTTTAATTATGAACCTTTTGAACTCCTTCTCTGACATTTCATCAACTTCGCTATCCATGGGTTCTGTTGTTATAGTGTCCTGGTTTGTTTGGGGCACTTTCCTCCCTTGTTTTTTCATGATGTCTATGTGTCTTCCTTTCTTAACAATACTGAGTTCTTTAGTACATGATCATGACATAGGTCTTTTTAAATTTCCTTCATTAAAATTTTACATTTTCTCTTTAGAGATATTGCATATCTTTTAGTTGGGTTTATTCCTGGGTACATCATTATTTTAAACTTGTATTTTTTTGCTCTTAATGTAAATCTTACATATTATTTCTTGTATCTAAAACTATGATTTAGTTTTTCATGTCATGTATGCAGGTAACTTGTAAACTCTATTGTTTATCATAATAATTTATGTATAGACTATTTATATTTTCTACAAACATAGAATATCATTTTTGAAAATTATATTTTGTATTTTCTTTCCTAATCTTTTTACCATTTATGTAAGTTTCTTTTTTATTGTGAGACTGAAAACATTCACTATAATGTAGTCTAGAATGTGCAAGTATATCAGACTTATTCCTAACGTTAGAGCAAAGTCTTTAATGTGTTGCCGTTAAGTCTGAGGTATACATTAGGTATTTTTGTAGATAATCTTCAATGGGGTAACAAAGTCTCTTCTTCTTTTAGGTTGCTAAGAATTTTTATCATGAAATGATGTTAAATTTCATTAAGTACTTTTTCTGCTTGCTGTTATGATGGTAGAATTTTACACATTGATACATTTGGTGTGCTAATATTTTCTTTAGGAGTTCTGTATATATATATATGTTCATAAGTGAAATGGGTCTGTAATTTTTTCATACCATTTTATATTATGGTATCAATCTTTTTCTGGCCTCTTCAATGAATTGTGAAGTGTTCTTTCTTTTTCTATTCCCTAGTAGATATGGGAGAAGTTTGGACTATTTAAGAGAACTCACCAATGAAATCATTTGGCTTTATTTTTGTGGAAAATTTTGATTATAGATTCAATTAATCTGATAGTAACAGAACTATTCAAGATTTCTATATATTCTTGAGTCTGTTTTGGTGAGTTCTATTTTTGTCTGGGAATTTATAATTTTTGCTATAAAGTTGCTTAATAAATCCAATTTGTTATCTTTTAGATGTCTGAGGCAACCATAGTAATAGGTACCTTTTCACTCCTAATATTGATTAATAACACTTTACCTGTTAATTTCTTGATCATTTTCACTATGGCTTTATAATATAATCATTGTTTTCAGAAAACACTGTTGGATTTGTTTTCTATCTCTTTTTTACATTTATTTATAATCTCATAAATTTCTGTTCTTCCTACTATTTATGCTTTATTTTTTCTTTGAATTTATTATACTCATTTTAGAAAAAACTTATTTGAAACTTAGCTCATTATAAGCTTCTTTCTTTTCTAATATTGGCATGTGAGAGTGAAAATTTCCATTTTAATACTGTTTTGGCTATATCCTGTAATTGTTAAAATACAGTGGTTTTATTGTCACTTAGTTTGAAATATTTTCTACTTTCCTTTATAAGTTCCTCTTTTTTATTGGTGCACTATAGTTGTGCATTATGGTGGGATTTATATTTACTTATGAGTACACTCACACAATATAACAATATAATTTGGGTTTCTTCTTTATTCAATATGGTTGTTTTAGAAGCATGTTTTTTTAAAAATTTTCAAACATATGGGGATTTTCTAGTTCTCTTCTTGGTTTTCATTTATAGCTGAATTTCCATATAGTCAGGAAATATATACAGTATGATTTCAGTTCTTTGAAACTTTGAAGGTCAGCAATCATCTCATCAACTTTTGTATCTCTTAAAAAGAATCAATGCTGTGTTGTAAATATATCCATCCAGTACATCAAGTGTGATAATAGTAAAGTTCAAATTTTTATTTCTATGCTGAATCTTTGTTTCTTTTTTGAATACAAAATTAAAAGAGTAATACAATTCTCCTAATATGAATGTATGTATTTTTCTGATATATGTATATTATATATATATATATATATTTTTTATTCATGAATTTTGACACACTATTTTACATTTCATACAGATTTGAAATAACTACATTTCCTGGTAATTATTCTCTTACTCTCTAGTAGTCCTTTTTTGTTTTTTTGTTTGTTTGAAATTCATTTTATATATATTATCTTGCTATAGCTTTATGGAGAAGGAGGAGTTGTAGTATTTAATGGTATATCTTTTATCTGTCTTTTTAATTTTAACCTTTCTGTAGTTCTGGGTTTCAGCTATATCCCTAGTAAACAATGGAATCTTTTTTCAGGCCATCTTTTCCCTTATTTATAGCATTTACTGGTATATTCAGTTTAAAAATCTATCTTATTTATTTTAAAAGTTGTCCTATCTTATTTTTCTCTCTGGATTGCCTTATTTTTACCTTTTTCTATGAGCTTGTAATACTATTTACTTTGTTTTCTATTAATTCAGTTGTTTTTCTAGATTTGCCACAACATGAATACTTTAACTATAAAAACATAAAGTTCATAAATTCCTTTTCTCTGTTGCTGACCTTAAAATACTTTTTCCATCTGTTACTGTCTTTACTCTATATTTTGGACAATTTCTTCTGACACATCTTTTAGTTGAGTAATTCTCTCTGCAATCCTAATATCCTATTAAGCACACCCACTTTTTTTGTTGTTGTTGTTTTCCAACACTGCGGATTAACTATCTTTCTTGCAGATATTTTAAAGTTTGATTTAAATTAATTTAAGCATAGCGGACAGACTTGCTTGATAACCTTTTCTAATTTATCTTTATACTTAGTATGTAGCACTTTGGGATTCCAGTCCTAAGAGGGGTGGATAGGTCTGGTGTCCCCACCTGTTTCCCTGTATCATCTAGGCAGCAAAAGCTGCAGCTTGTTTTTCTTCTTCAGCTTAAGAAAATGTTCTTAAGATAAAAGGAGACTTTTGTCCTTGGTTTTCCACTCAGAGTTGTTTCTTATATTTTATTCTGATAACTATTCATGTTGTCAGATTTTACATGGTCTTCAGGGTTTTTTTATATATATATTTTATCCAACATTTTTGGTTTTTTCAATAGGACAGTTGGTATAAATAACCTAGTCCAATATGTTATGAGAACACATACCCCAGGTTTATTGAGCATTTGCAACTCAATGGAGTATAAATGTGTGTGAGAGTGGTTTCTCCTTCAGTGAAGTCTTGGCTAGAATCCAGACATTTTAAGTTTCTAGACAAATTTTATTTTTGTATTTAAGATGTGGTCTTTTGGCTTCTTTCCTTCTTCCTTATTGATTACAGTAGAGAATATAGAATATGGCCATATGGTCCAATTTTCAGATAACTCCTTCCCCTTCCACTCCCAGGCATCAGGTCCTTAGTGTTGATAATGCAGAAAAAAAAGAGTAGAAAGAGGCCTTCCAACTTAACTATTAACAAACCCTGTCTTTGCTCTAGGTTGATCTGGTTCCATCTGAAATTGGGCCCTCTACTGGTATGCCCTTTTCTCACAGGCCAAGTATAACCTATCTGATACAGAGATCAGTTTCACTCTCATTCTGGATGTTGTTCAATGAGCTTGTAATACTACTTACTTACCCATCAATGTCCTTTTGAAGTCAAAAACTTTTTTACTCAACTCTCAGAGTACACATCTGGGCAGCTTCAAGGATGTCTTGATGACCATGCTCATTTATGCAAAATTAAAATTTTCACTTTTTTGTACCCTACAAGACAACTCCAGGGATGGAGTAAGAGTTGAGTCACTCTTCTGAGTACCTGACCCCAAAGCATGATTGATATGGCCTTCCATAGAAGATCTCTTACTTTCAGAACTTTTCTAAGCAAATGCACCCAGACCTCAAGGAATATATGTAAGTAGCAAGCATTCCCACAGAGACATAACAAAGTATTGAAAACCACACAACCATATTCCTAGATCCTTACAGCACCAACCCCTTCCCCAAAAAGTCTCTTAACCAACTAGAATGCTCTGCTCCTCTATATGAGGCACATACATATGCCTTCCCCTGAGCTAGCATCCAGCTGAAGAATAAGATGCTGTTGTTCCCTTCCATAGATACTTTGAATGATTAGGTATGGTTCTTAGGATTACTCCTAATTGGGCTTTAGAGAGAAGATAGCAACCTCCTCTTTTCCATGTATGAGAGGAAGAAGGACCAAATCAGTACATTACTGATGGTGGACACTTTCCTGCCTTTTTCCTTTATTTCATAAAACTCGTGGGTAGAAGGGAGTAGAGTTGGTATCTGATTTATCACTGGTACTTCCCAGCAATTCTTCAGGAAGAAGTCTGGCCCCAGAGACTGGAGGTGAGAGCAAGAAGTCATTAGTGCCCTCAACTGGCCTTATCCTCAATTCTGAGCAAACAGGAGGATATAACTCATCATCCATATTTAATAATTAGGCCCCAGAAGTTAATAGTTGCTCTTCTCTTCTAGGATGATGGACTCCTGAGTGACTTTTTTAGATATTTCCTTTCTCCCCTTTCTCATCTATATTTCCTAGTTTTTTTTTCTGAGTGAGCACACATTCATTACATAATAAAAATTAAAATGTTTCTCTCTATGCTCTACTTTTATTAACAGGAAACTGTTTTACCCCCTTTATTATTCATCAAATTATTACCTGTTACATTTATTGACAACTTGCTTTAATTTTCAAATGTGAAAATTCCTTCCCTTCTGACTCTTTTTTTTTTACTTTTTGTGCACCTGAATTTCAAACTCTGTTGCTACACATTGTTGCAATTTTCTTTTCACATTTTACTAAAATGAATTTCTGCTTTAAGGAATTAAAGGAAATGGGAACCTGAAAATTAAATATTACACTTAATCACTTACTTGACATGAAAATACCCCCTACAAACAAATGTTAGGTGGAAATGATCATTGTTCTGTGTCAGACATTCTAAGAGAAAATTAAAAATATATCTTCTAAGATAGAGAGCTCAGCCTTTGCCTCCAGCAGATAGAAAGAAACTCACTGGCATTCAACTAGCACAGTGCTTCTTTGATTTGGTTGAATAAATTCTTTGGTCACTGAAGGAAACAGAGAACTTGGAAATGGTTCTTGACTAGCCTGGTAATTTTCCATTTTGTTTTTGGCCAGCTATGTGTTCTTTTCCATTGTACTTGTTTGTCCCCAGTACATTGGGTTCACTGGGGGAGCACTTTGAATTTTCAGATGAAAATTCTTGATTAAATATGAGCCCAATGTTTTTCATTCTGGCATCATGACCTGCACACAGCAAAGGAGTTTTCATTTCCATGAAGCATGCTTTGATTAAGCATCTTCTGTGTGTCCAGTTCCATGCTAGACGATATTGGCCACTGGGGGCAGTGGAAGGAACCTTGAGTTTATGCTGAGTCTAAACATACCCTTGTTTGTCTTATGTATATTGATTTCATTGGGACATTTGTTAAATAATGTATCACTCATCTCAAGGAAGTAATAGTTTAGTACAGAGGATAAAACTTCCAACCTTGCTTATCTTTGCTAAAGACAAGATAAGAAGGAAATTATTCATTGCCAAATAGTAGTGTAGATAATGGATAGAGGAGCTGGGGTTCACAAGAATCAGTGTAAGCAGCATTGATGGGGAGTGGTTACAACACACTGAGGAAATCAGATGAACTTTGAGGGATGAATGGACTTTGGGTAGACCAGAGAGTCAGATGAGCACTTTTTGAGTGTGGAAATTAACAGGGAAGAAAAAGTGCAAAGTATAGAAAGAGTCCATGCAGAGCTTGATGAGAACAGAGGGGGCAGAAGAAAAGAAGAACAAGAAGGCAGCTTTCCATGACTCATGATAAGCACACATGGAGCAATCTTTTTAAAATCTCTGTCTACTTGATATGTGGGCAAAGAAGCTAAAATAACAGTGTTTTAATCTGGATTGATGTCCCAGACATTACTTATTCATTTCACAATTAAGTCTTTTGTCAATGGTATGAAGACAGGATAATAGCACATATGGGCTCTTTATAAATATTGTTTCATTCAATGCATATAACAATTCCATGAGGCAAGAATTGTATCATTACTGGCAAAAGAAACAGGGAAAATGGTGGAACAAACAAGAAAGGGACTTATTCTTTCTCCCACTTAAAAAAGTTGAAAGCTAGTCAGTCCAAGCCAGCTTCATGACCATCAGACTTCTTTCATCTCCCTATTCATCACTCACTTAGGCTCGTGGTTGTCTCTTGGTTGCAGAAGGTCCACTATAGCCCCATTCATCACATGTGTGTTCTAAGTGGGAAGAAGAAAGAAATGAAATGCAGAAGGGCACACCTAGTAGCTGTAATTTTTATACTGTGATCTCATCCCTGTCCATAGGAAAGAATGGGAAATATACTTACAGCTGAGAATATTCTGGTGCCTTTTATAAGGAAGAGGAGTGAGAATAGAATGTATGTTGGCTAGGCTGCTAGCAGTTTCTGAAAGAGTATGTTACTGCAGTTTTACAACTGAGAGAACTAAACTGCTAAAGTGCTGTTACCCTGAGTCTCATGACAGTCCAAAACTGAGCTCTTTGCACCACTCTATGCAGTGCTTATGCCTCAAATTCTAGGCTTTGTTTCTCTTACATTGGTCTCATACTTTCTCTTGAGCAAGCTGAAATATTAGTCTCCTCTCAGGATTCTAGCATAACTTCCTAGCTGCAACAAAATGCTCTGGTATCATAAAGAGGGAAAGGAATTTGGTCTAAACAACTTCCTGCATATATATATTGGGCCATTCTTACTCAAGTTGAGGCTTCTGTAGGTACAGTTTGTGGAAGTTTTGGGAATAAAGCTTCTGAACAATGTTTTTTATTTATTTTATTTGTTCTTTTAGTTATACATAACAGTAGTTTATTTTGACATATTTATACAAACATGGAGTATATGTTATTCTAATTACGATCCCAGTCTTGTGAATGTACACGATTTTTAGATTCACTGTGGTATATACATATATATATATATATATATATATATATTATATATATATATATAATATATTATATATATATATGAAAGTCATATCAGATTCATTACACTGTATTTCCTATTCCTATCCCCTCCCTTCTCTTCATTCCCCTTTATCTAATCCATAGAACTTTTATTTCTACACCCTTCACTTGTTGTGTGTTAGCATCTACATATCAGAGAGAACATTTAACCTTTGGTTTAAGGGGACTGGCTTATTTCACTTAGCTTGATAGTCTCCAGATCCATCCATTTAAGAAAAATGTCATGAAGTCATTCTTTATATGAAGAAATGTTCTGAACAATCTTTATGCCTGCTATCATATGTGTTTCATGTAAGCTCTCCTGACCTGGTATCTTCCTTCATCTCCTCGAATTTAGCACTTACCCATTTGTCATTCTTTCCCAAACATTCATGTCTTTGTCTCATTCAGCTCTGACACCCATTACTAACTCTATTCTCAGTAGGAATGATGAATAAGAACATGTACTGGGTAGCATTTTACTTAGCCTGAATATTCAATCCACAAATGAATTATTGTTTTGAACACTGTATAAATTACTGGATCAGGTTCACCTAGGTTTATTATGAAACGTAATGGCAAGTATGTGTGACCCTAAGGAGTAACGTTCTAGCTGAGGAAATGAAATGCATACACATTAAAGGGCAGCTAATGCTCTAAGGCAGTTTGTAAGTGCAGGCCAAGTGAGGGATAGATGTTGAATCTTCTTGAGTGTTAAGAGGAAGGAAATATTCTTTTTGGCTAAGGGGTTCGGGGAAAGATTCATGAAACAGGAATTGATTCACTGCATGTAGGACTTGGAAAATTTGAGAGGAGATGAAAGGCTTCTTTAGAAGGGGAAATGGCAAGATGAAAGCTACAGAATTAGGAGGCCATTGAATGTATTCAAGAATCAGGAGTGCACGGGCCTGGCAAAATAGTTGGTTACTATGGAAAAGATGAAGGAGGAAGGTTAAGAAATTGGTCTGGTGTTGGGAGATGGAAAGTCTCAAATGCCAGCCTTTGGAATGGGGACTGGATAGACATTTGGATTTTATCCAAATTGCATATAGGATTTAGAATAGTGGTTAATGAAGGTCCTGTTAATTTAAAAGACCTAACACTAAGACTGTATAATCTGTGCCTGTCAAACCAGTTGGCCCCACTCTGGGATTCTCCCTCTGATGTGCAGGTAGCTGGATCAGCCCCTGTGTCTTCTCTTCCTTCTCAGCCTGCTTTTCATTTGCAGTGGCCCATTCATCATGTACTTAGAAAGAGGCAAGAAAGACAGACTGACATCAATCCGTTTTATGAGTTGAGTTTTACAAGTTTACCAAAAGGTTTAGAGGGGACAATCTGAAAGCAGTCTTGTATATGACTTTTAGTGATTAAATGACTGTGTCTAGTAAGACAGACAAGTGATGACTGTAAGAACAACTTAGGTAGGGGTGGTCCACACACTGGGAACTAAGAGAGAGCCTGTGGCCCTTTTTAATTATGCCTAATTTCCTGCCCTTGTCTCTTGCAAATCAGGCAGCTTGTAAAATGACAGTGTGATCTTGATTTTATCCAGTCCTAGGAAGAGAAATAGGTGAACAAAATAGTAGTGATTTTTTTTCCCCAGTTGTCAAATTCCTTCAAGGAAGCAATGACATCATCTATGTGGAGACAGGATATTTGGGAGTTGTAAGTACCTAACCCAAATATATTAATGAGAAAGGGATATATTAGCTCACACACAAAAAAGAAAGGCACATTAGCTCACAGGGGTCAACATGACTTCAGCATGGACTAAAGTGATGTCATCAGGACACTGTCTTTCTACTCTGTTCTTAACCATGTCATATGATTTCTTACATTCTCATTCCTAGCAATATGGCTACCAGTAGCTTCACATTTCAAGGTGCAAGTCCAGTGGAAGGAAGTACATGCTTCCTCTCAACAATCCAAGCCAAACTCCCCATAGTGAAGTTCCTCAAATCTGATGGAATATTTGACTCTATGCCTGGTCTCATGCTCCTCTACAGTTACAAGTTCAGTCAACTCCATTCAAGGCTGTGATACTTCACCAGAAGGTGGGGGGATGGACATTGGGTGGAGTGGGGAATAGCAAATATCTACAACTCTTATATTCTAAAAATGCATATCTCTTAGGAATACATTACACAGTTTCCCTCATGCTTTTCAGTTTTCGGGGACCATTGGCACATGACATTTTTAAGAGAATACACATAGCTCCAAAATATCCAGGGACAGAACTTGGACAACATCTTAATTTAAGCTGATTTTTTTGGAAATAAGGACAACTAGCCTTTATGGAGTAATTGATTCATGCCAAAGAATTAACTTTCACTATAATAGTTAATCTTCATAAAAGTTCATCTTTGAAATGGGCATATTTGTATTTTTCAGATAAGGCTATTTCAAAGAAGATAAGCATCTTATTCAGTACTACCTATCTAAAACAGAACTGGTATTGGTATAAGAAATAAGGTCTTTCTGACTGGAATGACATTGCTGCTTACTGTGTGTAATACTACCACCCAAGTCTGATTTCTTTCTCAGGGCCTGTTCTCATTTCTGTGATCATAAAATTATGCTGTACATTATGTTTTTTCCTCATTAAATTCCAAACCACAGCCTGTTTGTGAAGATAAAGAATCTGAGAATGTGATTGCTGAAAGGGATCTTAGAAATAATCTAGTTCAAAACTAAAAAGCCTACTTCAAAAGATGAGCAGATGAAGGCACAGAGGAGCATTGGTTGTTCTAGATCATAAAAATAGCATGGCTCTGATTAAGGTCCCTGACTTCCAGGTGCTTCTTGAACCTGGATTCATATCCTGGCTTCTCTACTTTCTTTCTAAATCTGAATGTGACTTTGTAAGGTTACCTTTAACCCTCTGAGCTTTAGCTTGCTCCTCTATAAATAAAATAAAGGCAATTGTCTTGAATTTCATTGAATAACAAGTGCACATTATTTTAGATTTTAACTCTGAAATTTAAATGTGGCTTAAAATGGAAAGCAAATCTTAGTTTATGTTTTCACTTTTTTAGCAGTATATAAAATATGTCTCCTAATCAGTGGTGTCTTAGATGCTATGGAACAAGGAAATATACCCCTCATATGGGGTTATTGCATAAATGTAATAGAATAATAAAATGCCTCATTTAGAATGAATTCTGGCACAGAGTTTAAGTCTAGCCATCATTGTAATGGTCGTGGTGATTGTTACACTGTATTTAAATAAAAATACATGAAAGGCTTGGCTCATGGATTCTTTTTTCAAAGATGAAGTTGTACCTGAGTTTAGACTACCTTTACAGATTTGTGTCTGGCTTCTTTGCAGCACAGTGATTTTTTCTTTCTTATCCTCCATGCTTCAGTGTTAGATTTGGTTCCCTGGACCCAAACTACAGCCCCTTAATTCTGTTCCAAATAAATTATCCAGATTATTTCTTTCCTTTATTTGAATCACAGAATGAAGTGACAAATTGTTACTTTGTGTTATGTAAATACAGTACATAGTTTGTACTGGCTTTTCTTGTTCTTCAGTCAATTGGTAAAAGTGGTTTTACAAATATATTCATTCAAAACTCTCAGCCCCATCTCTTTATGACACAAATATATCACGGCAGGGAAATTCCCATCTTACGTTTTTTGGGGGAGAGATTTATCTGCCCTTAGAGTAGCAGACATGGTTTTCTCTGCTAGAAACGGATGTCTGATAGAATTCAAGTATAAGCTTAAAGTGGCAGAATATCAAACTAAGTCAAGTTTTATTGATTTCTGAGACAGAATTCTGTGTACTTTCTTAGTCCTATTTCAAGGCATATCTTTGAAAGGCACAATATTTTTTTTAAAAGATATGGCATTCAAGAAAAGACATTGTTTTCCCTTCCCCTGCTTTCCAAAATTTCCCTGCCTATAGATTTGAAATCAACATAAGTAATATCTTTACTGATATTGTTATTCAAAATTCACAGCTCTTCATATTATTCTTCTCTTCATCATTTTCCCCCCTTGTCTTTCAGAATGTCTATAAAATGATGGGTTATTATTTCCACTACTTCAGTCAGTGTTTATGCCAGTGGGGGGGAAATTATTTTATTATTTTTAGAGAATAGGAGCTATTTCTTGAACCAGGAAATTGAACTTGCTATTTAAAAAAAAAAAAAAGCAAAAACATCAATCTCATCAATCTCTACGTGATTTCCTCTTGGATGCCTTCCCCAGTCCCCTAAAATCACCCCCAAAACATGAGAAGCCCTTTCCATCATACACCATGTAAATTTCTAATATTTATTTTCATATTGTATTGTGTCTTTTGTCTTATCTTTGGATAGGGTGCTCCTCAAAGACAGAGACTATGGCTATTTCATCACTCTATGATCATCATTTAGAGCACTAAATAAAAAACTATGCTAAACCAAAAAAAAAAAAAAAGTCTAACATGAAATCACTCTTGGAGCTGTGGGGATAACTGTGCATTCAGTTTCACCAATAATGTTTACCCACTGGGGAGGAAGATTCTGCACCAAAGTAGATTTTAATTCCTTGGAGCTGCACCTGCAAAGTTGCATGCACCACTTTAGGTAATAATCTGCTAGAGACACTTATAGGCACATATTTACTTAATATTAAGCTGGGCTAGAAAAGAAACCAATTTGAAATTGCTTCCTCAGCTGAAAGCTCTATGCTAACAATAAAGTTTAATTTCAGCAGCTGTAGTTCTCAAATCAATAGATTGCAAAGAGGGTGGCAGAATTTCAGTTTTTGGTTTTGAATACTAAGCAGGTCAGAAGTTGCATTATTTAAGAAAAAATTTACTGGATCTTAAAAAAACAGCTTTTGGAAAATTAGCCACATGAATTTATATTATTTTCAATAATAATCTGAATCTTCAGAATAAAAAAATAATGGCTAACCATAAACCATCGTATTTGTTACATAAATATGAGGAGTTTTTCTGGCTGCTTTAGGAGACAGACTTACAGATACACTTATATAGAGAGATATTAAATTGCATCAGATGATTGGATATTCTTTTATGACACAGTTGCAGGGCATTTTTCCTAAGTTTCTTCTTGGATTTGTTCTAAACAGAAAATAGTATATTAATACCTTTTGATATCCAGATTATGTTATGCTAATATCCAACTGTTTTCACCTGTTAGCAGTATTTGTTCAAGATTTAGAACATATACGTGATAGCCGGGTGTTGTGGTGCACATCTATAATCCCAGAGGCTTGGGAGGCTGAGGCAGGAGGATTGATAATTCAAAGCCAGCCTCAGCAATTTAGTGAGGCCCTAAGCAACTCACAAGATCCTCTCTCTACATTAAATACAAAAAAAAAAAAAATGGAGGGTGGGGTGCTGGGAATGTGGCTCAGTAGTTAGATGCCCCTAGGTTAATCACTAGTACAAGGAAAAGGAAAAAAAGAAAAAGAACATGTATGTGATAAATATCAACTATTCTATAGCTATATTGGCTTTTCTACATTAATGTTGTTGACTCATTTTTTTAATAATTAATTATGATGGGAATCACTGTGGCACAAAGTTATCAAATCATGAATATTTTTATAACCAAGAAGGCCCGTTTAAAAATAAATTTGAAATGTAAATAAATTACTTTGTCCTTAGAAAAACAAATTATGATAAATTGAGAGAAGGAGAAAGCCACACATATGAAGAAGGCCTAAGATCAGGTTGCACAGGAAGGTCTTCAAGTGTTCTGAGGTGGTAGGTAAGAGTTGTGAGCATTTCTGAAGGAACGTTAAGGTCAAGATGGTTACTGTTTAGAAAGGAGACATGGGAAAGGAGACAAAGGATAGGGCTGAATAGGATCAGGACCCTGGACAGTTCTAATAATCCTGAAGGACTGGATTGTGTTCTTACTAATTTTTGGAAGCATGGGTCATCTCATTCATGAGCTTTGCTTCTTACTGAGCTGTGGAGTTTTAATGTTATAGGTTTGCTGTTTGTTTTCTTTCCTTTATTGAAGGACAGGTAACAGAGAATGAATTTCCTCTTTGTATATCCATGAAGGAGGTATGGATTTGGATTCTGGCCTAAACCCTCAGCACAATGAAGACAATATTGTATTAAGTATATTGTGGAGTGGAGATGGCTACCCTCGTATCTTGTCATATTTTATCACTATGTATTTTCTCTCCTCCAAAGTACAGATTGATGTGGGAACACAGCCTGAGAGTATAAAAGAAAGGATGTTCCCAGCTCAATTTGTAGAAGATATTGAAGTTATCCTGTTTTCCTCTTTCATTGAAAGAAGGAGAAAACACATGAAGTTTTCTCTTTTCAATAATTTTGTGCAATTAAACCCTTGGATTTTAGATGTGATGCATACTAATAAATTCTCCATGGAATCTTTTAGAATAAAGCACAGCTGTTCAATTCATGGATTTATTTTGCAATGTCTTGATAGACTGTTTCCTTAAAAAACATTCTAGATGGTCCAAATAACCTTTTGTAGCTTATATTCTCTTACTTTTCCCAATTCTTTGTCAAAAACTACTTATTGTTCTTAGAAATGTATATTCCTGTATCAAATCACTTATTCTTGTGTCTCTGTTTAAGATTCACCTTTTCATTTCATCTCCCCAATTAGTGCCAGAAATGACACCTGTTGGAAGAGCTTTTAAATTCAGGGGGGTTTAAGATATACTATTAAATTATATAATCCCTGATTTTTTTTCTTTGATGTATTTACAGGTTAGGTTATAATCTGGGTTCATGAAATATTCAACAACTTGGTTACTAATTTTAAAATGTCTAAAAACTGAGAAAGAATTAGATATTATATTTAATTTTAATCCACAAGACAGATTTGCTACCCTATTCTCTATTTGACAACTTAAAGTGGGTCATTTTGGCAATAAGGGAGCTATTTTAAATAATTAGAGACATCTTGCTTCTAAAATGTACCAAGCAACGTTGGATTGAGTTGAAATCCTTGAATTTTTGCAGATTTTTACATCCCACTTGAATAGCCTTAAACTGCCACTCAGCTCCTTCTCCATCACGGGTTAGTACTGACTGTTTTCAATATTAATGTTCTGTGCCACCCTGAGAGAAGACATGAGTCAGGAGAAGTGGGAGACATGAAGTGGGTTGCAGAAAAGGCAATGGAAGGAGGAGACTTTCAGTATGCATTGAAACAAGGCCACTGTGTGGTCTTTATTATGGTCAATATATTCTAAGCGAGTTCCCTTGGAACATTTGTCTACGCTTAGACAAATAGGTAGTAACAATAAAGAAAAGCCCTAGTCAGATGCCATTTTGCTTTACCATTCTCTCAAATAAATCTCTCCTTCTTATGTATGATCAAACTTATATGGGTTAGTTCATCTAATCAAATCATATGGAGATACAGCTCCAGTACTTTATCAAAACTCTATGGGGGGCTAGGGTTGTGGCTCAGTGGTAGAGCACTTGCCTAGCACATGTGAGGCCCTGGGTTTGATCCTCAGCACCACATATAAATAAGTAAAATAAAGGTATTGTGTCCAACTACAACTAAAAAGAAAATATTTTTTTAAAAAAAAAACCTCTATGGGTATTCTATTAAGGTCTCTCTGGACTTTTAGAAGAGTATAAAAACACTGTTTTGATATGTTCTGATCAAAAATCATTACTTGCAATATTCAGGTGACTTTCATTCAGGGGCATTTCAAATGAAGTTTTTTGAATTAATCACTAGGAAGGGGAATGCCAAAAAAAAAATTCAGTATTTAGAATAGAAGATACAATGCATGAGCATAAGAGATCCTTGAAATAGAAAAATCTTTAAATAGACAAGTCCATACCTTGTCAATTCAAGAGACTGCAACTTTAAAAAAAATCTTATGTCTCCTATTTAGAAGGAATTTGGGTCAACACAATACTGTCTCAACCATCTGGGTATTTCCTTGGTGTCTTTACTCTTGCTTGTTTCTTTTTTTCCTTAGGTTTATTTAAGTAGTACCTTTATTTGAAGGAGATTTAAATGGTAACATTACATTCTCAACATTGGAAATGTCTCTGGGAGATGATCAAAGGATGACTACTCCTAACTTTCACATACCACATCAGGTGACATTATTTGCTCAGGAGATGTATAATACCAAGAGTATTATGCTATAGTAAGCAAGGTATTTAGATCTTGACCTCAAGGCATTTATAATTTAAAACCATCAATAAAGATAAACATGCTAACGCACATGTCAACAAGCAGAAGCTGCATAATAAATCAATTGTTTCAGAACTGAAGAGAAGCACTGCCTTCACTTTTTAGAAATTATGAAGAGAAGTCTTTACAGTCTTCTAAGGGATGCTTTTCAGCAGAGGTATGAAGATGGAAATTTCAGTCACCTCTGCCTCTCATTCTCCCTACTTCTGGAGTGTTCTCCTATTGCTGATTCTTCAGGCACAAATTGACTTCTGTTCTCTACCTATTCTTATCATCCAGATTTAATTAGAACAGTAATTTATTTCTTGGAGTTTATTTTATCCATTAAATTCTCCTCTTCCAAAAGATATGTGCCCTTTAAATCTCATCTCTTTTGTGAAATGAAAACCCTCACTTCCTGTTAATAGCCTTTTAAGCATTAGTAAATGTGCAAATTGGAGGAGTGATTTTTGAGGAATAAATATATGCTGAGATTTCAGCATGTAAATGTACTTTTTCTTGTAAGATCATTTTTAAAGTCATCTAGTGAGGGCTTTTCTTCCTATTTTATGGGTGTCTGAGTTGACTTACCAATGTGCTATTAACAGAGGTGATGGTGGTGGTAACAACAATAATTATCTTAATTACTTAAGTTTATCAACTAAATAACTCTGAAGTTCCTTTTCTTTCAGAGAAACATTATGTATTTTAAGCTAATTCATAGAACAGTATTTGAATCAAGAAATATTATCAGAAGGAAGAAAGGATGGGGATCTTGTCAACATTTTAGTAACAATTTTTCAAAATATGAAGAATGATAAAGGGAAGAGGCAGCACAGTTATTTATGCTATAAAGAGTTGGCCTGCATTATCATCTTAGGCAAGTTTCTTAACCTCTTTAAGCCTCAACTTCTTCATCTATAAAATGGGAATAATAAAGCATGTGGTGGGACTAAGATCCCAAAATTAATAAATCTTACTTCTCTATTCTCTTTATGTAAAAACAAATTTAAAAAAACCCTGAAACCTGAATAAAACATATAAAATGGAACTGACAGTGACCATAGGGAGAAAACTCTTGCATATCATATGTCAACGAATCCAAAGTGCCACAGATATGATCTATCACTACCATGAAATAGCCACTGTTTTTATACTTACCTTGGATACATGAAATGTGAGAAGAGAATTCAGAGTGATCCCATAAAACTTTATAGAAATGGAATTGATTTTCCATTTCTCCTATGAGGACATCTTCTACCAAGTCAAAAATTTCCCTCCTTCTTCTAAAACCTTGTTAAATACTATTTAAAGCTTTTATAATAATAATTATATATAATGTGACTTAGACCATTTTAATTCTTACATGTACACATTTTTTACAGCATAATTTACATGTTCACATACATCTATTAACTCTTCCTATGAATTAATTATGCCCAATTCTCTGCCAATGTCATATAAATTGTTAGAAACTTCAAGTCTGGCCATTATTCTATTTTAATCATTGCTAAATATAAGGTGCCCTTTTTAGCCCTTATCTTGTCTGACCTATGGTAAGCAACTGTCACTGGATCCCACTTCTCTCTTGAAACAATTCTTGGTTTCTGTGATTCTATACTTAGTTCTTTCTCAAGCTGCACCTACTCAAATTCCTTCATGGGTTCTTTTTTCTGACAATCTTTTAGGAATTGCTGTTCCTAAAAGATTGACCCCCTTCATCCTTCTCTTTTCATTCTATGTTATGCTCCCTATAAGATTTCATCTTCTCCAGGGGACCCAATGATATCTGTTTGCCCTAATAACTTCATATCTGAAGCTCCAGCACATTCTCTCTTCAAACCTTCATGTGTATACTGTGATTTCTAGTGCCTACTAGACATTGCCAGTTATATATTCCACAGGCACCTAAAACTCAGCATGTCCAAAACTAGATATATCATCTTTTTCACCTGTCCCTAAATGTGCCCTCCCTGCCTGTATTCTCCTCTCTGGAAGCCACCTCCATCTACATCATGGCCCAAGACAGACACCAAGGAGTGATTCTCAACTCTCTGCCTCAACCAATAAGCAAGGTAGTCTCCCACTCCTATGACTTCAACCTCTGAATGATGTCTCCATTATCTCCACTTCTTTTTGTCACCGCTACTTCTTACTTGGTCAACATTGGGGACTTCTTAATCCTCAGAATAAAAATCGATTTTCCTTACCAGCCAAGGCCAACAAGGTCCTCTCGTCTGCCCATTTTCCTATGTAGCCTCTTTACTTACCACTTACTTTCTCACCACCTCTCTTCTGAATTATCTGAACTTCTCCAAATGCTACTTTCTGTCCTATGTCTTTGGGTTCTATGACCCATACCCTTTCCTCAGCTTAAATTTTTTTTTCTTCCCACCTTTAACTAAGTTACACAGACAATCATTTAAGAACCATGCAGTTGTAAGCAACTTTTCCCCTTCCAAAGTTTAACAGTGCATCTCAGCAAAGCTCAGTTTTAATAGAAAAGGGTCTATGTATTGTTTCCTTTTGTTCTATCCACATTAGCTATTTCAGAATTTAACTCTGGAAATCTTCAAATTTTGCTTAAATCACTATTTTTGTATGAAGATACACTCTATCCATTTCTGTTTGACAAATACGTAGGTGATGTGCCAATGTACCAGGAACCTTACTTACATTCATTCTTTAGTCCTCATAGCAACCCTAGGAAGTATATAGAATTTATTATCACCGTATTATAGACAAGGGAACTGAGACATCAATGGCCATTTGTCCTTATAGCTAGCTAATCATTAACAGAGTCAGGATTCAACTCAGGCCAATTAGACACCAGACTCTAACTTAATGTTACTTGAAAATGGTATTCAATTATGAGGCACTTGTCCATTAGTAATCGGTGATTGGATTTTCATAGGCTCACTCTTCTGTCACTGAATTTTTTCTTCATATATTATTTGACATTTTCCCATGAGTATTGAGTACTACTAGTTCTTTAGAGAGAGGCTGAGGACATAGGCACACCTTACAAAAATTAAATGTGACATAGAAGTGACCAAGAACACCAGCCTGAAACTCCAGCTCTCAAGACTAAAGATGATGACCCAGCTATCATCTGATTACTGCAAAGATAAATTAAATCTTTTCCAGCCTAGCCTTAGATACCATGCTCCTAATAATGCCGGCTAAGTTTACAACAGTGAACTTTCTTTCAGTCAATAAGGTCCCCAGTCTAGTTAAGTCAGTACTCCCATACCCCACATTTTTACCACTGGTTTTTTAAAACCTGCACTTTATAGATTTTTCCCAAATTCATTTTGTTTTAGTACTTTTATTAGCACTTTTCCGGGCCCACTTGTATTTGATGGCCTCGATAAGAAGAAGGATAACCACTCATTGATTGAGTCCTCCTTCAGAACATTATACCTCAGGTTGTTGACATCCGGCTAAATAAGGAGATTCTGAACTGAGTGGTAGAAATGCTTTAACTGCTTTGCAATCAATTTCTAGGAATGAAGCGGGGAAGGGAGAAAGAGAAGAGACAGAGGGTAAAAGAATAAAGCTCCAGAAGATGAGTGATTTTTTAAACACTGGAATCAAGAAACTCATCATAAGTATGAAAAACACAGCTGTAACCAACATAGGGAGTGACTCAGCCTTCCATCCTGGCAGGCTTTTAACATTGGCAGCATGAATTGGACCTGAAAGACTTCTACCGCTTTGGGTTCTGATTTTCATTTAGTCCTACCAGCAAGAAAAATCAGCCTAGAGCCATGAGCCTGCTGATTTTGTTAATTCCCTCAAATATGTCCCTTGTTTAAATCACTGCTGATTAAACATTCTTGACATCTTTCCTTTCTCAGTGTGCCATGACTCATCAGGTGATCATGGTGGAAAACAAAATCTAAATCTGTTTCTTTAAAATGTTTACTGAAAGTGAGCAATGGAAAAAACAACAGCAGCTTAAATGATGAATGGCTCTGGGGCACTGTGTGTCTTTTACCTGTTGATAGACTTTAAGAAATGAGAACATCAGCAGGAGCTGAGTCAGACACAGACTTGAACTACTGCAAGCCTGGGCTCCTGCTGACAAGCAAGTACTCCCCGAATGGGCGTTTTGTTCTGCTGGTACTCAAGGTCATATAGAGGTAGTAATTTTGACTGTAATCATGGATTGCTACTTCACCTTGTCAGAAACTGTTCAAATTCCCTCCAATACTTGATTCTCTGTTCCCCTAACAGTCTAAATCTTAAGATAGTGAAATTATTTGCCACAAAGAAACTACACATGTGTAAAATGTTGTTAGCTGACATTCATTCTTTACTATGCTACTTTTAGCATAACAAAAGTCAGACTTTCTATTATTCCACATAGGACAATAACAGGAAGAAGATGACTGCCATCGAAAATTACTCACTCCCACCTACCTGATAATCCATCAAGCTGTCAGCTGCATTAGGATAGGAAATGATCCTCTTCTCTGCGGTGTACTTGGAGGATGATTGCTCTGGGAGTTAAGAGAACAGGTTTTCAGCTCTTGCTTCTGCCCACAATTTGTGTGACCTTGGATAAGTCATTTAAAAATTCTGATTTTTAATTTCACTTGTAGAGAAATTCTTATTCTGGTAGATTAGAATAAAATCTTGAGTTTTATATTTCCAGTCTATGATTTTTCCCATCCTCATGAGAACTCTCTTTCTGGAATATGTTGCTAGGATTCTAAATGTGTATCTTACTCAACGCAGTCTAGGATATTAGTTTAATTCAGTTAACACTTAAAAAATCTGAATAAAAGATCAGGTAACAAATCAAATAGTTTTCTTCTGCCACGAAAAATTCTATTTTAGGGGTCTGATTTTGCTGACATCAGGGATCACTTTTTTAAATGCATTTAGCTAGAATGACATATTAATCTCTCGTGCAGAACTGCTGTCTTGGGATAAAGATTGGATTAAGTCTGAGTGCTGTTCACCTCATTCTGGGGTCTGTCACTGACTTCCTTCTGGGGTTCAGGCTGGTCATCTTTCTATCTGAATTTTAAAATTTTCTATCTTGAAGTTAATCAGTTACTTAAACTTGCCTACATAGACTGAGACAAATTCACATAAAAATCATTTGGGAGCACAATGCCCATGGGAAAATGTCAGAAGAATGTTAAAATTTTAAAAATAAGTAGAAGACTAAATGTTGCTTCCTCCAACCTTTGTTATTGACAATATAAGTGCTTCATGATTTGGAGAACTCTAACATCGGCTGTAGGTTGTCATGGCAACTGCTACTGCTATTACCAGCCTACCTGGAAGGATCTAAAAGTAAGATAATATTTCGAAAGTCTTTCTCCTGACCATGGCCTATAAAGTGGCAAATATTTCCCTATTCTTGTCTATTTACCTTTCCCATTTCCCACTGTCTGTTGCAACGAAGGCTATTTCTTACTCTGTATTTCCCATCTTTATAGCTACGTGGTTCCATTGGTCAGTGGTATGAGATAATGCTATATCTCTTTCTTGACAGATCTAAGAAGAAATATGAAATACAGGAGAAATAGGAGTTGAGTCATGCAAAGTATTTTGTTTAAGGAGAATTAGAAGGAAATTTTGTTTTCCTTAACTAGGAGTAGGTAATGGAAGCCTATAAAGTTACCCTCATGTAATTCAAAGGTAACTGATGGAGTAACAATTAAAATTTAGTTCTTCTCCTTTTACGGCAAAAGAGAAAAAAATATCCTTCAAGGTTTAGCATATTGCATTTTGATGTATCTACTTCTGTTGTTCCTTTCTTTTTCCTTTTCTCTTTTTAATAAGTTCTGTTAACTTTCTGGTAAAGATAGTGAATTGAGTCAACGGGAACATTTTCGTCTTCTGCTCAAATGTGTGCTTATAGATAAAATATATTTTATAAATTGAAAATCAAGCAGAATATATGGCCCAGAAATCAAGATATCACTCTAAAAATGGAAAAACAAAATGAAATCAGAAAGAAACATATAGTGTACCTGCAAGTAGCTGAATTCATGGGCATGGGATAATCTACCAGGAGATCCACAATGAGTACCAGAGAGAATGGGGACAAAGCAATGTTATAATACGAATGCTTTCAACCAAAGAAAAAGAGCAATCCTCAGAATAACAAATTCTACTATGTGTTCAATGGGATAAATGTACTTCAAAAATTCACATCAAGATGCATTGTAGTAAAATTGCAGAGTATTGAGATAAAGAGAAAATCCTACAAAACAAATCCCAAAACCCGATTAACTGTAGATTTTTATCAGCAAAAATAAATGCCTAAGGAAATAGATTAATATCTGTAAGATTATAGAGGAAAGATAACTGTCATAATTTTACAGCCAGCCAAGTTATAATTTATGAGGCTATTTTAAGGCATAGAGACATCTAAAATTAAGACCATCATTAGAAGAATTTTGAAAATTTATTTCTCAGCTAAATAAAAAAATAGAGAGAATTAGGAAAAAAAAAGTAGTGAGGCTCAAGAATAAAAAACCAGTGGGGCTAGGAATGCAACTCAGTTGGTAGAGTGCTTGCCCTGGGTTATATTCCCTAGCACCAAAAAAAAGCAAAAAATCAGGAAACCATTCTGGAAAATACAAATAAATGTCATTCGTTAACATGTTTAGTAACAAGATGTGCCTTATGTTTAGTGTAATGAGATGTGTTTTATGTTTAGTAACAAGATTCTAGGCAAAAATTACATGGGAGTTGAAGAAAATTAAAGTGCTAAGATTATTGTCTTTATCAGAAGAAAAGGGAGATACTGATGAACTTTGGACTCTTAAGAATATGTAAATGTCTGTATGAATGTTAAAATTTTAAAGGTCAAGGATAAAACATAAGAATAGAACACATAATTTCTATTGAATGGGTAAAGAAGAAAGGAGGAGCAAAAATCTCTATCAGTTGAAGAGAAGACAAGACAATAAGAAAAAATAAGCCATTAAAAAGTATAATAGAGCAGCTCCAGGCTTTGCTCCTGTGCCGAAGATCCCAGGTTGCTCTGCTGTGCAGGTGCTGAAGCTCCCCAGGGCAGGTTTGATGCTAAGAACCAGGAAATGGTTTCTTGTCTGTTTATTTTGGGAGGTTATTTCAAATGGAATTCTAGTATTTTTCTTTGGAAATTCTAACAAGAAAAATAAATAAGGAAAATCTCTCTTCCCTATGGCTGGAGAAAAATGAATATATTTTCTAAAAAACACTTGATAAAAAAAGTCAGTATGGTCATTGATTAAAATTCTGGAGATCCAAGATGGTGGACCAGAGGGAGGCAGCATTATGTGTGGCTCTGTGACTTGGGATTCAAGTTGTGAAAATATGTCTTCTCTTCCAGCAATATTCCTCCCCACCCCATGCAGGAGGCACCATGCCTGTCCAGGGCTCCAGGCCTCAGCATCAGAGGAGGTCTCCCAACTACTCACCTATACAGTACTGGGCACCCAAGTAGTATTGGCTGAGGTGCAGCAGCACCCAGGAAGAACTTTTGGCCACCCACACAAGCAGAAATCATAGATGCCATTTCCACGGAGGACACCAGGCAGCTCCCCACAAGTAGAAACTCCAGCTGCCAACCCCATGTAAACCTCCATCCCACAACATGGGGCTCCCCTGGTTGCCGCCATCTTGGGACTCTGCAGCAGTGCACATAGTCCCCTAAACAATAGCCTGCCTGCATCCGGGAACTTCACATAGGCTCTCAAGTTAACCAACACTGTAAGCCACAGAGATCACTGATGAACTCATTGTCCAACACCCTCACCTGGCTCCAACACCCCACCACTGAAAGCAGGAGCCTCCATCTTGGGTCACTTTCATCACCATCTTCCAGGTACACAGTTTCTAACTCCCCCCTCTCCCCAGCAGCTGCTAACCCTGCACCGTGACACCCTGGTTACCTTCACCATCCTGCGGGCGGACATACCAGCTAACAACAGACAACCCCACCTATTGGATGAGAAGGGAAGCAGGAAAGATACAGATCGCCAACCAAAATAATCCCTGTGTCTTCCTTCAAGATTTTTTTTCCTTTTCTACCCCACTCCCCCTCCTTTCTCTGCCCTCACATCCTCAACATATATGAAACCAAGTACTTTGCATGAATTAGGATTTTGAATACTGTGACATCCTAAAAGTATATTACACATGTGTTGCACATTTTTTTAGAATTTCCCACCGATTTCTGATATTTTAACATTTTAAATTTATATATATTTGTTTGTTTTAGGTACTCTACTGTCTTCCCACTTACTTATTTACCCAAATTTACTTCCTATCTCTTCTCCTGCTACTAATCTTCCTCTTTAGATTTCTTTTTCACACTTCCCAAGACATAACAACTCTGTATCCTCATCTCCTTCCTTCTCAGCATATCATCTTACACCTCATCCCCAGTTATTTGTCTACCATCAGAAACTGTAAACCCTTTGGGTTTGTAAACCCAAACCTACGGAGTATATTGTAGATAATAATTGAATTCACCATTTCTGTACATTGTGACCACTGTAAACATCTTATTAGCAAACATTTGCTTTTAGGGTGTATGTTCTTTATATTGGGATCTGATATCATTGTCCTTCACCTCAAAGGAGAGGTATTGGATTCCTATAGGGGCACTATAATCCTATAGGGTAAAAAAGGTAATGCCTAGGATCCACAGTGCTAGAAGGGAAGAAGCACAAGCAATATGAAAAGACAAGGGAAGAAAGTGTCCCAAACAAATCAATATACCACATTATTAGAATCCATGGCCAGTATAGAAGGTAAAATTATAGAGAAGGAGATCAGGATGTACATAATTTAAATGTTCTGTGAATTAAGGATGATATAAGAGAGCAAATAAAGGCAGAAAAAACATCATTTTGAAAAATAACTACATAAACAAATACAGGAAGCAAAAGATTACTTCAATAGGGAGATAGAGGTTCTAAAAAAAACAGAAATCATTGAAATGTACGAAACAATAAACAAATTAAAAGTTCAATTGAAAGCATCACCCATAGATTAGACCACTTGAAAGATAGGACCTCAGATAATAAAGACAAAATATATAATCTCGAAAAGAATATAGACCATACAGTAAAAATGGTAAGAAACCAAGAGCAGAACATTCAAGAAATATGGGATAGCATAAAAAGATCAAATTTAAGAGTTATTGGAATAGTGGAAGGAATAGAGTTCCAAACCAAAGGAATGAGCAATCTATTCAATAAAATAATATCAGAAAATTTTCCAAACATGAAGAATAAATTGGAAAACCAAATTCAAGAGGCTTACAGGTTGCCAAACATACAAAATCACAACAGATCCACACCAAGGCACATTATAATGGAAAATGTCTAACCTTTAGAATAAGGAGAGAATATTAAAAGCCATGAGAGAAAGGAATCAGATTATGTATAGGGGGAAACTGGTTAGAATATGTGCAGATTTTTCAACCAAGACCCTGAAAGTTAGAAGATCCTGGAACAACATATAACAAGTTCTAAAAGAAAATTGATGCCAACCAAGAATCTTATATCCAGAAAAATTAAGTTTTAGGTTTGATGATGCAATTAAAACCTTCCATAATAGGAAGTTAAAAGATTTTACAACTTGAAATCCTGCACTACAGAACATCCTCAGCAAAATATTCCATGAAGAGGAATTGAAAAACAACAATGAAAATCAGCAAAGGGAGGTATTACACAAAAGGAAAAACTAATCTAAGAAGAAACCAAGTCAAGTTAAATTTTAAAAATAATGTCTGGGAATACAAGTCATGTCTTAATTATAACCCTGAATGTTAATGGCCTAAAATCACCAATAAAAAGACAAAGACTGGCAGATTGGATTTTTGAAAAAGACTCAACAATATGCTGCCTCCAAAGGACTCATTTCATAGGGAAAGACATCCACAGACTGAAGGTAAAAGGTTGGGAAATATCATACCTTTCAAATGGACTGTGGAAACAAGCAGGGGTTTCCGCCCTCATATCAAATAAAGTAGACTTCAAGCCAAAGTAAATCAAAAAGGATAAAGAAGGACATTTTATACTGCTTAAGGGAATAATTCATCAACAAGACATAACAATAATAAATTTATATGCCTCAAACAATGGAATGTCTATGCTCATTGAACACACTCTTCTCAGGTTCAAGATTCAAATAGACCACAACACAATAATTATGGGTGACTTTAACACACCTCTTTTACCACTGGATAGATCTTCCAAACAAAATCTGAACAAAGAAATTATAGCACTCAATAATACAATCAATAACTTAGACTTAACTAACATATATAGAATATTTCATCCTTCAATGAACGAATACACATTTTTCTCGACAGCACATAAACATTTCTCTAAAATGCATCATATATTATGCCACTAAGCAACTTTTAGAAAATATAAAAAAGTAGAGATACCACCCTGCATTCTATCATATCATAATGGAATGAAATTAGAAATCAATGATAAAGTAAAAAATGAAAGCTACTCTAACACCTGGAGACTAAATAGTATGCTACTGAATGAACAAGAGGTTTCAAAAGACATCGAGGAGGAAATTAAAGCATTCTTAGAGGTAAATGAGAACACATATACAACATATTGAAATCTCTTGGACACTGAAGGCAGTACTAAGAGGAAAGTTTATTGTATGGAGTTCATTCCTTAAAAGAAGAAAAAGTCAACAAATAAATGACTTAACATTACGTCTCAAAGCCCTAGAAAAAGAAGAAAAAATCAACACCAAAAGCAGTAGAAGATAGGAAATAATTAAAATCAGAGCTGAAATTAATAAAATTGAAACAAAACTAACAATTTAAAAAATTGACAAAACAAAAAGTTGGATCTTCAAAAAAAAAAAAAACAACAACAAATAAAATTGACAGATCCTTAGCCATGCTAAGAGAAAGAGAGAGAAACTCAAATTACTAACATATGTAATGAAAAAGGAAATATCACAACAGACACTACAGAAATACAGAAGATAATTAGAAATTATTTTGAAAGCTTGTACTCCAATAAAATAGAAAATATTGAAGGTGTTGACAAATTTCTAGAGTCATGATTTGCCCAGTTTGAATCAGGATAATATACACAAGTTAAACAGATCAATTTCAAGTGACAAAATAGAAGATGCCATCAAAAGTCTAGCAACCAAGAAAAGCCAGGGACCAGATGGATACACAACCAAGTTCTACAAGACCTTTAAAGAAAAACTAATACCAATACTCTTCAATTTATTTCAGGAAATAGAAAAAGAGGGAGCACTTCCAAATTCATTCTATGAGGCCAATGTCATCCTGATTCCAAAACCAGGCAAAGATACATCAAAGAAAGAAAACTTCAGACCAATATCTCTAGTGAACATAGATGCAAAAATCTAAATAAAATGCTGGCAAATTGAACACAAAAACATATCAAAAGATAGTGCACCATGATCAAAGGGTGTTCATCCAAGGGATGGAAGATTGGTTCAACATAGGAAAATCAATAAATATAATTCATCACATCAATAGACTTAAATATAAGAACCATATGATCATTTCAATAGATACAGAAAAACCATTTAACAAAATACAGCAACCCTTCATGTTCAAAACACTAGAAAGACTAGAGATAACAGGAACATATCTCAACATTGTAAAAGCTATCTATGCTAAGTCCCAATCATTCTAAATGGAGATAAATTGAAAGCATTCCCTCCAAAAAGTGAAACAAGACATGGATGTCCTCTTTTCGCCACTTCTATTTAACATAGTTCTTGAAACACTGGCCAGAGCAATTAGATGAAAAAACAAAGGGGGGGATATGAATAGGAAAAAGAAGAACTCAAATTAGCACTATTTGCAGACAATATGATTCTATACCTAGGTGACCCAAAAACTCCAGCAGAAAACTTCTAGAACTAGTAAATGAATTCAGCAAAGTAGTAAGATTCAAACTCAATACCCATAAATCAAAGGCATTTGTGTATATCAGTGAGAAATTCTCTGAAAAACAAATGAGGAAAACTACCCCATTTACAATAGCCTCGAAAAAAAAAACTACTTGGAAATCAACCCAACAAAAGAGGTGAAAGACCTCTAAAATGAAAATCACAAAATACTAAAGAAAGAAATTAAAAAGGCCTTAGAAGATGGAAAGATCTCCTTTCTTCTTGGATAGACAGAATTAATATTGTCCAAATGACCATACTACCAGAAGCATCCAACAGATTTAATACAATTCCAATCAAAATCCCAATGCCATTCCTCATAAAAATAGAAAAAGCAGTCATGAAATTCATCTGGAAAAATAAGAGACCCAGAATAGCTAAAGCAATCCTTAGCAGGAAGAGTGAAGCAGGTAGCATCACTATACCAGACCTTGAGCTATACTACAGAGCAATAGTAACAAAAACACCATGATATTGGCACCAAAACAGACTGGTAGACCAATGGTACAGAATAGAGTACACAGAGACTAACCCACATAATTACAGTTATATTAGACAATGGTGCCAAAAACATACATTGAAGAAAAGATAGCCTCTTCAACAAATGGTGCTGGGAGAACTGGAAATCCATATGCATCAAAATGAAATTAAACCCCTATCTCTCACTTTGCACAAAACTCAACTCAAAGTGGTACAAGGACCTAGGAATTAAACCAGGGATCCTGTGTCTAATAGAAGAAAAAGTAGGCCTCAATCTCCAGCATACCGGATTAGGCCCCTACTTCCTTAATAAGATTCTTATAGCGTAAGAATTAATAAATGGGATGGGTTCAAACAAAAAAGTTTCTTCTCAGCCAAAGAAGCAATCAGTGAAGTGAATAGAGAGCCTGCAGCTTAAGAGCAAATTTTTACCACTTGCACATCAGATAGAGCACTAATATCTAGGGTATATAAAGAACTCAAAAAGCTAAACACCAAAATAACAAATAACCCAATTAATATATAGGCCAAGGAACTGAACAGACACTTCTCAGAAGGTGATATACAATTAATCAACAAATATATATATATAAAAGTTCAACATCTCTAGCTATTAGAGAAGTGCAAATCAAAACTAAGATTTCATCTCACTCCAGTCAGAATGGCAGTTATCAAGAATACAAGCAATAATAAGTGTTGGTGAGGATATGGGGGAAAAGGCACACTCATATATTGCTGGTGGGACTACAAATTGGTGCAGTATGGAAAGCAATATGAAGATTCTGTAGAAAACTTGGAATGGAACCACTATCTGACCCAGCTATCCCACTCCTTGGTCTATACCTAAAGGACTTCAAATCAACATACTACAGTATCACAGCCACATCAGTGTTTATTGCAGCACAATTCATAATAACCAAACTGTGGAACCAATCTAGATGCCCTTAAATATACGAATTTGATAAAGAAACTGTGATATATACACACAATGGAATATAACTCAACATTAAAAGAGAATAAAATATGGCATTTGCGGGTAAATAGAGTTGGAGAATATCATGCTAAGCAAAGTAATTCAATCCCCCAAAACCAAAAGCCAAATGTTCTCTCCGGTAAGTGGATGCTGATCCATAATGGGCGAGGTAGTATAGGAAAAATGGAGGAACTTTGGGCAAAAGGGAGGGAGGGGGCATGGGAGCAGGAAAGATGGTAAAATGAGATGGACATCATTACCCTAGGTACATGTATGACAGCACGTATGGTGCGACGCTACATTGTGTACAACCAGAGAAATGAAAAGCTGTGCTACAATTGGGTACTATGAATCAAAATGCATTCTACTGTCATATATTTTTTAAAAGGGTCCAAGAGAAAAAGGTTTAATACTAGTGAAAGGAACAGTTCACAAAATAAGATTAAAAATCTAGGCTCCAGAATAAGTTGTCCCATTTATCCAGCCTAAGGTATCAAACTTACTTAGGTAATTTAACATGTTAGATGTTTGTTGTTCAAATTTTAAACAAAATTTTGAGAACTGCATTTAAATTTAAATGATAATAATGAAGATAAATAAGCTTACTTCTTAACACAATGCTTATATTTTGCAATGAAATTAAACAGAAAATGTATTGCCTGAGCAACCTTCATACTTTGATCACATTCTCTTCAGAGTGTACATTTCAGATACTTTATTATTCCATTGATTTAGATATACTATAAATAAATTGTACAAATGTTCTTATCTGAATAATTCTGAAATACAAACACTTAAGCTATTTCC